>NW_028270176.1:88088151-88408224 GCF_037043375.1 Chiloscyllium plagiosum
AGAGTGTCCCCGAGTGTGCGTGAGAGATAGGGAATCCCCGAGTGTGTGAGGGGGATAGGGAATCCCAGAGTGTCCCCGAGTGTGCGTGAGAGATACGGAATCCCGGAGTGTTCCCGAGAGTGTGAGAGAGATAGGGAATCCTGGAGTGACCCGAGTGTGTGTGAGAGATAGCGAATCCCCGAGTGTGTGTGAGAGATGGGGAATCCCAGAGTGATCCCGAGTGTGCGTGAGAGTTAGGGATTCCCAGAGAGTTCCCGAGTGTGCGTGAGAGATAGGGAATCCCATAGAGGCGCCGAGTGGGTGTGAGAGATAGGGAATCCCAGAGTGTGTGTGAGAGATAGGGAATCCCAGAGTGTCCCGGAGTGTGTGTGATAGAATCCCAGAGACTCCCCGAGTGTGTGTGAGAGATTGGGAATCCCAGAGAGTCCCCGAGTGTGTGTGAGAGATAGGGAATTCCAAAGAGTCCGCGAGTGTGTCTGAGAGGCAGGGAATCCCCGAGTGTGCGAGAGAAAGGGAATCCCCGAGTCTCTTGAGAGATAGTGAATCCCAGAGCCTGGGTGAGAGATAGTGAATCCCAGAGTGTGTGTGAGAGATAGGGAATCCCCGAGTGTGTGTGAGAGATAGGGAATCCCAGACTGTCCCCGAGTGTGTGTGAGAGATAGGGAATCCCAGAGAGTCCCCGAGTGTGCATGAGAGATAGGGAATCCCAGAGAGTTCCCGAGTGTGCATGAGAGATAGGGACTCCCATAGAGTCCCCGAGTGTGAGAGATAGGGAATCCAAGCGTGTGTGTGAGAGGTAGGGAATCCCAGAATGTCCCCGAGTGTGTGTGATAGAATCCCAGAGAGGCCCCGAGTGTGTGTGAGAGATAGGAAATCCCATAGTGACCCCGAGTGTGTATGAGTGGTAGGGAATCCCAGGGTGTCCCCGAGTGTGTGTGATTGAATCCCAGAGAGTCTCGAGTGTGTGTAAGAGATAAGGAATGCCAGAGAGTCCGCGAGTGTGTCTGAGAGACACGGAATCCCCGAGTGTGCGAGTGAAAGGGAATCCACGAGTTTGGTTGAGAGATAGTGAATCCCAGAACCTGGGTGACAGATAGTGAATCACCGAGTGTGTGTGAGAGATAGGGAATCGCAGAGTGTCTCGGAGTCTGTGTGATAGAATCCCAGAGAGTCCCTGAGTGTGTGTGAGAGATTGGGAATCCTAGAGAGTCCCCGAGTGTGTGTGAGAGATAGGGAATCCCAGAGTGTCCCCGAGTGTGTGCGAGAAAAAGGGAATCCCAGAGTGTGTGCGAGAAAAAGGGAATCCCAGAGTGTGTGCGAGGAAAAAGGGAATCCCAGAGTGTGTGCGAGAAAAAGGGAATCCCAGAGTGTGTGCGAGAAAAAGGGAATCCCAGAGTGTGTGCGCGAGAAAGGGAATCCCAGAGTTTGTGCGAGAGAAAGGGAATCCCCCGAGTGTGAGCAAGAGAAAGGGAATACCCGGGTCTGGGTGAGAGATAGTGAATCCCAGAGACTGGGTGAGAGATAGTGAATCCCTGAGTGTGTGTGAGAGATAGGGAATCCCAGAGTGTGTGTGAGAGATAGGGTGTCCCAGAGAGTCCCGGAGTGTGTGATAAAATCCCAGAGAATCCCCGAGTGTGTGTGAGATACAGAATCCCAGAGTGTCCCCGAGTGTGTGTGAGAGATCGGGAAACCCAGAGTGTCCCCACGTGTGTGTGAGAGATAGGGAATCCCAGAGTGTCCCCGAGTGTGTGTGAGAGATAGGGAATCCCAGAGAGCCCCGGAGTGTGTGCGAGAGATAGGGAATCCCAGAGAGTCCCGGAGTGTGTGTGAGAGATAGGGAATCCCAGAGAGTCCCCGAGTGTGTGTGAGAGATAGGGAATTCCAGAAAGTTCCCGAGAATATGTGAGAGTTAGGGAATCCCAGAGTGAACCCGAGTGTGTGTGAGAGATAGGGAATCCCAGAGAGTCTCGGAGTGTGTGTGAGAGATAGGGAATCCCAGAGAGTCCCCGAGTGTGTGTGAGAGATAGGGAATTCCAGAAAGTTCCCGAGAATATGTGAGAGTTAGGGAATCCCAGAGTGTACCCGAGTGTGTGGGAGAGATAGGGAATCCCAGAGAGTCCCGGCGTGTGTGCGAGAGATAGGGAATCCCAGAGAGTCTCGGAGTGTGTGTGAGAGATAGGGAATCCCAGAGAGTCCCCGAGTGTGTGTGAGAGATAGGGAATTCCAGAAAGTTCCCGAGAATATGTGAGAGTTAGGGAATCCCAGAGTGTACCCGTGTGTGTGTGATAGGGACTCTCTGTGATTCTGAGTGTGAGAGAGAGATAGTGAATCCGAGAGAGTCCCCGAGTGTGTGTGAGAGATAGGGAATCCCAGAGTGTACCCGAGTGTGTGTGAGAGATAGGGAATCCCAGAGAGTCCCGGAGTGTGTGCGAGAGATAGGGAATCCCAGAGAGTCCCGGAGTGTGTGTGAGAGATAGGGAATCCCAGAGAGTCCCCGAGTGTGTGTGAGAGATAGGGAATTCCAGAAAGTTCCCGAGAATATGTGAGAGTTAGGGAATCCCAGAGTGTACCCGAGTGTGTGTGAGAGATAGGGAATCCCAGAGAGTCTCGGAGTGTGTGTGAGAGATAGGGAATCCCAGAGAGTCCCCGAGTGTGTGTGAGAGATAGGGAATTCCAGAAAGTTCCCGAGAATATGTGAGAGTTAGGGAATCCCAGAGTGTACCCGAGTGTGTGGGAGAGATAGGGAATCCCAGAGAGTCCCGGCGTGTGTGCGAGAGATAGGGAATCCCAGAGAGTCTCGGAGTGTGTGTGAGAGATAGGGAATCCCAGAGAGTCCCCGAGTGTGTGTGAGAGATAGGGAATTCCAGAAAGTTCCCGAGAATATGTGAGAGTTAGGGAATCCCAGATTGTACCCGTGTGTGTGTGATAGGGACTCTCTGTGATTCTGAGTGTGAGAGAGAGATAGTGAATCCGAGAGAGTCCCCGAGTGTGTGTGTGAGATAGGCAATCCCAGAGTGTACCCGAGTGTGTGTAAGAGATAGGGAATCCCAGAGAGTCCCCGAGTGTGTGTGAGAGATACGGAATCCCCGAGGGTGAGAAAGAGATTGGGAATCCCAGAGAGTCCCCGAGTGTGTGTGAGAGATACGGAATCCCCGAGGGTGAGAAAGAGATTGGGAATCCCAGAGAGTCCCCGAGTGTGTGTGAGAGATAGGGAATCCCCGAGGGTGAGAAAGAGATTGGGAATCCCAGAGTGTCCCCGAGTATGAGTGAGAGATAGGGAATCCTGGAGGGTCCCCGAGAGTGTGTGAGAGATAGGGAATCCCGGAGTGTCCCCGACAGTGTGTGAGATATAGAGAAGCCCGGAGTGTCCCCGAGAGTGTCTGAGAGATAGGGAATCCCGGAGTGTCCCCGGGAGTGTGTGAGAGATAGGGAATCCCAGATTGTCCCCGAGTGTGTGTGAGAGATAGGGAATCCCAGAGAGTCCCCGAGTGTGTGTGAGAGAGGGAATCCCAGACTGTCCCCGAGAGTGTGTGAGAGATAGGGAATCCCAGTGTCCCCGGGAGTGTGTGAGAGATAGGGAATCCCTGAGTGTCCCCGGGAGTGTGTGAGAGATATGGAATCCCAGAGAGTCCCCGAGTGTGTGTGAGAGAGGGAATCCCAGACTGTCCCCGAGTGTGTGTGAGAGATAGGGTATCCCAGAGTGTCCCCGAGTGTGTGTGAGAGATAGGGAATCCCAGAGTGTCCCCGAGTGTGTGAGAGAGATAGGGAATCCCAGAGAGTTACCAAGTGTGTGTGAGAGATAGGGAATCCCAGAGAGTTACCAAGTGTGTGTGAGAGATAGGGAATCCCAGAGAGTCCCCGAGTGTGTGTGAGAGAGGGAATCCCAGACTGTCCCCGAGTGTGTGTGAGAGATAGGGTATCCCAGAGTGTCCCCGAGTGTGTGTGAGAGATAGGGAATCCCAGAGTGTCCCCGAGTGTGTGAGAGAGATAGGGAATTCCAGAGAGTTCCCGAGTGTGTGTGAGAGATATGGAATCCCCGAAGTTAAGAAAGAGATTGAGAATCCCAGCGTGTCCTCGAGTGTGTGTGAGAGATAGGGAATCCTGGAGTGTCCCCGAGTGTGTGTGAGAGATAGGGAATCCTGGAGTGTCCCCGAGTGTGTGTGAGAGATAGGGAATCCCGGAGTGTCCACGACTGTGTGTGAGAGATAGGGAATCCCGGAGCGTCACCGAGTGTGTGTGAGAGAGATAGGGAATCCCCGAGTGTGTGTGAGAGATAGGGAATCCCAGACTGTCCCCGAGTGTGTGTGAGAGATAGGGAATCCCAGAGTGTCCTCGAGTGTGTGTGAGAGACCGGGAATCCCCGAGTGTATGTGAGAGAGGAATCCCAGAATTTCCCGAGTGTGTGTGAGAGATAGGGAATCCCCGACTGTGTGTAAGAGAGGGAATCCCAGACTGTCCCCGAGTGTGTGTGAGAGATAGGGAATCCCAGAGTGTCCCCGAGTGTGCGTGAGAGATCGGGAATCCCGGAGTGTCACCGAGAGTGTGTGAGAGATAGGGAATCCCGGAGTGTCCCCGAGTGTGTGAGAGACATAGGGAATCCCAGAGTGTCCCCGAGTGTGCGTGAGAGATAGGGAATCCCTGAGTTACCCGAGTGTGTGTGAGAGATAGCGAATCCCCGATTGTGTGTGAGACATAGGGAATCCCAGAGTGCCCCGAGTGTGCGTGAGAGATAGGGAATCCCGGAGTTTTCCGAGTGTGTGTGAGAGATAGCGAATCCCCGATTGTGTGTGAGAGATAGGGAATCCCAGAGTGTCCCCGAGTCTGCGTGAGAGTTAGGGATTCCCAGAGAGTTCCCGAGTGTGCGTGAGAGATAGGGATTCCCAGAGAGTCGCCGAGTGGGTGTGAGAGATCGGGAATCCCAGAGTGTCCCGGAGAGTGTGTGAGAGATAGGGAATTACAGAGAGTTCCCGAGTGTGTGTGAGAGATATGGAATCCCCGAAGTTGAGTAAGAGATTGGGAATCCCAGAGTGTCCCCGAGTGTGTGCGAGAGATAGGGAATCCTGGAGGGTCCCCGAGAGTGTGTGAGAGATCGAGAATCCCGGAGTGTCCGCAAGTGTGTGTGAGTGATAAGGAATCCCGTAGAGTCCCCGAGTGTGTGTGAGAGAGGGAATCCCAGACTGTCCGCGAGTGTGTGTGAGAGATAGGGAATCCCGAGGGTGAGTGAGAGTTTGGGAATCCCAGAGTGTCCCCGAGTGTGTGTGAGAGATAGGAAATCCCCGAGTGTGTGAGGAAGGGAGTCCCAGACTGTCCACGAGTGAGTGTGAGAGAGAGGGATTCCCAGAGAGTCCCCGAGTGTGTCAGAGATAGGGAATCCCAGAGTGTCCCCGAGTGTGCGTGAGAGTTAGGGATTCCCAGAGAGTCCCCGAGTGTGTGTGAGAGATAGGGAATCCCAGAGAGACCCCGAGTGTGTGCGAGAGAGAGGGAATCCCAGAATGTGGGTGAGAAGTAGGGAATCCCAGAGAGTCCCCGAGTGTCTCTCTGGGATTCCCTATCTCTCACCCACATTGAGAGATAGGGAATCCCAGAGAGTCCCCGAGTGGCTCTGAGAGATAGGGACCCCCGAGTGTGTGAGTGAGATATGGAATCCCGGAGTGTCCCCGAGCGTGTGTGAGATATAGGGAATCCCGGAATGCCCTGAGTGTGTGTGAGAGATAGGGAATCCCCGAGTGTGTGTGAGAGATAGGGAATCCCAGAATGTCCCCAAGTGTGCGTGAGTGTTAGGGATTCCCAGAGAGTTCCCGACTGTGCGTGAGAGATAGGGAATCCCAGAGTGTCCCCGAGTGTGTGTGAGAGATAGAGAAACCCGGAGTGTCCCCGACTGTGTATGAGAGATAGGGAATCCCGGAGTGTAACCGAGTGTGTGTGAGAGAGATAGGGAATCCCCGAGTGTGTGTGAGAGATAGGGAATCCCAGAGTGTGCCCGAGTGTGCGTGAGAGTTAGGGATTCGCAGAGAGTTCCCGAGTGTGCGTGAGAGATAGGGAATCCCAGAGAGTTCCCGAGTGTGCGTGAGAGATAGGGAATCCCAGAGAGTCCCCGAGTGTGTGTGAGAGATAGGGATTCCCTGAGTGTCCCCGAATGTGTCAGAGATAGGGAATCCCTGAGTGTCCCCGAGTGTGTCAGAGATAGGGAATCCCTGAGTGACCCGAGTGTGTCAGAGATAGGGAATCCCAGAGTGTCCCCGAGTGTGTGTGAGAGATAGGGAATCCCAGAGTATCCTCGAGAGTGTGTGAGAGATAGGGAATCCCAGAGTGTTCTCGAGAGTGTGTGAGAGATAAGTAATCCCAGAGAGTCCCCGAGTGTGTGTAAGAGATAGGGAATCCCAGAGAGTCCCCGAGTATGTGTGAGAGATAGGGAATCCTGGAGTGTCCCCGAGTGTGTCAGAGATAGGGAATCCCTGAGTGACCCGAGTGTGTCAGAGATAGGGAATCCCAGAGTGTCCCCGAGTGTGTGTGAGAGATAGGGTATCCCAGAGTATCCTCGAGAGTGTGTGAGAGATAGGGAATCCCAGAGTGTTCTCGAGAGTGTGTGAGAGATAAGTAATCCCAGAGAGTCCCCGAGTGTGTGTAAGAGATAGGGAATCCTGGAGTGTCCCCGAGAGTGTGTGAGAGATAGGGAATCCCGGAGTGTCCCCGAGAGTGTGTGAGAGATAGGGAATCCCGGAGTGTCCCCGAGAGTGTGTGAGAGATAGGGAATCCCAGAGTATCCCCGAGTGTGTGTGAGAGAGGGAATCCCAGACTGTCCCCGAGTGTGTGTGAGAGATAGGGAATCCCAGAGTGTCCCCGAGTGTGTGTGAGAGATAGGGAATCCCCGAGTGTGTGTGAGAGAGAGGGAATCCCAGAGAGTCCCCGAGTGTGCGTGAGTGATAGGGAATCCCGGAGTGTCCCCGAGTGTGTGTGAGAGATAGGGAATCCCCGAGTGTGTGAGGGGGATAGGGAATCCCAGAGTGTCCCCGAGTGTGCGTGAGAGATACGGAATCCCGGAGTGTCCCCGAGAGTGTGAGAGAGGTAGGGAATCCTGGAGTGACCCGAGTGTGTGTGAGAGATAGCGAATCCCCGAGTGTGTGTGAGAGATGGGGAATCCCAGAGTGCTCCCGAGTGTGCGTGAGAGTTAGGGATTCCCAGAGAGTCCCCGAGTGTGCGTGAGAGATAGGGAATCCCATAGAGGTGCCGAGTGGGTGTGAGAGATAGGGAATCCCAGAGTGTGTGTGAGAGATAGGGAATCCCAGAGAGTCCCGGCGTGTGTGCGAGAGATAGGGAATCCCAGAGAGTCTCGGAGTGTGTGTGAGAGATAGGGAATCCCCGAGTGTGTGTGAGAGATGGGGAATTCCAGATATTTCCCGAGTATATGTGAGAGATAGGGTATTCCAGAGAGTTCCCGAGTATATGTGATTGATAGGGAATCCCAGAGTGTCCCCGAGTGTGTGTGAGAGATAGGGAATCCCAGAGAGTCCCCGAGTGTGCATGAGAGATAGGGAATCCCAGAGAGTTCCCGAGTGTGCATGAGAGATAGGGACTCCCATAGAGTCCCCGAGTGTGAGAGATAGGGAATCCAAGTGTGTGTGTGAGAGGTAGGGAATCCCAGAATGTCCCCGAGTGTGTGTGATAGAATCCCAGAGAGTCCCCGAATGTGTGTGAGAGATACGAAATCCCAGAGAGGCCCCGAGTGTGTGTGATAGATAGGAAATCCCATAGTGACCCCGAGTGTGTATGAGTGGTAGGGAATCCCAGGGTGTCCCCGAGTGTGTATGATTGAATCCCAGAGAGTCTCGAGTGTGTGTAAGAGATAAGGAATGCCAGAGAGTCCGCGAGTGGGTCTGAGAGACAGGGAATCCCCGAGTGCGTGCGAGAGAAAGGGAATCCCCGAGTATGCGAGTGAAAGGGAATCCACGAGTCTGATTGAGAGATAGTGAATCCCAGAACCTGGGTGAGAGATTGTGAATCCCTGAGTGTGTGTGAGAGATAGGGAATCCCAGAGTGTCTCGGAGTCTGTGTGATAGAATCCCAGAGAGTCCCTGAGTGTGTGTGAGAGATTGGGAATCCCAGAGTGTCCCCGAGTGTGTGTGAGAGATAGGGAATCCCAGAGTGTGTGCGAGAAAAAGGGAATCCCAGAGTGTGTGCGCGAGAACGGGAATCCCAGAGTTTGTGCGAGAGAAAGGGAATCCCCCGAGTGTGAGCGAGAGAAAGGGAATACCCGGGTCTAGGTGAGAGATAGTGAATCCCAGAGCCTGGGTGAGAGATAGTGAATCCCTGAGTGTGTGTGAGAGATAGGGTGTCCCAGAGAGTCCCGGAGTGTGTGATAAAATCCCAAAGAATCCCCGAGTGTGTGTGAGATACAGAATCCCAGAGTGTACCCGAGTGTGTGTGAGAGATAGGGAATCCCAGAGAGGCCCGGCGTGTGTGCGAGAGATAGGGAATCCCCGAGAGTCTCGGAGTGTGTGTGAGAGATAGGGAATCCCAGAGAGTCCCCGAGTGTGTGTGAGAGATAGGGAATTCCAGAAAGTTCCCGAGAATATGTGAGAGTTAGGGAATCCCAGAGTGTACCCGAGTGTGTGTGAGAGATAGGGAATCCCAGAGAGTCTCGGAGTGTGTGTGAGAGATAGGGAATCCCAGAGAGTCCCCGAGTGTGGGTGAGAGATAGGGAATTCCAGAAAGTTCCCGAGAATATGTGAGAGTTAGGGAATCCCAGAGTGTACCCGAGTGTGTGGGAGAGATAGGGAATCCCAGAGTGTCCCGGAGTGTGTGCGAGAGATAGGGAATCCCAGAGAGTCTCGGAGTGTGTGTGAGAGATAGGGAATCCCAGAGAGTCCCCGAGTGTGTGTGAGAGATAGGGAATTCCAGAAAGTTCCCGAGAATATGTGAGAGTTAGGGAATCCCAGAGTGTACCCGTGTGTGTGTGATAGGGACTCTCTGTGATTCTGAGTGTGAGAGAGAGATAGTGAATCCGAGAGAGTCCCCGAGTGTGTGTGTGAGATAGGCAATCCCAGAGTGTACCCGAGTGTGTGTGAGAGATAGGGAATCCCAGAGAGTCCCCGAGTGTGTGTGAGAGATACGGAATCCCCGAGGGTGAGAAAGAGATTGGGAATCCCAGAGAGTCCCCGAGTGTGTGTGTGAGATAGGCAATCCCCGAGGGTGAGAAAGAGATTGGGAATCCCAGAGAGTCCCCGAGTGTGTGTGAGAGATAGGGAATCCCCGAGGGTGAGAAAGAGATTGGGAATCCCAGAGTGTCCCCGAGTATGTGTGAGAGATAGGGAATCCTGGAGTGTCCATGAGAGTGTCTGAGAGATAGGGAATCCCGGAGTGTCCCCGGGAGTGTGTGAGAGATAGGGAATCCCAGATTGTCCCCGAGTGTGTGTGAGAGATAGGGAATCCCAGAGAGTCCCCGAGTGTGTGTGAGAGAGGGAATCCCAGACTGTCCCCGAGAGTGTGTGAGAGATAGGGAATCCCAGTGTCCCCGGGAGTGTGTGAGACATAGGGAATCCCTGAGTGTCCCCGGGAGTGTGTGAGAGATATGGAATCCCAGAGAGTCCCCGAGTGTGTGTGAGAGAGGGAATCCCAGACTGTCCCCGAGTGTGTGTGAGAGATAGGGTATCCCAGAGTGTCCCCGAGTGTGTGTGAGAGATAGGGAATCCCAGAGTGTCCCCGAGTGTGTGTGAGAGATAGGGAATTCCAGAGAGTTCCCGAGTGTGTGTGAGAGATATGGAATCCCCGAAGTTAAGAAAGAGATTGAGAATCCCAGCGTGTCCTCGAGTGTGTGTGAGAGATAGGGAATCCTGGAGTGTCCCCGAGTGTGTGTGAGAGATAGGGAATCCCGGAGTGTCCACGACTGTGTGTGAGAGATAGGGAATCCCGGAGCGTCACCGAGTGTGTGTGAGAGAGATAGGGAATCCCCGAGTGTGTGTGAGAGATAGGGAATCCCAGACTGTCCCCGAGTGTGTGTGAGAGATAGGGAATCCCAGAGTGTCCTCGAGTGTGTGTGAGAGACCGGGAATCCCCGAGTGTATGTGAGAGAGGGAATCCCAGAATTTCCCGAGTATGTGTGAGAGATAGGGAATCCCCGACTGTGTGTAAGAGAGGGAATCCCAGACTGTCCCCGAGTGTGTGTGAGAGATAGGGAATCCCAGAGTGTCCCCGAGTGTGCGTGAGAGATCGGGAATCCCGGAGTGTCACCGAGAGTGTGTGAGAGATAGGGAATCCCGGAGTGTCCCCGAGTGTGTGAGAGACATAGGGAATCCCAGAGTGTCCCCGAGTGTGCGTGAGAGATAGGGAATGCCTGAGTTACCCGAGTGTGTGTGAGAGATAGCGAATCCCCGATTGTGTGTGAGACATAGGGAATCCCAGAGTGCCCCGAGTGTGCGTGAGAGATAGGGAATCCCGGAGTTTCCCGAGTGTGTGTGAGAGATAGCGAATCCCCGATTGTGTGTGAGAGATAGGGAATCCCAGAGTGTCCCCGAGTCTGCGTGAGAGTTAGGGATTCCCAGAGAGTTCCCGAGTGTGCGTGAGAGATAGGGATTCCCAGAGAGTCGCCGAGTGGGTGTGAGAGATCGGGAATCCCAGAGTGTCCCGGAGAGTGTGTGAGAGATAGGGAATTACAGAGAGTTCCCGAGTGTGTGTGAGAGATATGGAATCCCCGAAGTTGAGTAAGAGATTGGGAATCCCAGAGTGTCCCCGAGTGTGTGCGAGAGATAGGGAATCCTGGAGGGTCCCCGAGAGTGTGTGAGAGATCGAGAATCCCGGAGTGTCCGCAAGTGTGTGTGAGTGATAAGGAATCCCGTAGAGTCCCCGAGTGTGTGTGAGAGAGGGAATCCCAGACTGTCCGCGAGTGTGTGTGAGAGATAGAAGATAGATAGATAGAAGATAGAAGATTACAGCGCAGTACAGGCCCTTGGGCCCTCGATGTTGCGCCGATCCAAGCCCACCTAAACTACACTAACCCACTATCCTCCATATACCTATCCAATGCCCTCTTAAATGCCCATAAAGAGGGAGAGTCCACCACTGTTACTGGCAGGGCATTCCATGAACTAACGACTCGCTGAGTGAAGAACCTACCCCTAACATCAGTCCTATATCTACCCCCCCTTAATTTAAAGCTATGCCCCCTTGTAATACCCGACTCAATACGCGGGAAAAGGTTCATACTGTCGACCCTATCTAACCCCCTAATCATCTTGTACACCTCAATCAAGTCACCCCTAAACCTTCTTTTCTCTAGTGAAAACAGCCCCAAGTGTCTCAGTCTTTCCTCATACGATTTTCCTTCCATACCAGGCAACATCCTGGTAAACCTCCTCTGCACCCGTTCCAATGCCTCCACATCCTTCCTATAGTATGGCGACCAAAACTGCACACAATATTCCAGATGCGGCCGTACCAGAGTCTTATACAACTGCATCATGACCTCAGGACTCCGGAACTCAATTCCTCTACCAATAAAAGCCAGTACGCCATATGCCTTCCTCACCGCACTATTTACCTGGGTGGCAACTTTCAGAGATCTGTGTACATGGACACCAAGATCCCTCTGCTCATCCACACTACCAAGTATCCGACCATTAGCCCAGTACCCCATCTTTTTGTTATTCTTCCCAAAGTGAATCACCTCGCACTTAGCTACATTGAATTCCATCTGCCACCTTTCTGCCCAGCTCTGCAGCTTCTCTATATCCTGCTGTAACCTGCCACATGCTTCCTCACTGTCAACAACTCCTCCGACTTTCGTGTCATCCGCAAACTTGCTCACCCAACCTTCTAACCCCTCTTCCAGGTCATTTATAAAAATGACAAACAGCAATGGTCCCAAAACAGATCCTTGCGGAACACCGCTAGTGACGGCACTCCATGAAGAAACTTTGCCATCAACTACTACCCTCTGTCTTCTTCCATCCAGCCAATTCCGAATCCAAACCTCCAACTCACCCTCAATGCCATATCTCCGTATTTTCTGAAGTAGCCTACCATGGGGAACCTTATCAAACGCCTTACTAAAATCCATATATACCACATCTACCGCTTTCCCCTCATCAACCTCCTTCGTCACCTTTTCAAAGAATTCAATAAGGTTTGTGAGGCACGACTTGCCCTTCACAAAACCATGCTGACTATCCTTGATCACATTATTCCTATCTAGATGTGCATAAATCCTATCCCTAACAATTCTCTCTAAGACTTTGCCCACAACAGAAGTGAGACTCACCGGCCTATAGTTACTAGGGCTATCCCTACTCCCCTTTTTGAACAAGGGAACCACATTTGCTATCCTCCAGTCTTCTGGGACTACTCCTGTAGACAAAGAGGACATAAAAATCAAGGCCAATGGCTCTGCAATCTCCTCCCTTGCTTCCCAGAGAATCCTAGGATAAATGCCATCAGGCCCAGGGGACTTATCTATTTTCACCTTTTCCAGGATTTCCAACACCTCTTCTCTACATACCTCAAAGACATCCATTCTACTTATTTGTGCCTCAGTATTCTCATCGACAACAATGCCCTGTTCCTGAGTGAATACTGAAGAAAAGTATTCATTCAGTGTCTCCCCAATCTCTTCCGCCTCCACACGCAACTTCCCCCTACTATCCTTGACTGGACCTATTCCTACCCTAGTCATTCTTTTATTCCTAACATACCTATAGAAAGCCTTAGGGTTTTCCCTAATCCTATCTACTAAGGACCTTTCATGTCCCCTCCTTGCTGCTTTTAGCTCTCTCTTCAGGTCCTTCCTGGCTACCCTATAACTCTCAATCGCCCCAATTGAACCTTCACGTCTCATCTTGAGATAGGCCGCCCTCTTCCATTTAACAAGGGATTCCAATTCCTTATTAAACCACGGCTCCCTCGCACGACCCTTTCCTTCCTGCCTGACAGGTACATAATTATCAAGGACACTCAATAGTTGCCCCTTGAACAAGTTCCACATATCATTTACACTCTTGCCTTGGAGTCTACTTTTCCAAGCCACACATCCTAAGTCATGCCTCACCGCATCATAATTTCCCTTACCCCAGCTATAATTCTTGCCCTGTAGTACACACTTATCCCTCTCCATCACGAGTGTAAAAATCACCGAATTATGGTCACTATCCCCAAAGTGCTCACCTACCTCTAATTCTAACACCTGGCCTGGTTCGTTACCCAGAACCAAATCCAGTATGGCCTCACCTCTTGTTGGCCTGTCTACATATTGTGTCAGGAAACTCTCCTGCACACATTGAACAAACACTGACCCATCTAACGAATTTGAGCTATAGCTTTCCCAATCAATATCAGGAAAGTTAAAGTCCCCCATAACAACCACCCTATTACTCTCACTCATCTCCTGAATCACCTTCCCAATCCTTTCTTCAATGATTCTAGGACTATTAGGAGGCCTGTAAAAGACTCCTAACAGGGTGACCTCGCCTTTCCTATTCCTAACCTCAGCCCAAACTACCTCAGATGGCAAGTCCTCATCCATCGTCCTTTCCACCGCTGTAATACTATCTTTGACAAGCAATGCCACACCTCCCCCTCTTTTACCCCCACCTCTAAACCTACTAAAACATTTAAATCCCGGAACCTGCAACAGCCAATCCTGTCCCTGTTCTAGCCATGTCTCCGTAATAGCCACAACATCGAAGTCCCAGGTACCAACCAACGCTGCAAGTTCACCTACCTTATTTCGTATACTTCTTGCATTGAAGTATACACACTTCAAGCCACTTCCCTGTTTACAGGCACCCTCCTTGGAAATTGATGCCATGTTCCTCACCTCCCTACACTCCAGGCCCTGCACCCTGAAGCTACAATCTGGGTTCCCATGCCCCTGCCGAGTTAGTTTAAACCCCCCCCAAGAGCACTAGCAAACCTCCCCCCAAGGATACTGGTTCCCCTCAGGTTCAGGTGTAGACCATCCTGTTTATAGAGGTCCCACCGTCCCCAGAAAGAACCCGAGGGTGAGTGAGAGTTTGGGAATCCCAGAGTGTCCCCGAGTGTGTGTGAGAGATAGGAAATCCCCGAGTGTGTGAGGAAGGGAGTCCCAGACTGTCCCCGAGTGAGTGTGAGAGAGAGGGATTCCCAGAGAGTCCCCGAGTGTGTCAGAGATAGGGAATCCCAGAGTGTCCCCGAGTGTGCGTGAGAGTTAGGGATTCCCAGAGAGTCCCCGAGTGTGTGTGAGAGATAGGGAATCCCAGAGAGACCCCGAGTGTGTGCGAGAGAGAGGGAATCCCAGAATGTGGGTGAGAAGTAGGGAATCCCAGAGAGTCCCCGAGTGTCTCTCTGGGATTCCCTATCTCTCACCCACATTGAGAGATAGGGAATCCCAGAGAGTCCCCGATTGGCTCTGAGAGATAGGGATCCCCGAGTGTGTGAGTGAGATATGGAATCCCGGAGTGTCCCCGAGCGTGTGTGAGATAGAGGGAATCCCGGAATGCCCTGAGTGTGTGTGAGAGATAGGGAATCCCCGAGTGTGTGTGAGAGATAGGGAATCCCAGAATGTCCCCAAGTGTGCGTGAGTGTTAGGGATTCCCAGAGAGTTCCCGACTGTGCGTGAGAGATAGGGAATCCCAGAGTGTCCCCGAGTGTGTGTGAGAGATAGAGAAACCCGGAGTGTCCCCGACTGTGTATGAGAGATAGGGAATCCCGGAGTGTAACCGAGTGTGTGTGAGAGAGATAGGGAATCCCCGAGTGTGTGTGAGAGATAGGGAATCCCAGAGTGTGCCCGAGTGTGCGTGAGAGTTAGGGATTCGCAGAGAGTTCCCGAGTGTGCGTGAGAGATAGGGAATCCCAGAGAGTTCCCGAGTGTGCGTGAGAGATAGGGAATCCCAGAGAGTCCCCGAGTGTGTGTGAGAGATAGGGATTCCCTGAGTGTCCCCGAATGTGTCAGAGATAGGGAATCCGTGAGTGTCCCCGAGTGTGTCAGAGATAGGGAATCCCTGAGTGACCCGAGTGTGTCAGAGATAGGGAATCCCAGAGTGTCCCCGAGTGTGTGTGAGAGATAGGGAATCCCAGAGTATCCTCGAGAGTGTGTGAGAGATAGGGAATCCCAGAGTGTTCTCGAGAGTGTGTGAGAGATAAGTAATCCCAGAGAGTCCCCGAGTGTGTGTAAGAGATAGGGAATCCCAGAGAGTCCCCGAGTATGTGTGAGAGATAGGGAATCCTGGAGTGTCCCCGAGTGTGTCAGAGATAGGGAATCCCTGAGTGACCCGAGTGTGTGTGAGAGATAGGGAATCCCGGAGTGTCCCCGAGAGTGTGTGAGAGATAGGGAATCCCGGAGTGTCCCCGAGAGTGTGTGAGAGATAGGGAATCCCAGAGTATCCCCGAGTGTGTGTGAGAGAGGGAATCCCAGACTGTCCCCGAGTGTGTGTGAGAGATAGGGAATCCCAGAGTGTCCCCGAGTGTGTGTGAGAGATAGGGAATCCCCGAGTGTGTGTGAGAGAGAGGGAATCCCAGAGAGTCCCCGAGTGTGCGTGAGTGATAGGGAATCCCGGAGTGTCCCCGAGTGTGTGTGAGAGATAGGGAATCCCCGAGTGTGTGAGGGGGATAGGGAATCCCAGAGTGTCCCCGAGTGTGCGTGAGAGATACGGAATCCCGGAGTGTCCCCGAGAGTGTGAGAGAGGTAGGGAATCCTGGAGTGACCCGAGTGTGTGTGAGAGATAGCGAATCCCCGAGTGTGTGTGAGAGATGGGGAATCCCAGACTGCTCCCGAGTGTGCGTGAGAGTTAGGGTTTCCCAGAGAGTCCCCGAGTGTGCGTGAGAGATAGGGAATCCCATAGAGGTGCTGAGTGGGTGTGAGAGATAGGGAATCCCAGAGTGTGTGTGAGAGATAGGGAATCCCAGAGAGTCCCGGCGTGTGTGCGAGAGATAGGGAATCCCAGAGAGTCTCGGAGTGTGTGTGAGAGATAGGGAATCCCCGAGTGTGTGTGAGAGATGGGGAATTCCAGATATTTCCCGAGTATATGTGAGAGATAGGGAATTCCAGAGAGTTCCCGAGTATATGTGATTGATAGGGAATCCCAGAGTGTCCCCGAGTGTGTGTGAGAGATAGGGAATCCCAGAGAGTCCCCGAGTGTGCATGAGAGATAGGGAATCCCAGAGAGTTCCCGAGTGTGCATGAGAGATAGGGACTCCCATAGAGTCCCCGAGTGTGAGAGATAGGGAATCCAAGTGTGTGTGTGAGAGGTAGGGAATCCCAGAATGTCCCCGAGTGTGTGTGATAGAATCCCAGAGAGTCCCCGAATGTGTGTGAGAGATACGAAATCCCAGAGAGGCCCCGAGTGTGTGTGATGGATAGGAAATCCCATAGTGACCCCGAGTGTGTATGAGTGGTAGGGAATCCCAGGGTGTCCCCGAGTGTGTGTGATTGAATCCCAGAGAGTCTCGAGTGTGTGTAAGAGATAAGGAATGCCAGAGAGTCCGCGAGTGGGTCTGAGAGACAGGGAATCCCCGAGTGCGTGCGAGAGAAAGGGAATCCCCGAGTATGCGAGTGAAAGGGAATCCACGAGTCTGATTGAGAGATAGTGAATCCCAGAACCTGGGTGAGAGATTGTGAATCCCTGAGTGTGTGTGAGAGATAGGGAATCCCAGAGTGTCTCGGAGTCTGTGTGATAGAATCCCAGAGAGTCCCTGAGTGTGTGTGAGAGATTGGGAATCCCAGAGTGTCCCCGAGTGTGTGTGAGAGATAGGGAATCCCAGAGTGTGTGCGCGAGAACGGGAATCCCAGAGTTTGTGCGAGAGAAAGGGAATCCCCCGAGTGTGAGCGAGAGAAAGGGAATACCCGGGTCTAGGTGAGAGATAGTGAATCCCAGAGCCTGGGTGAGAGATAGTGAATCCCTGAGTGTGTGTGAGAGATAGGGTGTCCCAGAGAGTCCCGGAGTGTGTGATAAAATCCCAAAGAATCCCCGAGTGTGTGTGAGATACAGAATCCCAGAGTGTACCCGAGTGTGTGTGAGAGATAGGGAATCCCAGAGAGTCCCGGCGTGTGTGCGAGAGATAGGGAATCCCCGAGAGTCTCGGAGTGTGTGTGAGAGATAGGGAATCCCAGAGAGTCCCCGAGTGTGTGTGAGAGATAGGGAATTCCAGAAAGTTCCCGAGAATATGTGAGAGTTAGGGAATCCCAGAGTGTACCCGAGTGTGTGTGATAGAATCACAGAGAGTCCCTGAGTTTGAGAGAGAGATAGCGAATCCGAGAGAGTCCCCGAGTGTGTGTGTGAGATAGGCAATCCCAGAGTGTACCCGAGTGTGTGTGATAGAATCCGAGTGAGTCCCCGAGTGTGTGACAGATAGGGAAACCCAGAGTGTCCCGGAGTGTGTGTGAGAGACAGGGAATCGTAGAGAGTCCCCGAGTATATGTGAGAGATAGGGAATTCCAGAGAGTCCCCGAGAGTGTGTGAGAGATAGGGAATCCCCGAGTGTGTGAGGGAGATAGGGAATCCCCGAGTGTGTGAGGGAGATAGGGAATCCCAGACTGTGTGTGAGAGATAGGGAATCCCAGACTGTGTGTGAGAGATAGGGAATCCCCGAGTGTGTGAGGGAGATAGGGTATCCCCGAGTGTGTGAGGGAGATAGGGTATCCCAGGGAGTCCAGGAGTGTGTGATAGAATCACAGAGAGTCCTCGAGTTTGTGAGAGATACAGAATACCAGAGAATCCCCGAGTGTGTGTGAGAGATAGGGAATCCCAGAATGTCCCCGAATGTATGTGAGAGAAAGGGAATCCCAGAGTGTGTGCGAGAGAAAGGGAATCCCAGAGTGTGTGCGAGAGAAAGGGAATCGCAGAGTGTGTGCGAGAGAAAGGGAATCCCCGAGTTTGTCCGAGAGAAAGGGAATCCCCGGGTCTGGGTGAGAGGTCGTGAATCGCAGAGACTGTGTGAGAGATAGTGAATCCCAGAGTGTGTGTGAAAGATAGGGAATCCCAGAGTGTGTGTGAGAGATAGGGTATCCCAGAGAGTCCCCGAGTGTGTGTGAGATACAGAATCCCATACTGTCCCCGAGTGTGTGTGAGAGAAAGGGAATCCCAGAGTGTGTGCGAGAGAAAGGGAATCCCAGAGTGTGTGCGAGAGAAAGGGAATCGCAGAGTGTGTGCGAGAGAAAGGGAATCCCCGAGTTTGTCCGAGAGAAAGGGAATCCCCGGGTCTGGGTGAGAGGTCGTGAATCGCAGAGACTGTGTGAGAGATAGTGAATCCCAGAGTGTGTGTGAAAGATAGGGAATCCCAGAGTGTGTGTGAGAGATAGGGTATCCCAGAGAGTCCCCGAGTGTGTGTGAGATACAGAATCCCATACTGTCCCCGAGTGTGTGTGAGAGATAGGGAATCCCAGAGTGTCCCAGAGTGTGTGTGAGAGATAGGGAATGCCAGAGAGTCCCCGAGTGTGTCTGAGAGATAGGGAATCCCTGAGTGTGTGTAAGAGATATGGAATCCCAGAATGTCCCCGAGTGTGTGTGAGAGATAGGGAATCCCAGAGAGTTCCCGAGTATATGTGAGAGATAAGGAATCCCAGAGAGTCGCCGCGTGTGTGTGAGATACAGAATCCCAGAGAGTCCCCGAGTGTTTGTGAGAGATAGGGATTCCCCGAGTGTGTGTGAGATATAGGGAAACCCCAAGTGTGTGTGAGAGGGAATCCCCGAGTGTGTGTCAGAGATAGTGTATCCCAGAGTGTCCCCGAGTGTGTGTGATACAATCCCAGTGAGTCTCCGGGTGTGTGTGAGATAGTCCCCGAGTGTGTGATGGAGATAGGGAATCCCAGAGTGTCCTGGAGTGTGTGTGAGAGATAGGGTATCCCAGAGTGTCCTGGAGTGTGTGTGAGAGATAGGGAATCCCAGAGAGTCCACGAGTGTGTGAGAGAGATAGGGAATTCCAGAGAGTTCCCAAGTACATGTGTGAGAGATAGGGAATCGCAGAGAGTCCCCGAGTGTGTGCGAGAGAAACGGAATCCCCGAGTCGGGCTGAGAGATAGTGAATCCCCGAGCCTGGCTGAGAGATAGTGAATCCCAGAGTGTGTGTGAGAGATAGGGAATCCCAGAGAGTTACCAAGTGTGTGTGAGAGATAGGGAATCCCAGAGAGTTACCAAGTGTGTGTGAGAGATAGGGAATCCCAGCGAGTCCCCGAGTGTGTGTGAGAGATAGGGAATCCCTGAGTGCGAGTGAGAGATAGGGAAACCCAGAGTGTCCCCGAGTGTGTGTGATAGAATCCCAGTGAGTCCCCGAGTGTGTGTGAGATACAGAATCCCAGAGAGTCCCCGAGTGTGTGTGAGAGATAGGGATTCCCCGAGTGTGTGTGAGATATAGGGAAACCCCAAGTGTGTGTGAGAGGGAATCCCCGAGTGTGTGTCAGAGATAGTGTATCCCAGAGTGTCCCCGAGTGTGTGTGATACAATCCCAGTGAGTCTCCGGGTGTGTGTGAGATAGTCCCCGAGTGTGTGATGGAGATAGGGAATCCCAGAGTGTCCTGGAGTGTGTGTGAGAGATAGGGAATCCCAGAGTGTCCTGGAGTGTGTGTGAGAGATAGGGAATCCCTGAGTGCGTGTGAGAGATAGGGAAACCCAGAGTGTCCCCGAGTGTGTGTGATAGAATCCCAGTGATTCCCCGAGTGTGTGTGAGATACAGAATCCCAGAGAGTCCCCCAGTGTGTGTGAGAGATTGGGATTCCCTATCTCTCACACACACTGGGGGACTCTCTGGGATTCTGTATCTCACACACACTCGGGGACTCACTGGGATTCTATCACACACACTCGGGGACACTCTGGGTTTCCCTATCTCTCACACACACTCAGGGATTCCCTATCTCTCACACACACTCGGGGACTCGCTGGGATTCCCTATCTCTCACACACACTTGGTAACTCTCTGGGATTCCCTATCTCTCACACACACTTGGTAACTCTCTGGGATTCCCTATCTCACACACACACTCTGGGATTCCCTATATCTCACACACACTCTGGGATTCACTATCTCTCAGCCAGGCTCGGGGATTCCGTTTCTCTCGCACACACTCGGGGACTCTCTGCAATTCCCTATCTCTCACACATGTACTTGGGAACTCTCTGGAATTCCCTATCTCTCACACACACTCGTGGACTCTCTGGGATTCCCTATCTCTCACACACACTCCAGGACAATCTGGGATTCCCTATCTCTCACACACACTCCAGGACACTCTGGGATTCCCTGAGTGTCCCTGAGTGTGTGTGATAGAATCCCAGTGAGTCCCGAGTGTGTGAGAGCTAGGGAATCCCAGAGTGTCCCAGATTGTGTGTGAGTGATAGGGAATCCCAGAGAGTTCCCGAGTCTTTGTGAGAGATAGGGAATCCCAGAGAGTCTCCGAGTGTGTGTGTGTGAGATAGGGGATCCACGAGTGTGTGTGAGAGATAGGTAATTCCAGAGAGTTCCCGAGTATAATGAGAGATAGGGAATTCCAGAGCGTTCCCGAGTATATCTGAGAGATAGGGAATCCCAGAGTGTCCCCGAGTGTGTGTGAGAGATAGGGAATCCCAGAGTGTCCCCGAGTGTGTGTGAGAGATGGGGACTCTCTGGGATTCCCTGAGTGTGTGTGAGAAATAGGGAATCCCAGAGAGTCCACGAGTGTGTGTGAGAGATTGGGAATGCTAGAGAGTCCCCGAGTGTGTGTGAGAGATAGGGAATCCCAGAGTGTCCCCGAGTGTGCGTGAGAGATAGGGAATCCCAGAGTGTCCCCGAGTGTGTGAGAGAGATAGGGAATCCCAGAGAGTTCCCGAGTGTGCGTGAGAGATAGGGAATCCCAGAGAGTCCCCGAGTGTGTGTGAGAGATAGGGAATCCCAGAGTGTCCCCGAGTGTGTGTGAGAGATAGGGAATCCAAGAGTGTGTGCGAGAGAAAGGGAATCCCCGATTCTGGGTGAGAGATAGTGAATCCCCGAGCCTGAGTGAGAAATAGTGAATCCCCGAGTGTGTGTGAGAGGTAGGGAATCTCAGCGAGTCCCAGAGTGTGTGTGAGAGATAGGGAATCCCCGAGTGTCCCCGAGTGTGTGTGATAGAATCCCAGTGAGTCCCCGAGTGTGTGCGAGATACAGAATCCCAGAGAGTCCCCCAGTGTGTGTGAGAGATAGGGTATCCCAGAGTGTCCCTGAGTGTGTGTGATAGAATCCCAGAGATTCGCCGAGTGTGTAAGAGAGATCGGGAATCCCAGAGTGTCCCTGAGTGTGTGTGATAGAATCCCAGAGATTCGTCGAGTGTGTAAGAGAGATGGGGAATCCCAGAAAGTCCCCGAGTGTGCGTGATAGAATCCCAGTGAGTCCCCGAGTGTGTGAGAGCTAGGGAATCCCAGCGTGTCCCGGAGTGTGTGTGAGAGATTGGGAATCCCAGAGAGTCCCCGAGTGTGTGTGAGAGATAGGGAATTCCAGAGAGTTCCCGAGTATATGTGAGAGATAGGGAATCCCAGAGTGTCCCCGAGTGTGTGTGAGAGATAGGGAATCCCAGAGTGTCCCCGAGTGTGTGTGAGAAATAGGGAATCCCAGAGAGTCCCCGAGTGTGTGTGAGAAATAGGGAATCCCAGAGAGTCCACGAGTGTGTGTGAGAGATTGGGAATGCTAGAGAGTCCCCGAGTGTGTGTGAGAGATAGGGAATCCCAGAGTGTCCCCGAGTGTGTGTGAGAGATAGGGAATCCCAGAGTGTCCCCGAGTGTGTGTGAGAAATAGGGAAATCCAGAGTGTGTGTGGGAGATAGGGAATCCCAGAGAGTTACCGAGTGTGTGTGAGAGGTAGGGAATCTCAGCGAGTTACCGAGTGTGTGTGAGAGGTAGGGAATCTCAGCGAGTCCCAGAGTGTGTGTGAGAGATAGGGAATCCCCGAGTGTCTCCGAGTGTGTGTGATAGAATCCCAGTGAGTCCCCGAGTGTGTGCGAGATACAGAATCCCAGAGAGTCCCCCAGTGTGTGTGAGAGATAGGGAATCCCAGAGTGTCCCTGAGTGTGTGTGATAGAATCCCAGAGATTCGCCGAGTGTGTAAGAGAGATAGGGAATCCCAGAAAGTCCCCGAGTGTGCGTGATAGAATCCCAGTGAGTCCCCGAGTGTGTGAGAGCTAGGGAATCCCAGCGTGTCCCGGAGTATGTGTGAGAGATTGGGAATCCCAGAGAGTCCCCGAGTGTGTGTGAGAGATAGGGAATTCCAGAGAGTTCCCGTGTATATGTGAGAGATAGGGAATCCCAGAGCGTTCCCGAGTGTGTGTGAGAGGTAGGGAATCCCAGAGTGTCCCCGAGTGTGTGTGAGAGATAGGGAATCCCAGAGTGTCCCCGAGTGTGTGTGAGAGATAGGGAATCCCAGAGTGTCCCCGAGTGTGTGTGAGAGATGGGGAATCCCAGAGTGTCCCCGAGTGTGTGTGAGAAATAGGGAATCCCAGAGAGTCCCCGAGTGTGAGAAATAGGGAATCCCAGAGAGTCCCAGAGTGTGTGTGAGAAATAGGGAAACCCAGAGAGTCCCCGGGTGTGTGTGATAGAATCCCAGAGAGTCCCCGAGTGTGTGTGAGAGATAGGGAATCCCAGAGAGTCCCCGAGTGTGTGTGAGAGATAGGGAATCCCAGAGAGTCCCCGTGTGTGTGAGAGAGATAGTGAATCCCAGAGTGTGTGCGAGAGAAAGGGAATCCCAGAGTGTGTGAGAGAGAGAAAGGGAATCCCCGAGTGTGTGCGAGAGAAAGGGAATCCCCGATTCTGGGTGAGAGATAGTGAATCCCCGAGCCTGAGTGAGAAATAGTGAATCCCAGAGTGTGTGTGAGAGATAGGGAATCCCAGAGTGTGTGTGAGAGATAGGGAATCCCTGTGCGCGTGTGAGAGATAGGGAATCCCCGAGAGAGTGCGAGAGGAAGGGAATCCTCGAGTCTGGGTGAGAGATAGGGAATCCCCGAGCCTGGGTGAGAGATAGTGAATCCCAGAGTGTGTGTGAGAGATAGGGAATCCCAGAGTGTGTGTGAGAGATAGGGAATCCCAGAGTGTGTGTGAGAGATAGGGAATACCAGAGTGTCCCCGAGTGTATGTGATAGAATCCCAGTGAGTCCCCGAGTGTGTGTGAGAGATAGGGAATCCCCGAGTGTGTGTGAGAGATAGGGAATCCCCGAGTGTGTGTGAGAGATAGGGTATCCCAGAGTGTCCCCGAGTGTGTGTAATTGGTAGAGAACCCGAGGGTGTCCCCGAGTGTGTGTGATTGAATCCCAGAGAGTCTAGAGTGTGTGTGAGAGATAGGGAATGCCAGAGAGTCCCTGAGTGAGTCTGAGAGATAGGGAATCCCCGAGTGTGTGTGAGAGATAGGGTATCCCAGAGTGTCCCCGAGTGTGTGTAATTGGTAGAGAACCCGAGGGTGTCCCCGAGTGTGTGTGATTGAATCCCAGAGAGTCTAGAGTGTGTGTGAGAGATTGGGAATCCCAGAGAGTCCCCGAGTGTGTGTGAGAGATAGGGAATTCCAGAGAGTTCCCGAGTATATGTGAGAGATAGGGAATCCCAGAGTGTCCCCGAGTGTGTGTGAGAGATAGGGAATCCCAGAGTGTCCCCGAGTGTGTGTGAGAAATAGGGAATCCCAGAGAGTCCCCGAGTGTGAGAAATAGGGAATCCCAGAGAGTCCCCGAGTGTGTGTGAGAAATAGGGAAATCCAGAGAGTCCCCGAGTGTGTGTGATAGAATCCCAGAGAGTCCCCGAGTGTGTGTGAGAGATAGGGAATCACAGAGAGTCCCCGTGTGTGTGAGAGAGATAGTGAATCCCAGAGTGTGTGCGAGAGAAAGGGAATCCCCGAGTGTGTGAGAGAGAAAGGGAATCCCAGCGTGTCCCGGAGTATGTGTGAGAGATTGGGAATCCCAGAGAGTCCCCGAGTGTGTGTGAGAGATAGGGAATTCCAGAGAGTTCCCGTGTATATGTGAGAGATAGGGAATCCCAGAGCGTTCCCGAGTGTGTGTGAGAGGTAGGGAATCCCAGAGTGTCCCCGAGTGTGTGTGAGAGATAGGGAATCCCAGAGTGTCCCCGAGTGTGTGTGAGAGATAGGGAATCCCAGAGTGTCCCCGAGTGTGTGTGAGAGATGGGGAATCCCAGAGTGTCCCCGAGTGTGTGTGAGAAATAGGGAATCCCAGAGAGTCCCCGAGTGTGAGAAATAGGGAATCCCAGAGAGTCCCAGAGTGTGTGTGAGAAATAGGGAAACCCAGAGAGTCCCCGGGTGTGTGTGATAGAATCCCAGAGAGTCCCCGAGTGTGTGTGAGAGATAGGGAATCCCAGAGAGTCCCCGAGTGTGTGTGAGAGATAGGGAATCCCAGAGAGTCCCCGTGTGTGTGAGAGAGATAGTGAATCCCAGAGTGTGTGCGAGAGAAAGGGAATCCCAGAGTGTGTGAGAGAGAGAAAGGGAATCCCCGAGTGTGTGCGAGAGAAAGGGAATCCCCGATTCTGGGTGAGAGATAGTGAATCCCCGAGCCTGAGTGAGAAATAGTGAATCCCAGAGTGTGTGTGAGAGATAGGGAATCCCAGAGTGTGTGTGAGAGATAGGGAATCCCTGTGCGCGTGTGAGAGATAGGGAATCCCCGAGAGAGTGCGAGAGGAAGGGAATCCTCGAGTCTGGGTGAGAGATAGGGAATCCCCGAGCCTGGGTGAGAGATAGTGAATCCCAGAGTGTGTGTGAGAGATAGGGAATCCCAGAGTGTGTGTGAGAGATAGGGAATCCCAGAGTGTGTGTGAGAGATAGGGAATACCAGAGTGTCCCCGAGTGTATGTGATAGAATCCCAGTGAGTCCCCGAGTGTGTGTGAGAGATAGGGAATCCCCGAGTGTGTGTGAGAGATAGGGAATCCCCGAGTGTGTGTGAGAGATAGGGTATCCCAGAGTGTCCCCGAGTGTGTGTAATTGGTAGAGAACCCGAGGGTGTCCCCGAGTGTGTGTGATTGAATCCCAGAGAGTCTAGAGTGTGTGTGAGAGATAGGGAATGCCAGAGAGTCCCTGAGTGAGTCTGAGAGATAGGGAATCCCCGAGTGTGTGTGAGAGATAGGGTATCCCAGAGTGTCCCCGAGTGTGTGTAATTGGTAGAGAACCCGAGGGTGTCCCCGAGTGTGTGTGATTGAATCCCAGAGAGTCTAGAGTGTGTGTGAGAGATTGGGAATCCCAGAGAGTCCCCGAGTGTGTGTGAGAGATAGGGAATTCCAGAGAGTTCCCGAGTATATGTGAGAGATAGGGAATCCCAGAGTGTCCCCGAGTGTGTGTGAGAGATAGGGAATCCCAGAGTGTCCCCGAGTGTGTGTGAGAAATAGGGAATCCCAGAGAGTCCCCGAGTGTGAGAAATAGGGAATCCCAGAGAGTCCCCGAGTGTGTGTGAGAAATAGGGAAATCCAGAGAGTCCCCGAGTGTGTGTGATAGAATCCCAGAGAGTCCCCGAGTGTGTGTGAGAGATAGGGAATCACAGAGAGTCCCCGTGTGTGTGAGAGAGATAGTGAATCCCAGAGTGTGTGCGAGAGAAAGGGAATCCCCGAGTGTGTGAGAGAGAAAGGGAATCCCCGAGTGTGTGCGAGAGAAAGGGAATCCCCGATTCTGGGTGAGAGATAGTGAATCCCCGAGCCTGAGTGGGAAATAGTGAATCCCAGAATGTGTGTGAGAGATAGGGAATCCCTGTGCGCGTGTGAGAGATAGGGAATCCCCGAGAGAGTGCGAGAGGAAGGGAATCCTCGAGTCTGGGTGAGAGATAGGGAATCCCGAACCTGGGTGAGAGATAGTGAATCCCAGAGTGTGTGTGAGAGATAGGGAATCCCAGAGTGTGTGTGAGAGATAGGGAATCCCAGAGTGTGTGTGAAAGATAGGGAATCCCAGAGTGTGTGTGAGAGATAGGGAATACCAGAGTGTCCCCGAGTGTGTGTGAGAGATAGGGAATCCCAGAGATTTCCCGAGTATATGTGAGAGATAGGAAATCCCAGAGAGTCCCCGAGTGTGTGTGTGAGATCGTGGATCTCCGAGTGTGTGTGATAGATAGGGAATTCCAGAGAGTTCCCGCGTATATGTGAGAGATAGGGAATCCCAGAGTGTCCCCGAGTGTGTGTGAGAGATAGGGAATCCCAGAGTGTCCCCGAGTGTGTGTGAGAAATAGGGAATCCCAGAGAGTCACCGAGTGTGTGTGAGAGATACGGATTCCCATAGTGACCCCGAGTGTGTATGAGTGGTAGGGAATCCCAGGGTGTCCCCGAGTGTGTGTGATTGAATCCCAGAGAGTCGCTGAGTGTGTCTGAGAGATACGGAATCCGCGAGTGTGTGCGAGCGTAAGGGAATCCCCGAGTGTGTGTAAGAGATATGGAATCCCATAATGTCCCCGAGTGTGTGTGAGAGATAGGGAATCCCAGAGAGTCGCCGAGTATGTCTGAGAGATAGGGAATTCCAGAGAGTTCCCGAGTATATGTGAGAGATAGGGAATCCCAGAGAGTCCCCGAGTGTGTGTGAGAGATAGGGAATCCCTGAGTGTGTGTGACAGGGAATCACAGAGTGTCACCGAGTGTGTGTGATTGAATCCCAGAGAGTCCCTGAGTGTGTGTGAGAGGTAGGGAATCCCGGAGAGTTCCTGAGTGTGTGTGAAAGATAAGGATCCCAGAGTGTCCCCGAGTGTGTGTGAGAGATAGGGAATCCCAGAGTGTCCCCGATTGTGTGTGAGAGATAGGGAATCCCAGAGTGTCCCCGAGTGTGTGTGAGAGATAGGGAATCCCAGAGTGTCCCCGAGTGTGTGTGATAGAATCCCAGAGAGTCCCTGAGTGTGTGTGAGAGATAGGGAATCCCCGAGTGTGTGTGAGAGATAGGGAATCCCCGAGTGTGTGTGAGAGATAGGGTATCCCAGAGTGTCCCCGAGTGTGTGTAAATGGTAGAGAACCCGAGGATGTCCCCGAGTGTGTGTGATTGAATCCCAGAGAGTCTAGAGTGTGTGTGAGAGATAGGGAATGCCAGAGAGTCCCTGAGTGTGTCTGAGAGATAGGGAATCCCCGTGTGTGTGCGAGAGAAAGGGACTCCCCGAGCGTGTGAGAGAAAGGGAATCCCCGAGTCTGGTGGAGTGATCGTGAATCCCAGAGTGTGTGTGAGAGATAGGGAAGCCCCGAGTGTGTGTGAGAGATAGGGAAGCCCAGAGTGTCCCGGTGTGTGTGTGAAAGAATCCCAGAGAGTCCCTGAGAGTGTGTGAGAGATAGGGAATCCCAGAGTGTCCCCGAGTGTGTGTGAGAGATAGGGAATCCCAGAGAGTCCCCGAGTGTGTGTGAGAAATAGGGAATCCCAGAGAGTCCACGAGTGTGTGTGAGAGATCGGGAATGCTAGAGAGTTCCCGAGTGTGCGTGAGAGATAGGGAATCCCAGAGAGTTCCCGAGTGTGCGTGAGAGATAGGGAATCCCAGAGAGTTCCCGAGTGTGCGTGAGAGATAGGGAATCCCATTGAGTCCCCGAGTGTGTGTGAGAGATAGGGAATCCCAGAGTGTCCCCGAGTGTGTGTGAGAGATAGGGAATCCAAGAGTGTGTGCGAGAGAAAGGGAATCCCCGATTCTGTGTGTTGAGATAGTGAATCCCCGAGCCTGAGTGAGAAATAGTGAATCCCCGAGTGTGTGTGAGAGATATGGAATCCCCGAGTGTGTGTGAGAGATAGGGAATCCCAGAGTGTGTGTGGGAGATAGGGAATCCCAGAGTGTGTGTGGGAGATAGGGAATCCCAGAGAGTTACCGAGTGTGTGTGAGAGGTAGGGAATCTCAGCGAGTTACCGAGTGTGTGTGAGAGGTAGGGAATCTCAGCGAGTCCCAGAGTGTGTGTGAGAGATAGGGAATCCCCGAGTGTCTCCGAGTGTGTGTGATAGAATCCCAGTGAGTCCCCGAGTGTGTGCGAGATACAGAATCCCAGAGAGTCCCCCAGTGTGTGTGAGAGATAGGGAATCCCAGAGTGTCCCTGAGTGTGTGTGATAGAATCCCAGAGATTCGCCGAGTGTGTAAGAGAGATAGGGAATCCCAGAAAGTCCCCGAGTGTGCGTGATAGAATCCCAGTGAGTCCCCGAGTGTGTGAGAGCTAGGGAATCCCAGCGTGTCCCGGAGTATGTGTGAGAGATTGGGAATCCCAGAGAGTCCCCGAGTGTGTGTGAGAGATAGGGAATTCCAGAGAGTTCCCGAGTATATGTGAGAGATAGGGAATCCCAGAGCGTTCCCGAGTGTGTGTGAGAGATAGGGAATCCCAGAGTGTCCCCGAGTGTGTGTGAGAGATAGGGAATCCCAGAGTGTCCCCGAGTGTGTGTGAGAGATAGGGAATCCCAGAGTGTCCCCGAGTGTGTGTGAGAGATGGGGAATCCCAGAGTGTCCCCGAGTGTGTGTGAGAAATAGAGAATCCCAGAGAGTCCCCGAGTGTGAGAAATAGGGAATCCCAGAGAGTCCCAGAGTGTGTGTGAGAAATAGGGAAACCCAGAGAGTCCCCGGGTGTGTGTGATAGAATCCCAGAGAGTCCCCGAGTGTGTGTGAGAGATAGGGAATCCCAGAGAGTCCCCGAGTGTGTGTGAGAGATAGGGAATCCCAGAGAGTCCCCGTGTGTGTGAGAGAGATAGTGAATCCCAGAGTGTGTGCGAGAGAAAGGGAATCCCAGAGTGTGTGAGAGAGAAAGGGAATCCCCGAGTGTGTGCGAGAGAAAGGGAATCCCCGATTCTGGGTGAGAGATAGTGAATCCCCGAGCCTGAGTGAGAAATAGTGAATCCCAGAGTGTGTGTGAGAGATAGGGAATCCCAGAGTGTGTGTGAGAGATAGGGAATCCCTGTGCGCGTGTGAGAGATAGGGAATCCCCGAGAGAGTGCGAGAGGAAGGGAATCCTCGAGTCTGGGTGAGAGATAGGGAATCCCCGAACCTGGGTGAGAGATAGTGAATCCCAGAGTGTGTGTGAGAGATAGGGAATCCCAGAGTGTGTGTGAGAGATAGGGAATCCCAGAGTGTGTGTGAGAGATAGGGAATACCAGAGTGTCCCCGAGTGTATGTGATAGAATCCCAATGAGTCCCCGAGTGTGTGTGAGAGATAGGGAATCCCCGAGTGTGTGTGAGAGATAGGGAATCCCCGAGTGTGTGTGAGAGATAGGGTATCCCAGAGTGTCCCCGCGTGTGTGTAATTGGTAGAGAACCCGAGGGTGTCCCCGAGTGTGTGTGATTGAATCCCAGAGAGTCTAGAGTGTATGTGAGAGATAGGGAATGCCAGAGAGTCCCTGAGTGAGTCTGAGAGATAGGGAATCCCCGAGTGTGTGTGAGAGATAGGGTATCCCAGAGTGTCCCCGAGTGTGTGTAATTGGTAGAGAACCCGAGGGTGTCCCCGAGTGTGTGTGATTGAATCCCAGAGAGTCTAGAGTGTGTGTGAGAGATTGGGAATCCCAGAGAGTCCCCGAGTGTGTGTGAGAGATAGGGAATTCCAGAGAGTTCCCGAGTATATGTGAGAGATAGGGAATCCCAGAGTGTCCCCGAGTGTGTGTGAGAGATAGGGAATCCCAGAGTGTCCCCGAGTGTGTGTGAGAAATAGGGAATCCCAGAGAGTCCCCGAGTGTGAGAAATAGGGAATCCCAGAGAGTCCCCGAGTGTGTGTGAGAAATAGGGAAATCCAGAGAGTCCCCGAGTGTGTGTGATAGAATCCCAGAGAGTCCCCGAGTGTGTGTGAGAGATAGGGAATCACAGAGAGTCCCCGTGTGTGTGAGAGAGATAGTGAATCCCAGAGTGTGTGCGAGAGAAAGGGAATCCCCGAGTGTGTGAGAGAGAAAGGGAATCCCCGAGTGTGTGCGAGAGAAAGGGAATCCCCGATTCTGGGTGAGAGATAGTGAATCCCCGAGCCTGAGTGGGAAATAGTGAATCCCAGAATGTGTGTGAGAGATAGGGAATCCCTGTGCGCGTGTGAGAGATAGGGAATCCCCGAGAGAGTGCGAGAGGAAGGGAATCCTCGAGTCTGGGTGAGAGATAGGGAATCCCCGAACCTGGGTGAGAGATAGTGAATCCCAGAGTGTGTGTGAGAGATAGGGAATCCCAGAGTGTGTGTGAGAGATAGGGAATCCCAGAGTGTGTGTGAAAGATAGGGAATCCCAGAGTGTGTGTGAGAGATAGGGAATACCAGAGTGTCCCCGAGTGTGTGTGAGAGATAGGGAATCCCAGAGATTTCCCGAGTATATGTGAGAGATAGGAAATCCCAGAGAGTCCCCGAGTGTGTGTGTGAGATCGTGGATCTCCGAGTGTGTGTGATAGATAGGGAATTCCAGAGAGTTCCCGCGTATATGTGAGAGATAGGGAATCCCAGAGTGTCCCCGAGTGTGTGTGAGAGATAGGGAATCCCAGAGTGTCCCCGAGTGTGTGTGAGAAATAGGGAATCCCAGAGAGTCACCGAGTGTGTGTGAGAGATACGGATTCCCATAGTGACCCCGAGTGTGTATGAGTGGTAGGGAATCCCAGGGTGTCCCCGAGTGTGTGTGATTGAATCCCAGAGAGTCGCTGAGTGTGTCTGAGAGATACGGAATCCGCGAGTGTGTGCGAGCGTAAGGGAATCTCCGAGTGTGTGTAAGAGATATGGAATCCCATAATGTCCCCGAGTGTGTGTGAGAGATAGGGAATCCCAGAGAGTCGCCGAGTATGTCTGAGAGATAGGGAATTCCAGAGAGTTCCCGAGTATATGTGAGAGATAGGGAATCCCAGAGAGTCCCCGAGTGTGTGTGAGAGATAGGGAATCCCTGAGTGTGTGTGACAGGGAATCACAGAGTGTCACCGAGTGTGTGTGATTGAATCCCAGAGAGTCCCTGAGTGTGTGTGAGAGTTAGGGAATCCTGGAGAGTTCCTGAGTGTGTGTGAAAGATAAGGATCCCAGAGTGTCCCCGAGTGTGTGTGAGAGATAGGGAATCCCAGAGTGTGTGTGAGAGATAGGGAATCCCAGAGTGTCCCCGATTGTGTGTGAGAGATAGGGAATCCCAGAGTGTCCCCGATTGTGTGTGAGAGATAGGGAATCCCAGAGTGTCCCCGAGTGTGTGTGAGAGATAGGGAATCCCAGAGTGTCCCCGAGTGTGTGTGATAGAATCCCAGAGAGTCCCTGAGTGTGTGTGAGAGATAGGGAATCCCCGAGTGTGTGTGAGAGATAGGGAATCCCCGAGTGTGTGTGAGAGATAGGGTATCCCAGAGTGTCCCCGAGTGTGTGTAAATGGTAGAGAACCCGAGGATGTCCCCGAGTGTGTGTGATTGAATCCCAGAGAGTCTAGAGTGTGTGTGAGAGATAGGGAATGCCAGAGAGTCCCTGAGTGTGTCTGAGAGATAGGGAATCCCCGTGTGTGTGCGAGAGAAAGGGACTCCCCGAGCGTGTGAGAGAAAGGGAATCCCCGAGTCTGGTGGAGTGATCGTGAATCCCAGAGTGTGTGTGAGAGATAGGGAAGCCCCGAGTGTGTGTGAGAGATAGGGAAGCCCAGAGTGTCCCGGTGTGTGTGTGAAAGAATCCCAGAGAGTCCCTGAGAGTGTGTGAGAGATAGGGAATCCCAGAGTGTCCCCGAGTGTGTGTGAGAGATAGGGAATCCCAGAGAGTCCCCGAGTGTGTGTGAGAAATAGGGAATCCCAGAGAGTCCACGAGTGTGTGTGAGAGATCGGGAATGCTAGAGAGTTCCCGAGTGTGCGTGAGAGATAGGGAATCCCAGAGAGTTCCCGAGTGTGCGTGAGAGATAGGGAATCCCAGAGAGTTCCCGAGTGTGCGTGAGAGATAGGGAATCCCATTGAGTCCCCGAGTGTGTGTGAGAGATAGGGAATCCCAGAGTGTCCCCGAGTGTGTGTGAGAGATAGGGAATCCAAGAGTGTGTGCGAGAGAAAGGGAATCCCCGATTCTGTGTGAGAGATAGTGAATCCCCGAGCCTGAGTGAGAAATAGTGAATCCCCGAGTGTGTGTGAGAGATATGGAATCCCCGAGTGTGTGTGAGAGATAGGGAATCCCAGAGTGTGTGTGGGAGATAGGGAATCCCAGAGTGTGTGTGGGAGATAGGGAATCCCAAAGAGTTACCGAGTGTGTGTGAGAGGTAGGGAATCTCAGCGAGTTACCGAGTGTGTGTGAGAGGTAGGGAATCTCAGCGAGTCCCAGAGTGTGTGTGAGAGATAGGGAATCCCCGAGTGTCTCCGAGTGTGTGTGATAGAATCCCAGTGAGTCCCCGAGTGTGTGCGAGATACAGAATCCCAGAGAGTCCCCCAGTGTGTGTGAGAGATAGGGAATCCCAGAGTGTCCCTGAGTGTGTGTGATAGAATCCCAGAGATTCGCCGAGTGTGTAAGAGAGATAGGGAATCCCAGAAAGTCCCCGAGTGTGCGTGATAGAATCCCAGTGAGTCCCCGAGTGTGTGAGAGCTAGGGAATCCCAGCGTGTCCCGGAGTATGTGTGAGAGATTGGGAATCCCAGAGAGTCCCCGAGTGTGTGTGAGAGATAGGGAATTCCAGAGAGTTCCCGAGTATATGTGAGAGATAGGGAATCCCAGAGCGTTCCCGAGTGTGTGTGAGAGATAGGGAATCCCAGAGTGTCCCCGAGTGTGTGTGAGAGATAGGGAATCCCAGAGTGTCCCCGAGTGTGTGTGAGAGATAGGGAATCCCAGAGTGTCCCCGAGTGTGTGTGAGAGATGGGGAATCCCAGAGTGTCCCCGAGTGTGTGTGAGAAATAGAGAATCCCAGAGAGTCCCCGAGTGTGAGAAATAGGGAATCCCAGAGAGTCCCAGAGTGTGTGTGAGAAATAGGGAAACCCAGAGAGTCCCCGGGTGTGTGTGATAGAATCCCAGAGAGTCCCCGAGTGTGTGTGAGAGATAGGGAATCCCAGAGAGTCCCCGAGTGTGTGTGAGAGATAGGGAATCCCAGAGAGTCCCCGTGTGTGTGAGAGAGATAGTGAATCCCAGAGTGTGTGCGAGAGAAAGGGAATCCCAGAGTGTGTGAGAGAGAAAGGGAATCCCCGAGTGTGTGCGAGAGAAAGGGAATCCCCGATTCTGGGTGAGAGATAGTGAATCCCCGAGCCTGAGTGAGAAATAGTGAATCCCAGAGTGTGTGTGAGAGATAGGGAATCCCAGAGTGTGTGTGAGAGATAGGGAATCCCTGTGCGCGTGTGAGAGATAGGGAATCCCCGAGAGAGTGCGAGAGGAAGGGAATTCTCGAGTCTGGGTGAGAGATAGGGAATCCCCGAACCTGGGTGAGAGATAGTGAATCCCAGAGTGTGTGTGAGAGATAGGGAATCCCAGAGTGTGTGTGAGAGATAGGGAATCCCAGAGTGTGTGTGAGAGATAGGGAATCCCTGTGCGCGTGTGAGAGATAGGGAATCCCCGAGAGAGTGCGAGAGGAAGGGAATCCTCGAGTCTGGGTGAGAGATAGGGAATCCCCGAGCCTGGGTGAGAGATAGTGAATCCCAGAGTGTGTGTGAGAGATAGGGAATCCCAGAGTGTGTGTGAGAGATAGGGAATCCCAGAGTGTGTGTGAGAGATAGGGAATACCAGAGTGTCCCCGAGTGTATGTGATAGAATCCCAGTGAGTCCCCGAGTGTGTGTGAGAGATAGGGAATCCCCGAGTGTGTGTGAGAGATAGGGAATCCCCGAGTGTGTGTGAGAGATAGGGTATCCCAGAGTGTCCCCGAGTGTGTGTAATTGGTAGAGAACCCGAGGGTGTCCCCGAGTGTGTGTGATTGAATCCCAGAGAGTCTAGAGTGTGTGTGAGAGATAGGGAATGCCAGAGAGTCCCTGAGTGAGTCTGAGAGATAGGGAATCCCCGTGTGTGTGCGAGAGAAAGGGACTCACGGAGCGTGTGAGAGAAAGGGAATCCCCGAGTCTGGTGGAGTGATCGTGAATCCCAGAGTGTGTGTGAGAGATAGGGAAGCCCCGAGTGTGTGTGAGAGATAGGGAAGCCCAGAGTGTCCCGGTGTGTGTGTGAAAGCATCCCAGAGAGTCCCTGAGAGTGTGTGAGAGATAGGGAATCCCAGAGTGTCCCCGAGTGTGTGTGAGAGATAGGGAATCCCAGAGAGTCCCCGAGTGTGTGTGAGAAATAGGGAATCCCAGAGAGTCCCCGAGTGTGTGTGAGAGATTGGGAATGCTAGAGAGTCCCAGAGTGTGTGTGAGAGATTGGGAATCCCAGAGTGTCCCCGAGTGTGCGTGAGAGATAGGGAATCCCAGAGTGTCCCCGAGTGTGCGTGAGAGATAGGGAATCCCAGAGTGTCCCCGAGTGTGTGTGAGAGATAGGGAATCCCAGAGTGTCCCCGAGTTTGTGTGAGCGATAGGGAATCCCAGAGTGTCCCCGAGTGTGTGTGAGATATAGGGAATCCCAGAGAGTCCCCAAGTGTGTGTGAGTGATAGGGAATCCCAGAGTGTGTGCGAAAGAAAGGGTATCCCCGAGTCTGGGTGAGAGATAGTGAATCCCAGAGCCTGGGTGAGAGATAGCGAATCCCAGAGTGTGTGTGAGATATAGGGAAAACCAGAGTGTGTGTGAGAGATAGGGAATCCCAGAGAGTTACCGAGTGTGTGTGATAGATGGGGATCCCAGAGATTCCCCGAGTGTGTGAGAGAGAATCCCAGATTGGCCACGAGTGTGTGTGAGAGATAGGGAATCCCAGAGTGTCCCCGAGTGTGTGTGAGATATAAGGAATCCCATAGTGACCCCGAGTGTGTGTTCGTGGTAGGGAATCCCAGGGTGTCCCCGAGTGTGTGTGATTGAATCCCAGAGAGTCTCGAGTGTGTGTGAGAGATAGGGAATCCGCGAGTGTGTGCGAGCGTAAGGGAATCCCCGAGTGCGTGAGAGATAGGGAATCCCAGATCGTCCCCGAGTGTGTGTGAGAGATAGGGAATGCCAGAGCGTCCCCGAGTGTGTGTGAGAGATAGGGAATGCCAGAGAGTCGCCGAGTGTGTCTGAGAGATAGGGAATCCCCGAGTGTGTGTCAGAGATATGGAATCCCAGAATGTCCCCGAGTGTGTGTGAGAGATAGGGAATTCCTGAGAGTTCCCGAGTATATGTGAGAGATAAAGAATCCCAGAGAGTCGCTGCGTGTGTGTGAGAGATGGGGAATCCCCGAGAGTGTGTGTGAGACAGGGAATCCCAGAGTGTCCCCGAGTGTGTGTGATTGAATCCCAGTGAGTCCCCGAGTGTGTGTGAGATACAGAATCCCAGAGAGTCCCCCAGTGTTTGTGAGAGATAGGGAATCCCAGAGTGTCCCTGAGTGTGTGTGAGAGATAGGGAATCCCAGAGAGTCCCCGAGTGTGTGCGATAGATAGGGATTCCCATAGTGACCCCGAGTGTGTTTGAGTGGCAGGGAATCCCAGGGTGTCCCCGAGTGTGTGTGATTGAATCCCAGAGAGTCTCGAGTGTGTGTGAGAGATAGGGAATCCCAGAGCGTCCCCGAGTGTGTGTGAGAGATAGGGAATCCCATAATGTCCCCGAGCGTGTGTGAGAGATATAGAATCCCAGAGAGGCCCCTAGTGTGTGTGAGAGATAGGGAATTCCAGAGAGTTCCCGAGTATATGTGAGAGATAGGGAATCCCAGAGAGTCCCCGAGTGTGTGTGACAGATAGGGAATCCCCGAGAGAGTGCGAGATTAAGGGAATCCCCGAGCCTGAGTGAGAGATAGTGAATCCCAGAGTGTGTGTGGGAGATAGGGAATCCCAGAGTGTGTGTGAGAGATAGGGAATCCCAGAGAGCTACCGAGTGTGTGTGAGAGGTAGGGAATCCCAGCGAGTCCCCGAGTGTGTGTGAGAGATAGGGAATCCCCGAGTGTGTGCGCAATATAGGGAATCCCGGAGTGTGTGTGAGAGATAGGGAATCCCCGAGTGTGTGCGCGACATAGGGAATCCCGGAGTGTGTGTGAGAGATAGGGAATCCCAGAGTGTGTGTGAGAGATAGGGAATACCAGAGTGTCCCCGAGTGTGTGTGAGAGATAGGGAATCCCAGAGAGTCCCCGTGTGTGTGTGAGAGATAGGGAATTCCAGAGATTTCCCGAGTATATGTGAGATATAGGAAATCCCAGAGAGTCCCCGAGTGTGTGTGTGAGATCGTGGATCTCCGAGTGTGTGTGATAGATAGGGAATTCCAGAGAGTTCCCGCGTATATGTGAGAGATTGGGAATCCCAGAGTGTCCCCGAGTGTGTGTGAGAGATAGGGAATCCCAGAGTGTCCCCGAGTGTGTGTGAGAAATAGGGAATCCCAGAGGGTCACCGAGTGTGTGTGAGAGATACGGATTCCCATAGTGACCCCGAGTGTGTATGAGTGGTAGGGAATCCCAGGGTGTCCCCGAGTGTGTGTGATTGAATCCCAGAGAGTCGCTGAGTGTGTCTGAGAGATACGGAATCCGCGAGTGTGTGCGAGCGTAAGGGAATCCCCGAGTGTGTGTAAGAGATATGGAATCCCATAATGTCCCCGAGTGTGTGTGAGAGATAGGGAATCCCAGAGAGTCGCCGAGTATGTCTGAGAGATAGGGAATTCCAGAGAGTTCCCGAGTATATGTGAGAGATAGGGAATCCCAGAGAGTCCCCGAGTGTGTGTGAGAGATAGGGAATCCCTGAGTGTGTGTGACAGGGAATCACAGAGTGTCACCGAGTGTGTGTGATTGAATCCCAGAGAGTCCTTGAGTGTGTGTGAGAGTTAGGGAATCCTGGAGAGTTCCTGAGTGTGTGTGAAAGATAAGGATCCCAGAGTGTCCCCGAGTGTGTGTGAGAGATAGGGAATCCCAGAGTGTCCCCGAGTGTGTGTGAGAGATAGGGAATCGCAGAGTGTCCCCGAGTGTGTGTGATAGAATCCCAGAGAGTCCCTGAGTGTGTGTGAGAGATAGGGAATCCCCGAGTGTGTGTGAGAGATAGGGAATCCCCGAGTGTGTGTGAGAGATAGGGTATCCCAGAGTGTCCCCGAGTGTGTGTAAATGGTAGAGAACCCGAGGATGTCCCCGAGTGTGTGTGATTGAATCCCAGAGAGTCTAGAGTGTGTGTGAGAGATAGGGAATGCCAGAGAGTCCCTGAGTGTGTCTGAGAGATAGGGAATCCCCGTGTGTGTGCGAGAGAAAGGGACTCCCCGAGCGTGTGAGAGAAAGGGAATCCCCGAGTCTGGTGGAGTGATCGTGAATCCCAGAGTGTGTGTGAGAGATAGGGAAGCCCCGAGTGTGTGTGAGAGATAGGGAAGCCCAGAGTGTCCCGGTGTGTGTGTGAAAGAATCCCAGAGAGTCCCTGAGAGTGTGTGAGAGATAGGGAATCCCAGAGTGTCCCCGAGTGTGTGTGAGAGATAGGGAATCCCAGAGAGTCCCCGAGTGTGTGTGAGAAATAGGGAATCCCAGAGAGTCCACGAGTGTGTGTGAGAGATCGGGAATGCTAGAGAGTTCCCGAGTGTGCGTGAGAGATAGGGAATCCCAGAGAGTTCCCGAGTGTGCGTGAGAGATAGGGAATCCCATTGAGTCCCCGAGTGTGTGTGAGAGATAGGGAATCCCAGAGTGTCCCCGAGTGTGTGTGAGAGATAGGGAATCCAAGAGTGTGTGCGAGAGAAAGGGAATCCCCGATTCTGTGTGAGAGATAGTGAATCCCCGAGCCTGAGTGAGAAATAGTGAATCCCCGAGTGTGTGTGAGAGATATGGAATCCCCGAGTGTGTGTGAGAGATAGGGAATCCCAGAGTGTGTGTGGGAGATAGGGAATCCCAGAGTGTGTGTGGGAGATAGGGAATCCCAGAGTGTGTGTGGGAGATAGGGAATCCCAGAGTGTGTGTGGGAGATAGGGAATCCCAGAGTGTGTGTGGGAGATAGGGAATCCCAGAGAGTTACCGAGTGTGTGTGAGAGGTAGGGAATCTCAGCGAGTTACCGAGTGTGTGTGAGAGGTAGGGAATCTCAGCGAGTTACCGAGTGTGTGTGAGAGGTAGGGAATCTCAGCGAGTCCCAGAGTGTGTGTGAGAGATAGGGAATCCCCGAGTGTCTCCGAGTGTGTGTGATAGAATCCCAGTGAGTCCCCGAGTGTGTGCGAGGTACAGAATCCCAGAGAGTCCCCCAGTGTGTGTGAGAGATAGGGAATCCCAGAGTGTCCCTGAGTGTGTGTGATTGAATCCCAGAGATTCGCCGAGTGTGTAAGAGAGATAGGGAATCCCAGAAAGTCCCCGAGTGTGCGTGATAGAATCCCAGCGTGTCCCGGAGTATGTGTGAGAGATTGGGAATCCCAGAGAGTCCCCGAGTGTGTGTGAGAGATAGGGAATTCCAGAGAGTTCCCGAGTATATGTGAGAGATAGGGAATCCCAGAGCGTTCCCGAGTGTGTGTGAGAGATAGGGAATCCCAGAGTGTCCCCGAGTGTGTGTGAGAGATAGGGAATCCCAGAGTGTCCCCGAGTGTGTGTGAGAGATAGGGAATCCCAGAGTGTCCCTGAGTGTGTGTGAGAGATGGGGAATCCCAGAGTGTCCCCGAGTGTGTGTGAGAAATAGGGAATCCCAGAGAGTCCCCGAGTGTGAGAAATAGGGAATCCCAGAGAGTCCCAGAGTGTGTGTGAGAAATAGGGAAACCCAGAGAGTCCCCGGGTGTGTGTGATAGAATCCCAGAGAGTCCCCGAGTGTGTGTGAGAGATAGGGAATCCCAGAGAGTCCCCGAGTGTGTGTGAGATAGGGAATCCCAGAGAGTCCCCGTGTGTGTGAGAGAGATAGTGAATCCCAGAGTGTGTGCGAGAGAAAGGGAATCCCAGAGTGTGTGAGAGAGAAAGGGAATCCCCGAGTGTGTGCGAGAGAAAGGGAATCCCCGATTCTGGGTGAGAGATAGTGAATCCCCGAGCCTGAGTGAGAAATAGTGAATCCCAGAGTGTGTGTGAGAGATAGGGAATCCCAGAGTGTGTGTGAGAGATAGGGAATCCCTGTGCGCGTGTGAGAGATAGGGAATCCCCGAGAGAGTGCGAGGGGAAGGGAATCCTCGAGTCTGGGTGAGAGATAGGGAATCCCCGAACCTGGGTGAGAGATAGTGAATCCCAGAGTGTGTGTGAGAGATAGGGAATCCCAGAGTGTGTGTGAGAGATAGGGAATCCCAGAGTGTGTGTGAGAGATAGGGAATCCCAGAGTGTCCCCGAGTGTATGTGATAGAATCCCAGTGAGTCCCCGAGTGTGTGTGAGAGATAGGGAATCCCCGAGTGTGTGTGAGAGATAGGGAATCCCCGAGTGTGTGTGAGAGATAGGGTATTCCAGAGTGTCCCCGAGTGTGTGTAATTGGTAGAGAACCCGAGGGTGTCCCCGAGTGTGTGTGATTGAATCCCAGAGATTCTAGAGTGTGTGTGAGAGATAGGGAATGCCAGAGAGTCCCTGAGTGAGTCTGAGAGATAGGGAATCCCCGTGTGTGTGCGAGAGAAAGGGACTCACGGAGCGTGTGAGAGAAAGGGAATCCCCGAGTCTGGTGGAGTGATCGTGAATCCCAGAGTGTGTGTGAGAGATAGGGAAGCCCCGAGTGTGTGTGAGAGATAGGGAAGCCCAGAGTGTCCCGGTGTGTGTGTGAAAGCATCCCAGAGAGTCCCTGAGAGTGTGTGAGAGATAGGGAATCCCAGAGTGTCCCCGAGTGTGTGTGAGAGATAGGGAATCCCAGAGAGTCCCCGAGTGTGTGTGAGAAATAGGGAATCCCAGAGAGTCCCCGAGTGTGTGTGAGAGATTGGGAAGCCCAGAGTGTCCCGGTGTGTGTGTGAAAGCATCCCAGAGAGTCCCTGAGAGTGTGTGAGAGATAGGGAATCCCAGAGTGTCCCCGAGTGTGCGTGAGAGATAGGGAATCCCAGAGTGTCCCCGAGTGTGTGTGAAAGATAGGGAATCCCAGAGTGTCCCCGAGTGTGTGTGAGAGATAGGGAATCCCAGAGTGTCCCCGAGTGTGTGTGAGATATAGGGAATCCCAGAGAGTCCCCAAGTGTGTGTGAGAGATAGGGAATCCCAGAGTGTGTGCGAAAGAAAGGGTATCCCCGAGTCTGGGTGAGAGATAGTGAATCCCAGAGCCTGGGTGAGAGATAGCGAATCCCAGAGTGTGTGTGAGATATAGGGAAAACCAGAGTGCGTGTGAGAGATAGGGAATCCCAGAGAGTTACCGAGTGTGTGTGATAGATGGGGATCCCAGAGATTCCCCGAGTGTGTGAGAGAGAATCCCAGATTGGCCACGAGTGTGTGTGAGAGATAGGGAATCCCAGAGTGTCCCCGAGTGTGTGTGAGATATAAGGAATCCCATAGTGACCCCGAGTGTGTGTTCGTGGTAGGGAATCCCAGGGTGTCCCCGAGTGTGTGTGATTGAATCCCAGAGAGTCTCGAGTGTGTGTGAGAGATAGGGAATCCGCGAGTGTGTGCGAGCGTAAGGGAATCCCCGAGTGCGTGAGAGATAGGGAATCCCAGATCGTCCCCGAGTGTGTGTGAGAGATAGGGAATGCCAGAGCGTCCCCGAGTGTGTGTGAGAGGTAGGGAATGCCAGAGAGTCGCCGAGTGTGTCTGAGAGATAGGGAATCCCCGAGTGTGTGTCAGAGATATGGAATCCCAGAATGTCCCCGAGTGTGTGTGAGAGATAGGGAATTCCTGAGAGTTCCCGAGTATATGTGAGAGATAAGGAATCCCAGAGCGTCGCTGCGTGTGTGTGAGAGATGGGGAATCCCCGAGAGTGTGTGTGAGACAGGGAATCCCAGAGTGTCCCCGAGTGTGTGTGATTGAATCCCAGTGAGTCCCCGAGTGTGTGTGAGATACAGAATCCCAGAGAGTCCCCCAGTGTTTGTGAGAGATAGGGAATCCCAGAGTGTCCCTGAGTGTGTGTGAGAGATAGGGAATCCCAGAGAGTCCCCGAGTGTGTGCGATAGATAGGGATTCCCATAGTGACCCCGAGTGTGTTTGAGTGGCAGGGAATCCCAGGGTGTCCCCGAGTGTGTGTGATTGAATTCCAGAGAGTCTCGAGTGTGTGTGAGAGATAGGGAATCCCAGAGCGTCCCCGAGTGTGTGTGAGAGATAGGGAATCCCATAATGTCCCCGAGTGTGTGTGAGAGATATGGAATCCCAGAGAGGCCCCTAGTATGTGTGAGAGATAGGGAATTCCAGAGAGTTCCCGAGTATATGTGAGAGATAGGGAATCCCAGAGAGTCCCCGAGTGTGTGTGACAGATAGGGAATCCCCGAGAGAGTGCGAGATTAAGGGAATCCCCGAGCCTGAGTGAGAGATAGTGAATCCCAGAGTGTGTGTGAGAGATAGGGAATCCCAGAGTGTGTGTGAGAGATAGGGAATCCCAGAGAGCTACCGAGTGTGTGTGAGAGGTAGGGAATCCCAGCGAGTCCCCGAGTGTGTGTGAGAGATAGGGAATCCCCGAGTGTGTGCGCGATATAGGGAATCCCGGAGTGTGTGTGAGAGATAGGGAATCCCAGAGTGTCCCCGAGTGTGTGTGAGAGATAGGGAATCCCCGAGTGTGTGCGCGATATAGGGAATCCCGGAGTGTGTGTGAGAGATAGGGAATCCCAGAGTGTCCCCGAGTGTGTGTGAGAGATAGGGAATCCCAGTGAGTCCCCGAGTGTGTGTGAGATACAGAATCCCAGAGAGTCCCCCAGTGCGTGTGAGAGATAGGGAATCCCAGCGTGTCCCCGAGTGTGTGTGATAGAATCCCAGTGAGTCCCCGAGTGTGTGATGGAGATAGGGAATCCCAGCGTGTCCCGGAGTGTGTGTGAGAGATAGGGAATCCCAGAGAGTCCCCGAGTGTGTGTGAGAGATAGGGAATTCCAGAGAGTTCCCGAGTATATGTGAGAGATAGGGAATCCCAGAGAGTGCCCGAGTGTGTGTGTGAGATCGGGGATCCCCGAGTGTGTGTGAGGGATAGGGAATTCCAGAGAGTTCCCGAGTATATTTGAGAGATAGGGAATTCCAGAGCGTTCCCGTGTATATGTGAGAGATAGGGAATCCCAGAGTGTCCCGGAGTGTGTTTGAGAGATAGGGAATCCCAGAGTGTCCCCGAGTGTGTGTGAGAAATAGGGAATCCCAGAGAGTCCCCGAGTGTGTGTGAGAAATAGGGAATCCCAGAGAGTCCACGAGTGTGTGTGAGAGATTGGGAATGCTAGAGAGTCCCCGAGTGTGTGTGAGAGATAGGGAATCCCAGAGAGTGCCCGAGTGTGTCTGAGAGATAGGGAATCCCAGAGAGTCCCCGAGTGTGTGCGAGAGACAGGGATTCCCATAGTGACCCCGAGTGTGTGTGACTGGTAGGGAATCCCAGGCTGTCCCCGCGTGTGTGTGATTGAATCCCAGAGAGTCTCGAGTGTGTGTGAGAGGTAGGGAATGCCAGAGAGTCCCCGAGTGTGTCTGAGAGATAGGGAATCCGCGAGTGTGTTCGAGCATAAGGGAATCCCCGAGTGTGTGAGAGATAGGGAATCCCAGAGCGTCCCCGAGTGTGTGTGAGAGATAGGGAATCCCAGAGTGTCCCCGAGTGTGTGTGATAGAATCCCAGAGAGTCCCTGAGTGTGTGTGAGAGATAGGGAATCCCCGAGTGTGTGTGAGATATAGGGAATCCCCGAGTGTGTGTGAGAGATAGGGAATCCCAAAGCGACCCCGAGTGTGTATGAGTGGTAGGGAATCCGAGGGTGTCCCCGAGTGTGTGTGATTGAACCCCAGAGAGTCTCGAATGTGTGTGAGAGATAGGGAATCCCCGAGTGTGTGCGAGAGAAAGGGAATCCCCGAGTGTGTGCGAGAGAAAGGGAATCCCCGAGTGTGCGAGAGAAAGGGAATCCCCGAGTCTGGTGGAGTGATAGTGAATCCCAGAGTGTGTGTGAGAGATGGGGAAACCCAGAGTGTCCCTGAGTGTGTGTGAGAGATAGAGAATCCCAGAGAGTCCCCAAGTGTGTGTGAGAGATGGGGATCCCAGAGATTCCCCGAGTGTGTGAGAGAGAATCCCAGATTGGCCACGAGTGTGTGTGATTGAATCCCAGAGAGTCTCGAGTGTGTGTGAGAGATAGGGAATGCCAGAGAGTCGCCGAGTGTGTCTGAGAGACAGGGAATCCCCGAGTGCGTGAGAGATAGGGAATCCCAGATCGTCCCCGAGTGTGTGTGAGAGATAGGGAATGCCAGAGCGTCCCCGAGTGTGTGTGAGAGATAGGGAATCCCTGAGTGTGTGCAAGAGATATGGAATCCCAGAATGTCCCTGAGTGTGTGTGAGAGATAGGCAATCCCTGAGTGTGTGTGAGAGATGGGGAATCCCAGAGAGTTCCCGAGTATATGTGAGAGATAAGGAATCCCAGAGAGTCGCCGCGTGTGTGTGAGAGATAGGCAATCCCTGAGTGTGTGTGAGAGATGGGGAATCCCCGAGAGTGTGTGAGAGATAGGGAATCCCAGAGAGTCCCCGAGTGTGTGTGAGAGATAGACAATCCCAGAGTGTCCCCGAGTGTGTGTGAGAGATAGGGAATCCCAGAGTGTCCCCCACTGTGTGTGAGAGATGGGGAATCCCAGAGTGTCCCCGAGTGTGTGTGATAGAATCCCAGAGTCCCTGAGTGTGTGTGAGAGATAGGGAATCCCCGAGTGTGTGTGAGATATAGGGAATACCCAAGTGTGTGTGTGAGATATAGGGAATCCCCAAGTGAGTGTGAGAGAGATAGGGAATCCCCGAGTCTGGTAGAGTGATAGGGTATCCCAGAGTGTCCCCGAGTTTGTGTGAGTGGTAGGGAATCTGAGGGTGTCCCCGAGTGTGTGTGATTGAATCCCAGAGAGTCTCGAGTGTGTGTGAGAGATAGGGAATGCCAGAGAGTCCCCGAGTGTGTCTGAGAGATAGGGAATCCCCGAGTGTGTGCGAGAGAAAGGGAATACGCGAGTGTGCGAGAGAAAGGGAATCCCCGAGTCTGGTTGAGTGATAGGGTATCCCAGAGTGTCCCCGAGTGTGTGTGTGGTAGGGAATCCCAGAGTGTCCCCGAGTGTTTGTGATAGAATCCCAGAGAGTCCCCGAGTGTGTGTGAGAGATGGGGAATCCTATTGAGTCGCCGGGTGCGAGAGATAGGGAATTCCCGCGTGTATGTGAGAGATAGGGAATCCCAGAGAGTCCCCGAATGTGTGTGAGAGACAGGTAATCCCAGAGTGTGTGCGAGAGAAAGGGAATCCACGATTCAGGGTGAGACATAGTGAATCCCCGAGCCTGAGTGAGAAATAGTGAATCCCAGAGTGTGTGTGAGAGATAGGGAATCCCTGGGTGTGTGAGAGAAAGGGAATCCCTGGGTGTGTGAGAGAAAGGGAATCCCCGAGTGTGTGTGAGAGAAAGGGAATCCCCGATAGTGTGTGAGAGAAAGGGAATCCCCGAGTGTGTGTGAGAGAAAGGGAATCCCCGAGTGTGTGCGAGAGAAAGGGAATCCCCGAGTGTGTGCGAGAGAAAGGGAATCCCCGAGAGTGTGCGAGAGAAAGGGAATCCCCGAGAGTGTGCGAGAGAAAGGGAATCCCCGAGTCTGGGTGAGAGAAAGGGAATCCCCGAGTCTGGGTGAGAGAAAGGGAATCCCCGAGTCTGGGTGAGAGATAGTGAATCCCCGAGTCTGGGTGAGAGATAGGGAATCCCCGAGTGTGTGTGAGAGATAGGGAATCCCCGAGTGTGTGTGAGAGATAGGGTATCCCAGAGTGTCCCCGAGTGTGTGTAATTGGTAGAGAACCCGAGGGTGTCCCCGAGTGTGTGTGATTGAATCCCAGAGATTCTAGAGTGTGTGTGAGAGATAGGGAATGCCAGAGAGTCCCTGAGTGAGTCTGAGAGATAGGGAATCCCCGTGTGTGTGCGAGAGAAAGGGACTCACGGAGCGTGTGAGAGAAAGGGAATCCCCGAGTCTGGTGGAGTGATCGTGAATCCCAGAGTGTGTGTGAGAGATAGGGAAGCCCCGAGTGTGTGTGAGAGATAGGGAAGCCCAGAGTGTCCCGGTGTGTGTGTGAAAGCATCCCAGAGAGTCCCTGAGAGTGTGTGAGAGATAGGGAATCCCAGAGTGTCCCCGAGTGTGTGTGAGAGATAGGGAATCCCAGAGAGTCCCCGAGTGTGTGTGAGAAATAGGGAATCCCAGAGAGTCCCCGAGTGTGTGTGAGAGATTGGGAATGCTAGAGAGTCCCCGAGTGTGTGTGAGAGATAGGGAATCCCAGAGTGTCCCCGAGTGTGCGTGAGAGATAGGGAATCCCAGGGTGTCCCCGAGTGTGTGTGAAAGATAGGGAATCCCAGAGTGTCCCCGAGTGTGTGTGAGAGATAGGGAATCCCAGAGTGTCCCCGAGTGTGTGTGAGATATAGGGAATCCCAGAGAGTCCCCAAGTGTGTGTGAGAGATAGGGAATCCCAGAGTGTGTGCGAAAGAAAGGGTATCCCCGAGTCTGGGTGAGAGATAGTGAATCCCAGAGCCTGGGTGAGAGATAGCGAATCCCAGAGTGTGTGTGAGATATAGGGAAAACCAGAGTGTGTGTGAGAGATAGGGAATCCCAGAGAGTTACCGAGTGTGTGTGATAGATGGGGATCCCAGAGATTCCCCGAGTGTGTGAGAGAGAATCCCAGATTGGCCACGAGTGTGTGTGAGAGATAGGGAATCCCAGAGTGTCCCCGAGTGTGTGTGAGATATAAGGAATCCCATAGTGACCCCGAGTGTGTGTTCGTGGTAGGGAATCCCAGGGTGTCCCCGAGTGTGTGTGATTGAATCCCAGAGAGTCTCGAGTGTGTGTGAGAGATAGGGAATCCGCGAGTGTGTGCGAGCGTAAGGGAATCCCCGAGTGCGTGAGAGATAGGGAATCCCAGATCGTCCCCGAGTGTGTGTGAGAGATAGGGAATGCCAGAGCGTCCCCGAGTGTGTGTGAGAGGTAGGGAATGCCAGAGAGTCGCCGAGTGTGTCTGAGAGATAGGGAATCCCCGAGTGTGTGTCAGAGATATGGAATCCCAGAATGTCCCCGAGTGTGTGTGAGAGATAGGGAATTCCTGAGAGTTCCCGAGTATATGTGAGAGATAAGGAATCCCAGAGCGTCGCTGCGTGTGTGTGAGAGATGGGGAATCCCCGAGAGTGTGTGTGAGACAGGGAATCCCAGAGTGTCCCCGAGTGTGTGTGATTGAATCCCAGTGAGTCCCCGAGTGTGTGTGAGATACAGAATCCCAGAGAGTCCCCCAGTGTTTGTGAGAGATAGGGAATCCCAGAGTGTCCCTGAGTGTGTGTGAGAGATAGGGAATCCCAGAGAGTCCCCGAGTGTGTGCGATAGATAGGGATTCCCATAGTGACCCCGAGTGTGTTTGAGTGGCAGGGAATCCCAGGGTGTCCCCGAGTGTGTGTGATTGAATTCCAGAGAGTCTCGAGTGTGTGTGAGAGATAGGGAATCCCAGAGCGTCCCCGAGTGTGTGTGAGAGATAGGGAATCCCATAATGTCCCCGAGTGTGTGTGAGAGATATGGAATCCCAGAGAGGCCCCTAGTATGTGTGAGAGATAGGGAATTCCAGAGAGTTCCCGAGTATATGTGAGAGATAGGGAATCCCAGAGAGTCCCCGAGTGTGTGTGACAGATAGGGAATCCCCGAGAGAGTGCGAGATTAAGGGAATCCCCGAGCCTGAGTGAGAGATAGTGAATCCCAGAGTGTGTGTGAGAGATAGGGAATCCCAGAGTGTGTGTGAGAGATAGGGAATCCCAGAGAGCTACCGAGTGTGTGTGAGAGGTAGGGAATCCCAGCGAGTCCCCGAGTGTGTGTGAGAGATAGGGAATCCCCGAGTGTGTGCGCGATATAGGGAATCCCGGAGTGTGTGTGAGAGATAGGGAATCCCAGAGTGTCCCCGAGTGTGTGTGAGAGATAGGGAATCCCCGAGTGTGTGCGCGATATAGGGAATCCCGGAGTGTGTGTGAGAGATAGGGAATCCCAGAGTGTCCCCGAGTGTGTGTGAGAGATAGGGAATCCCAGTGAGTCCCCGAGTGTGTGTGAGATACAGAATCCCAGAGAGTCCCCCAGTGCGTGTGAGAGATAGGGAATCCCAGCGTGTCCCCGAGTGTGTGTGATAGAATCCCAGTGAGTCCCCGAGTGTGTGATGGAGATAGGGAATCCCAGCGTGTCCCGGAGTGTGTGTGAGAGATAGGGAATCCCAGAGAGTCCCCGAGTGTGTGTGAGAGATAGGGAATTCCAGAGAGTTCCCGAGTATATGTGAGAGATAGGGAATCCCAGAGAGTGCCCGAGTGTGTGTGTGAGATCGGGGATCCCCGAGTGTGTGTGAGGGATAGGGAATTCCAGAGAGTTCCCGAGTATATTTGAGAGATAGGGAATTCCAGAGCGTTCCCGTGTATATGTGAGAGATAGGGAATCCCAGAGTGTCCCGGAGTGTGTTTGAGAGATAGGGAATCCCAGAGTGTCCCCGAGTGTGTGTGAGAAATAGGGAATCCCAGAGAGTCCCCGAGTGTGTGTGAGAAATAGGGAATCCCAGAGAGTCCACGAGTGTGTGTGAGAGATTGGGAATGCTAGAGAGTCCCCGAGTGTGTGTGAGAGATAGGGAATCCCAGAGAGTGCCCGAGTGTGTCTGAGAGATAGGGAATCCCAGAGAGTCCCCGAGTGTGTGCGAGAGACAGGGATTCCCATAGTGACCCCGAGTGTGTGTGACTGGTAGGGAATCCCAGGCTGTCCCCGCGTGTGTGTGATTGAATCCCAGAGAGTCTCGAGTGTGTGTGAGAGGTAGGTAATGCCAGAGAGTCCCCGAGTGTGTCTGAGAGATAGGGAATCCGCGAGTGTGTTCGAGCATAAGGGAATCCCCGAGTGTGTGAGAGATAGGGAATCCCAGAGCGTCCCCGAGTGTGTGTGAGAGATAGGGAATCCCAGAGCGTCCCCGAGTGTGTGTGAGAGATAGGGAATCCCAGAGTGTCCCCGAGTGTGTGTGATAGAATCCCAGAGAGTCCCTGAGTGTGTGTGAGAGATAGGGAATCCCCGAGTGTGTGTGAGATATAGGGAATCCCCGAGTGTGTGTGAGAGATAGGGAATCCCAAAGCGACCCCGAGTGTGTATGAGTGGTAGGGAATCCGAGGGTGTCCCCGAGTGTGTGTGATTGAATCCCAGAGAGTCTCGAATGTGTGTGAGAGATAGGGAATCCCCGAGTGTGTGCGAGAGCAAGGGAATCCCCGAGTGTGTGCGAGAGAAAGGGAATCCCCGAGTGTGCGAGAGAAAGGGAATCCCCGAGTCTGGTGGAGTGATAGTGAATCCCAGAGTGTGTGTGAGAGATAGGGAAACCCAGAGTGTCCCTGAGTGTGTGTGAGAGATAGGGAATCCCAGAGAGTCCCCAAGTGTGTGTGAGAGATGGGGATCCCAGAGATTCCCCGAGTGTGTGAGAGAGAATCCCAGATTGGCCACGAGTGTGTGATTGAATCCCAGAGAGTCTCGAGTGTGTGTGAGAGATAGGGAATGCCAGAGAGTCGCCGAGTGTGTCTGAGAGACAGGGAATCCCCGAGTGCGTGAGAGATAGGGAATCCCAGATCGTCCCCGAGTGTGTGTGAGAGATAGGGAATGCCAGAGCGTCCCCGAGTGTGTGTGAGAGATAGGGAATCCCTGAGTGTGTGCAAGAGATATGAAATCCCAGAATGTCCCTGAGTGTGTGTGAGAGATAGGCAATCCCTGAGTGTGTGTGAGAGATGGGGAATCCCAGAGAGTTCCCGAGTATATGTGAGAGATAAGGAATCCCAGAGAGTCGCCGCGTGTGTGTGAGAGATAGGCAATCCCTGAGTGTGTGTGAGAGATGGGGAATCCCCGAGAGTGTGTGAGAGATAGGGAATCCCAGAGAGTCCCCGAGTGTGTGTGAGAGATAGACAATCCCAGAGTGTCCCCGAGTGTGTGTGAGAGATAGGGAATCCCAGAGTGTCCCCCACTGTGTGTGAGAGATGGGGAATCCCAGAGTGTCCCCGAGTGTGTGTGATAGAATCCCAGAGTCCCTGAGTGTGTGTGAGAGATAGGGAATCCCCGAGTGTGTGTGTGATATAGGGAATACCCAAGTGTGTGTGTGAGATATAGGGAATCCCCAAGTGAGTGTGAGAGAGATAGGGAATCCCCGAGTCTGGTAGAGTGATAGGGTATCCCAGAGTGTCCCCGAGTTTGTGTGAGTGGTAGGGAATCTGAGGGTGTCCCCGAGTGTGTGTGATTGAATCCCAGAGAGTCTCGAGTGTGTGTGAGAGATAGGGAATGCCAGAGAGTCCCCGAGTGTGTCTGAGAGATAGGGAATCCCCGAGTGTGTGCGAGAGAAAGGGAATACGCGAGTGTGCGAGAGAAAGGGAATCCCCGAGTCTGGTTGAGTGATAGGGTATCCCAGAGTGTCCCCGAGTGTGTGTGAGTGGTAGGGAATCCCAGAGTGTCCCCGAGTGTTTGTGATAGAATCCCAGAGAGTCCCCGAGTGTGTGTGAGAGATGGGGAATCCTATTGAGTCGCCGGGTGCGAGAGATAGGGAATTCCCGCGTGTATGTGAGAGATAGGGAATCCCAGAGAGTCCCCGAATGTGTGTGAGAGACAGGTAATCCCAGAGTGTGTGCGAGAGAAAGGGAATCCACGATTCAGGGTGAGACATAGTGAATCCCCGAGCCTGAGTGAGAAATAGTGAATCCCAGAGTGTGTGTGAGAGATAGGGAATCCCTGGGTGTGTGAGAGAAAGGGAATCCCTGGGTGTGTGAGAGAAAGGGAATCCCCGAGTGTGTGTGAGAGAAAGGGAATCCCCGAGTGTGTGTGAGAGAAAGGGAATCCCCGAGAGTGTGCGAGAGAAAGGGAATCCCCGAGAGTGTGCGAGAGAAAGGGAATCCCCGATAGTGTGTGAGAGAAAGGGAATCCCCGAGTGTGTGTGAGAGAAAGGGAATCCCCGAGTGTGTGCGAGAGAAAGGGAATCCCCGAGTGTGTGCGAGAGAAAGGGAATCCCCGAGAGTGTGCGAGAGAAAGGGAATCCCCGAGAGTGTGCGAGAGAAAGGGAATCCCCGAGTCTGGGTGAGAGAAAGGGAATCCCCGAGTCTGGGTGAGAGAAAGGGAATCCCCGAGTCTGGGTGAGAGATAGTGAATCCCCGAGTCTGGGTGAGAGATAGGGAATCCCCGAGTGTGTGTGAGAGAAAGGGAATCCCGAGAGTGTGCGAGAGAAAGGGAATCCCCGATAGTGTGCGAGAGAAAGGGAATCCCCGATAGTGTGTGAGAGAAAGGGAATCCCCGAGTGTGTGCGAGAGAAAGGGAATCCCCGAGTGTGTGCGAGAGAAAGGGAATCCCCGAGAGTGTGCGAGAGAAAGGGAATCCCCGAGTCTGGGTGAGAGAAAGGGAATCCCCGAGTCTGGGTGAGAGATAGTGAATCCCCGAGTCTGGGTGAGAGATAGGGAATCCCAGAGCGTGTGTGAGAGATAGGGAATCCCAGAGTGTGTGTGAGCGATAGGGAATCCCCGAGTGTGTGTGAGCGATAGGGAATCCCTGAGTGTGTGTGAGATATTGGGAATCCCCGAGAGTTACCGAGTGTGTGTGAGAGGTAGGGAATCCCAGCGAGTCCCTGAGTGTGTGTGAGAGATAGGGAATCTCCGAGTGTGTGTGAGAGATAGGGAATCCCAGAGTGTCCCTGAGTGTGTGTGATAGAATCCCAGAGAGTCGCCGAGTGTGTGAGAGAGATAGGGAATCGCAGAGAGTTCCCGAGTGTGTGTGAGAGATAGGCAATCCCAGAGTGTCCCCAAGTGTGTGTGATAGAATCCCAGTGAGTCCCCGAGTGTGTGAGAGCTAGGGAATCCCAGAGTGTCCCCGAGTGTGTATGTGAGATCGGGGATCCCCGAGTGTGTGTGAGAGATAGGGAATTCCAGAGAGTTCCCGAGTATATGTGAGAGATAGGGAATCCCAGAGTGTCCCCGAGTGTGTGTGAGAAATAGGGAATCCCAGAGAGTCCCTGAGAGTGTGTGAGAGATTGGGAATCCCAGAGAGTTCCCGAGTGTGTGTGAGAGATAGGGAATCCCAGAGAGTTCCCGTGTGTGCGTGAGAGATAGGGAATCCCATTGAGTCCCTGAGTGTGAGAGATAGGGAATTCCCGCGTGTGTGAGAGAATCAGGGAATCCCAGAGTGTCCCCGAGTGTGTGTGAGAGATAGGGAATCCCAGAGAGTCCCCGAGTGTGTGTGAGAGATGGGGAATCCCAGAGTGTGTGAGAGAGAAAGGGAATCCCCAAGCCTGAGTGAGAAATAGTGAATCCCAGAGTGTATGTGTAAGATAGGGAATCCCAGAGTGTGTGTGTAAGATGGGGAATCCCAGAGTGTGTGTGTGAGATAGGGAATCCCAGAGTGTGTGTGAGAGATAGGGAATCCCAGAGTGTGTGTGAGAGATAGGGAATCCCAGAGTGTGTGTGAGAGATAGAGAATCCCAGAGTGTGTGTGAGAGATAGGAAATCCCTGGGTGTGTGTGAGAGATAGGGAATCCCCGAGAGTGTGCGAGAGAAAGGGAATCCCCGAATCTGGGTGAGAGATAGTGAATCCCAGAGTGTGTGTGAGAGATAGGGAATCCCCGACTGTGTGTAAGAGATAGGGAATCCCAGAGAGCCCCAGTGTGTGTGTGATAGAATCCAAGAGAGTCCCTGAGAGTGTGTGAGAGATTGGGAATCCCAGAGTGTGTGTGAGAGATAGGGAATCCCAGAGTGTGTGTGAGAGATAGGAAATCCCTGGGTGTGTGTGAGAGATAGGGAATCCCCGAGAGTGTGCGAGAGAAAGGGAATCCCCGAATCTGGGTGAGAGATAGTGAATCCCAGAGTGTGCGTGACAGATAGGGAATCCCAGAGAGTTACTGAGTGTGTGTGAGAGGTAGGGAATCCCCGAGTGTGTGTGAGATATAGGGAATCCCCGAGTGTGTGTGAGAGATAGGGAATCCCAGAGTGTCCCCGAGTGTGTGTGATAGAATCCCAGTGAGTCCCCGAGTGTGTGTGAGATACAGAATCCCAGAGAGTCCCCCAGTGTGTGTGAGAGATAGGGATTCCCAAAGTGTCCCTGAGTGTGTGTGATAGAATCCCAGAGAGTCGCCGAGTGTGTGAGAGAGATAGGGAATCCCAGAGAGTCCCCGAGTGTGTGTGATAGAATCCCAGAGAGTACCTGAGAGTGTGTGAGAGCTAGGGAATCCCAGCGTGTCCCGGAGTGTGTGTGAGAGATAGGGAATCCCAGAGAGTCCCCGAGTGTGTGTGAGAGATAAGGAATTCCAGAGAGTTCCCGAGTATATGTGAGAGATAGGGAATCCCAGAGAGTCCCCGAGTGTGTGCGTGAGAGAGGGAATCCCAGAGTGTCCCCGAGTGTGTGTGACAGATAGGTAATCCCAGAGTGTCACCGAGTGTGTGTGAGAAATAGGGAATCCCAGAGAGAACCCGAATGTGTGTGAGAAATAGGGAATCCCAGAGAGTCCCCGAGGTGTCTGAGAGATAGGGAAACCCAGAGAGTTCCCGAGTGTGCGTGAGAGATAGGGAATCCCATAGAGTCCCCGAGTATGAGAGATAGGGAATCCCCGCGTGTATGTGAGAGGTAGGGAGTCCCAGAGTGTCCCCGAGTGTGTGTGAGAGAATCCCAGAGAGTCCCCGAGTGTGTGTGAGAGATAGGGAATCCCACAGTGGCCCCGTGTGTGTGTGAGAGATAGGGAATCCCATTGAGTGCCCGAGTGTGAGAGACAGGGAATTCCCGCGTGTGTGTGAGAGATAGGGAATCCCAGAGTGTCCCCGAGTGTGTGTGAGAAGTAGGGAATCCCAGAGAGTCCCCGAGTGTGTGCGAGAGATAGGGAATCCCAGAGAGTCCCCGAGTGTGTGTGAGAGATAGGGAATCCCAGAGTGTCCCCGAGTGTGTGTGACAGATAGGTAATCCCAGAGTGTCACCGAGTGTGTGTGAGAAATAGGGAATCCCAGAGAGAACCCGAATGTGTGTGAGAAATAGGGAATCCCAGAGAGTCCCCGAGGTGTCTGAGAGATAGGGAAACCCAGAGAGTTCCCGAGTGTGCGTGAGAGATAGGGAATCCCATAGAGTCCCCGAGTATGAGAGATAGGGAATCCCCGCGTGTATGTGAGAGGTAGGGAGTCCCAGAGTGTCCCCGAGTGTGTGTGAGAGAATCCCAGAGAGTCCCCGAGTGTGTGTGAGAGATAGGGAATCCCACAGTGGCCCCGTGTGTGTGTGAGAGATAGGGAATCCCATTGAGTGCCCGAGTGTGAGAGACAGGGAATTCCCGCGTGTGTGTGAGAGATAGGGAATCCCAGAGTGTCCCCGAGTGTGTGTGAGAAGTAGGGAATCCCAGAGAGTCCCCGAGTGTGTGCGAGAGATAGGGAATCCCAGAGAGTCCCCGAGTGTGTGTGAGAGATAGGGAATCCCAGAGAGGCCCCGAGTGTGTGTGAGAGATAGGGAATCCCATAGTGACCCCGAGTGTGTGTGAGTGGTCGGGAATCCCAGGGTGTCCCCGAGTGTGTGTGATTGAATCCCAGAGAGTCTCAAGTGTGTGTGAGATATAGGGAATGCCAGAGAGTCCCCGAGTGTGTCTGAGAGATAGGGAATCCCCGAGTGTGTGCGAGAGAAAGGGAATCCCCCAGTGTGCGAGAGAATGGTAATTCCCGAGTCTGGTTGAGAGATAGTGAATCCCAGAACCTGGTTGAGAGATAGTGAATCCCAGAGTGTGTGTGAGAGATAGGGAATCCCCGAGTGTGTGTAAGAGATAGGGAATCCCAGAGAGCCCCAGTGTGTGTGTGATAGAATCCAAGAGAGTCCCTGAGAGTGTGTGAGAGATTGGGAATCCTAGAGAGTCCCCTTGTGTGTGGGAGAGTTAGGGAATCCCAGAGAGTCCCCGAGTGTGTGTGAGAGATAGGGAGTCCCCGAGTGTGTGCGAGAGAAAGGGAATCCCAGAGTGTGTGCGAGAGAAAGGGAATCCCAGAGTGTGTGTGAGATATAGGGAATCCCAGAGTGTGTGTGAGAGATAGGGAATCGCAGAGAGTTACCGAGAGTGTGTGAGAGATAGGGATTCCCAGCGAGTCCCTGAGTGTGTGTGAGAGAGAGGGAATCCCGGAGTGTGTGTGAGAGATAGGGAAACCCAGAGTGTCCCCGAGTGTGTGTGATAGAATCCCAGAGAGTCCCTGAGTTTGTGTGAGAGATTGGGAATCCCAGAGTGTCCCCGAGTGTGTGTAAGAGATAGGGAATCCCAGAGTGTCCCCGAGCCTGTGTGAGAGATATGGAATCCCAGAGTGTGTGCGAGAGAAAGGGAATCCCCGAGTGTGTGCGAGAGAAAGGGAATCCCCGATTCTGGATGAGAGATAGTGAATCCCCGAGCCTGAGTGAGAAATAGTGAATCCCAGAGTGTGTGTGAGAGATAGGGAATCCCAGAGTGAGTGTGAGAGAAAGGGAATCCCCGAGTCTGGGTGAGAGATAGTGAATCCCAGAGTGTGTGTGAGAGATAGGGAATCCCAGAGTGAGTGTGAGAGATAGGGAATCCCAGAGTGAGTGTGAGAGATAGGGAATCCCAGAGTGAGTGTGAGAGATAGGGAATCCCAGAGTGAGTGTGAGAGATAGGGATTTCAGAGAGTTACCGAGTGTGTGTGAGAGATAGGGAATCCCAGAGTGAGTGTGAGAGATAGGGAATCCCAGAGTGAGTGTGAGAGATAGGGAATCCCAGAGTGAGTGTGAGAGATAGGGAATCCCAGAGTGAGTGTGAGAGATAGGGATTTCAGAGAGTTACCGAGTGTGTGTGAGAGAAAGGGAATCCCCGAGTCTGGGTGAGAGATAGTGAATCCCAGAGTGTGTGTGAGAGATAGGGAATCCCAGAGTGAGTGTGAGAGATAGGGAACCCCAGAGTGAGTGTGAGAGATAGGGAATCCCGGAGTGAGTGTGAGAGATAGGGATTTCAGAGAGTTACCGAGTGTGTGTGAGAGATAGGGAATCCCCGAGTGTGTGTGAGAGATAGGGAGTCCCCGAGTGTGTGTGAGATATAGGGAATCCCAGAGAGTTACCGAGTGTGTGTGAGAGGTAGGGAATCCCAGCGAGTCCCCGAGTGTGTGTGAGAGATAGGGAATCCCAGAGTGTGTGTGAGAGATAGGGAATCCCAGAGTGTCCCTGAATGTGTGTGATAGAATCCCAGAGAGTCGCCGTGTGTGTGAGAGTGATAGGGAATCCCAGAGTGACCCCGAGTGTGTGTGATAGATAGGGAATCCCAGAGTGACCCCGAGTGTGTGTGATAGATAGGGAATCCCAGAGTGTCCCCGAGTGTGTGTGACAGATAGTGAATTCCAGAGAGTTCCCGAGTATATGTGAGAGATAGGGAATCTCAGAGAGTCCCCGAGTGTGTGTGTGAGATTGGGGACCCACGAGTGTGTGTGAGAGATAGGGAATTCCAGAGAGTTCCCGAGTATATGTGAGAGATAGGGAATTCCAGTGCGTTCCCGAGTATATGTGAGAGATAGGGAATCCCAGAGTGTCCCCGAGTGTGTGTGAGAGAAAGGGAATCCCCGAGTCTGGGTGAGAGATAGTGAATCCCAGAGTGTGTGTGAGAGATAGGGAATCCCAGAGTGAGTGTGAGAGAAAGGGAATCCCCGAGTCTGGGTGAGAGATAGTGAATCCCAGAGTGTGTGTGAGAGTTAGGGAATCCCAGAGTGAGTGTGAGAGATAGGGAATCCCAGAGTGAGTGTGAGAGATAGGGAATCCCAGAGTGAGTGTGAGAGATAGGGAATCCCTGAGTGTGTGTGAGAGATAGGGATTTCAGAGAGTTACCGAGTGTGTGTGAGAGATAGGGAGTCCCCGAGTGTGTGTGAGATATAGGGAGTCCCCGAGTGTGTGTGAGATATAGGGAATCCCAGAGAGTTACCGAGTGTGTGTGAGAGGTAGGGAATCCCAGCGAGTCCCCGAGTGTGTGTGAGAGATAGGGAATCCCAGAGTGTCCCTGAATGTGTGTGATAGAATCCCAGAGAGTCGCCGAGTGTGTGAGAGTGATAGGGAATCCCAGAGTGACCCCGAGTGTGTGTGATAGATAGGGAATCCCAGAGTGACCCCGAGTGTGTGTGATAGATAGGGAATCCCAGAGTGTCCCCGAGTGTGTGTGACAGATAGTGAATTCCAGAGAGTTCCCGAGTATATGTGAGAGATAGGGAATCTCAGAGAGTCCCCGAGTGTGTGTGTGAGATTGGGGACCCACGAGTGTGTGTGAGAGATAGGGAATTCCAGAGAGTTCCCGAGTATATGTGAGAGATAGGGAATTCCAGTGCGTTCCCGAGTATATGTGAGAGATAGGGAATCCCAGAGTGTCCCCGAGTGTGTGTGAGAGATAGGGAATCCCAGCGGGTCCCCGAATGTGTGAAAGAAATAGGAATCCCAGAGAGTCCCAGAGTGTGTGTGATAGAATCCCAGAGAGTCCCTGAGAGTGTGTGAGAGATAGGGAATCCCCGAGTGTGTGTGAGAGATAGGGAAACCCGAGTGTGTGTGAGATATAGGGAATCCCGGAGTGTGTGTGATAGATAGGGAATGCCAGAGTGTCCCGGAGTGTGTGTGACATAGAATCCCAGTAAGTCCCCGAGTGTGTGAGAGCTAGGGAATCTCAGCGTGTCCCCGAGTGTGTGTGAAAGATAGGGAATTCCAGAGCGTTCCCGAGTATATGTGAGAGATATGGTATCCAAGAGAGTCCCCGAGTGTGTGTGAGACATAGGGAATCCCAGAGTGTTCCCGAGTGTGTGTGAGAAATAGGGAATCCCAGAGAGTCCCCGAGTGTGTGTGTGAAATAGGGAATCCCAGAGAGTCCCCGAGTGTGTCTGAGAGATAGGGAATCCCAGAGAGTCCCCGACTGTGTCTGCGAGATAGGGAATCCCAGAGAGTTCCCGAGTGTGCGTGAGAGATAGGGAATCCCACAGAGTCCCCGAGTATGAGAGATAGGTAATCCCCGCGTGTGTGTGAGAGGTAGGGAATCCCAGAGTGTCCCCGAGTGTGTGTGAGAGATAGGGAATCCCAGAGCGTCCTCGAGTGTGTGTGAGAGATAGGGAATCCCACAGTGACCCCGAGTGTGTGTGAGTGGTAGGGAATCCCAGGGTGTCCCCGAGTGTGTGTGATTGAATCCCAGAGAGTCTCGAGTGTGTGTGAGAGATAGGGAATGCCAGAGATTCCCCGAGTGTGTCTGAGAGAATGGAAACCCCGAGTGTGTGCGAGAGAAAGGGAATCCCCGAGTGTGCGAGAGAAAGGGAATCCACGAGTCTGGTTGAGAGACAGTGAATCCCAGAGCCTGGGTGAGCGATAGCGAAAGCAGCCGAGGACAAATCTGGTCCGGGCCTGGCGACTTGTCAATCTTAACGTTTGATAAAATTTTCAGCACATCAGCTTCCTCTATCTCTGTCCATTTCATCATGCACACCTGCTCTTCAAATTTTCCTTCACAACAAAGTTCGTTTCTTTCGTAAAGACAGAAGCAAAAAACTCATTTAGGGCTTCCCCTACCTCGGTTTCTCATATTTGTTCCTCAGTCTCCCACTGATTATTAGGCGTCAGCAGTACGGTCGTGTCAAAGTGAATAACCCATTCTTATTTCTCAGTTCGACTAACATAGCTTCACTGGGCGATCCCACAGGAATATCCTCTCTCAGTACTGCTGTGATGATTCATGCAATCAAAACCCACCACCACACGTCCTCTCTTGCCTCCCCTTCGATGCTTCCTGTGGTCTCTCTACCTTGAAACAATGAGTTGCCAGTCCTGCCCCTTCCTCAGCTGTGTTTCTGTAATAACTATAATATCCCAGTCCCATGATCCAGTCCATGCCCTGAGTTCATCTTCCTTAGCTGTCAGGCCCCTTGCATTGAAATACATGCAGTTTAATAACCAGTTTTCCCCCATTCTCTGCTATGTTCTTGCCTGCCTTGTCTTTTGAAATCACTCTCTTTAACTTGTGTACCAGCCTCAATCTTTTTTCTGGCCTTACGACTGTTTAAGGTCCAACACCCTGCCAGACTAGGTTATATCCTCTCAAGCAGTTCGAGCAATTCACCCCACCAGGATGTGGGTCCCTCCCTTGCTCCCAGTTGAGATGCCTTTCCCTGTCTCCCTGTGCTGACACCTTCAGGGATCTATGGACTTGTCCACCAAGGTCCCTGTATTCCTCAGTACTCCGCAAGGACTGACCATTCATTATGTCTGTACTTCGCTTATCGTACCTCCCACAAAATATTACCTCACTTCGATCAGAACTAAACTCTGCTTAGATTATCATCGGATCGACATCGGACTGCAGACGGAGACCATCCTCCTCACTGTGAACAACACCCTTACCTTTCATGTCATCTGCAAACCGACTAATGATACCTTCTGCTCTCACTTCAAGGTTACTATTTGACAGAATAACCAGCAATGGTTCCTGCACAGTTCCTTGTGGTACATCCACTGGTGAAAGTATGCTATCCACCAATTTTGCATTCAATTTGCCAACTTGCCTTGGAACCCAGTCCTTTTGGACCAGCCTTCCATTTTGCATCTTGTCAAAGGACTTATTCAAGTCCATGTAAACCACATCATCTTCACTGCCTTCATCAAGATACTTAGGCACCATTTCAAAAAAATACTGAACTGAATTCCTCAGACAGTATCTTCCTCTGCCAAATCCGTGATGACTAAACCAAGTTGATCTTTATCTTTGCAAGTGTTGATTCATCCTCAGAATTGTTCCCAATAATTTCCCTCCCCCTGCTGTCAGACTATCTGCTCTGTAATTACCTGGCCTATCCCTGCTGCCCTTCTTGAATAAAGGAACCACATTAGCGATCCTCCAGTCATTCAGCACTTCACCTGTGTCCAGCAAAGTATTAAATATATCCACCAGGGCCCCAACAATCTCTGGATAATTAGCATGGGTTCAAAGAATGCTTGTCCAGGCAGTAACACCCACATCCCATGAAAGATTAAATAAAAATACATATGTCCTTCCTTCCCTCTGACACACCTCACAGCTGCAGCAATCCTTACTGGCTTTGTAACACTATTCAGGTCCTGACCACTCTCTGTAACACTATCACCACCTCCAGCACCTTCACCTCTCCCTGTTCCTATCGTGTCAATAAACCCTGACAATGGTTCCCCTTTCCACTGCTCTCCCCCTACTAGCAGACCCTTTGCAATCCCTTTAAAACTTACTCCTAAAACACTCTCTCATTTCAGAATTTTAAGTACTTTGTGGTGATCTTCTCAGCCTGATAATCTAATATGATCCATTTTGTCCTGAGTGAGGGATGGGTGGGAATTTCTTTCTGAGGTTTGGTCTGTTTCAGTGGAATGTCCTTTTGTTGAGTGTTTTACACTGTTCCTTCAAATGTTTTCCACTGTCCATTTACAGACACATATATTTCAGTCTGTTTAGCCTGTTTACCTTGGTCAGTTCTCCTCTCAAGCTCATGTAATTGGCTATTTTTGTTTCTTGTTGTAGCTTGTTCTTTCTGTGTTTCACTTTAAAACTTTATATTTCTTTAAAATGCACTTTATCACAATTTCCCAGAGGATCTCTCCAGGTGACATTACTCATTCACTAAGTTTTATCACACAACAGTCTCTCTGAGACAGTTACGTCCCTCGCCAGTTGCACAATGTGTTATTCTAAGAAACACTGAAAACATTCTCTGAACTCCTCTTCCAATATCACTGTTGACAGTGTGACTGTCCTAGACTTTGTGAATATTGACGTTTCACTAAATGTTCACCATTAAAAATTCCAATGAATTCCTATTTATTGCAGTGACGAGCCATGAAATGCTGTTCGGTGGTCTAAAACTGTTCTGCTGCTTGTGTCCTTGGCAAGTCGTAGCCAGAATTTACATTCAGATTGACTCTACTTCATGATCTGAGACCAAATGCTTTCTCTGTAATGCCTTTTTTACCCATTATTGTTAGTGTTACCCATTTTGCCAGAATTTCCGCAAGGTTGTAAACCATTGAATATTTCTGTTCCACCTTTTGTTCGCCCTGTAACCACATCTCTCTGGTGTCTAAATCCCTTTTATCTCTGTGTCACAAATCCATCTACCTTGCTGCAGAGACTTTGTCCATTAATAAAAAACATAATTTCCTCGTTCCCACAATTTCCTGTCACAAATGGATTTGCTGATCTACAGTTTTAGTTAAACTTTGTCCCATCCTGTTCCTTTCTGTTGTCTGCGGTCACATTCCCACGTTGCTCTGATGCTTCACGTTTTCTCTTTGGATTTGGAAAGCTCCTTCCACCTGAAGCCTGTCCCTGCATCCTCTCTGTCAGTTTAAAGCCCTGTCCATAAATCTACCAACGTGATTGGCCAGCACACTGGTCCCAGCACGGTTCCAGTGGAACAATCTGAATGGATTTTTATAAAAAATCAGGTATGGGATGTGGGTGTCTCTGGCTGACCAGCCTTTATTGCCCATCCCTTGCTGCCCTTGACCTAAGCAGCTGGCTCGCCCATTTCACAGGGTAATTGAGAGGTAAACACTTTGCTGTGGGTATGTCATGCAGACCACGTGAGAGTGAACTGTTGTCTTTCTTGTGTTTGGATTTTTATCAATACTTATTTATGGATTGTTAATTCCAATTTTTAAAACATATATTCATTTAAAATTCCACATGGTTAGAAGTTAGAAAGAAGAAAAGGGGTGGTCACTTTGTTGGGACTGTATTGTAGACTGTTGTAGACCCAACAGATACCAGAGGAGCAGATGTGTAGAGAGATTGCAGATAACTATAGGAATAATAGAGGAGTGCAGGCTGGAGATTTTAATATTCCCTGCATTGACTGGGCCACCTCGAGTATAAAAGACCTGGAAGGAGAGCAATTTTTCAAATGTGTCCAAGGAAGATTCCTAACTCAATATGCAGAGGACCCTATTCTACTCAGGTAGGTGCAACACTGGACTTTCCCTCAGAAAACGAGGTCGGGCAAGTGACTGAACTGTCATTCAGAGAGCACATTGGGTCCCGTGCCCACAACTGTCTTCGTTTTAACATAGTTATGGAAAAAAGATCAGCAGATCCACAGATTGAAGAGGAAAACTGGAGCAGGGCCAGGTTTGGGGCCATTCTGCAGGATCTGGCAGGAGTCAATGCCGTGAATTTAAAATTGCACAATGCCCAGTTATAATCCAACTCACTTTAAAGCGCTGGTGATTACTGAAACAGATGAAAGGCTTAAACTAAATTTGTTTGATATTATATTCCATGACACTGCCATCCTGTTGCTATAAATTCTGTACCTTAGGATTGTGCTCCACAACCACCTGATGAAGAAGCAGTGCTCTGACAGCTAGTGCTTTCAAATAAACCGGTTGGACTGGAACTGAGTGTCGGGTGATTTTTAACTTTGTCCACCCACAGTCCGACACCGGCACCTCCACATTATGATTCTACTCGATCGGGTGGGTCTGTTTGAAGGAAAAGGAACAACTGGCAAATGGGAGGCTTTTCAAAGTGTGATCTCAAGAATCCAGGGCCAGTATGTCCCAGTGGGATAAAGGGAAAAGCTGGCAGGGTTAGGGATCCTTGGCTGATGAGGGATAATGAGGCTCTGGTCTTGAAATGAAGACTGCATGCGTTGGGTTTAAGCTTTCCATATCTCCATGAACTCTTATATTCTTCAAGACACGATCAATCTGTGGAGACCCTACAATCCTCTCAGTCCCTGTACACTCCCAATCTGCAGAAGTCATTCCAATGCCTGTGACTCTTCCAGTCCAGTTCCTACAAGACCCACTATCTATGTGATATCTTTTCATTGCCAGCACCCACCCTGTCAATGTAAGCTCCTCCAGTGTCTCCATCCATCTACTCATTCCCATAATCTTCTCCAGCTCTTACATGTGTAAACATTACCCTCCCCTACAACGCTTCCCACTCTGACCAAACTGGAGGAAGGTACTAATGCTTCCTAATCTGCGAAACTGTCTCCAACCAAAATTGCTGATTGTCACTTGGAGAATCTGTCTGATTCCACACCCTCTTTATCTAAATAACCTGCAGAACCTAAGCCTTCCTGTAAATATAAACATCTTCAGTAACGACTACCCTCCATATGTCTATTTGTTTTTCCAATCTGTGCAACCCACTTTATCTCTGTACTCAGCTCCATTCACCTGAAACATTCCTGTCTGTGTAAAACACCCCATCCTACCAACATCCTTATCCCTGTAAACTGCTCCATTCCTCCCAACCTCCCATCTCATGAACACCTGTAGGACCGACAGCTCTCCCTGTGAAAGCACCTCCAGTCCCCACACCCCTCCCAGTCTGGTCATCTGCTCCAGATCAGACCATTGCTGTCTCTGTTACCTCATACAACCTTAGCAATGCCTTCTATTTGTGTCACTTCATTCAGATCGTATCCTCTCCTGCTTCCCGAAACCTCTTGCTGCCATCCAAACTCTTGCTATTTAGAATATGGAATAGCACATTCCAGTACAAGCCCTTCCACCCTCAATGTTGTGCTGACCTTTTATCCTACTCTGAAGATGAAACGAACCTACGTACCTTACATTTTACTATCATTGATGTGCCTATCCAAGAGTTGCTGAGATGTCTGTACTGTGTCTGAATCTACTACCATGGCTGGCAGTCCATTCCACGCACCCACCACACTCTGTGTAAATAACGTACCAGTCCCGTCCATGCCGACAGGATATCCCAACCCAATCTAGTCCTATCTGCCAGCACCTGGCCCATATCCCTCTGATATCTAAGCTACAACTTCTGCCAATTACCTTAAACTTCTGTCCCCTTGTGATAGCCATTTCGCCATGGGAAGTAGTCTCTGGTTATCCACTCTATCTATGCCTCTCATTCCCTTGTACACCTCTATCAAGTCACCATTCTTCCTCCTTCGCTCTGATCAGAAAAGCCCTAGCTTCCACAACTACCTTCTATGGGCATGCCCTCCTGTCCAGCTAGCATCCTGCTAAATCTCCTCTGCATTGTCTTTCAAGCTTCCACGTCCTCCCGATAATGAAGCGAACAGAACTGTTCACAATATTCGAAGTGTGGTCTAACTGGGGTTCTGTAGAGCTGCAGCAAAATCTCACATCTCTTAAACTCAATCCCCTATTAATGAAAGCCAACACACCATCCGCTTTCTTAACAGCCTGTCAACTTGGGTGGTAACCTGAGGGACACAGGATCCCTTTGTTCCTGCACGCTGCTACGAATCCTGCCTTTAACCACGTAAAGGTTTTCTGCAGAATCCTCCAATCTAAAACTATCCCTATCTTTGTCAGTTCCTCCAGTCCCTACAAGACTCATAAACTGTGAAACCTCCTCAAGTCCATATATTCCTAATGTCTGCAAAATCCTCCCGTCCTGATGTCCCTCCATATCTCTGTAACCCCCACATCCTCCAGTGCTCTTTTGGGGAACATTGCAGAGAAAGGAGGAGTTGGAGAATCTGGGCCATGTTACGAGGTATGAAGGGCTGCAGACCCTGGAGGATGGTACGAATGTCGGAAGGGACATGGGACTTGCAGAAGTTTAGAGGTTCCGGGATTCGTTGAACCTGCAGGATGGGACAGGGGATGGGTTGTGGAACCTGGGAACATATTATGATTTGAACCACAGGTAATTTTTGATTGGACCATTCAGCTGATCTTACAATCATAGAGATGTACAGCATGGAAACAGACCCTTCATTCCAACCCAGCCATGCCGACAGGATATTCCAACCCAATCTAGTCCCACCTGCCAGTACCTGGCCTATCTCCCTCCAAACCCTTTCTATTCATATATCCATCCAAATGCTTCTTAAATGTTACAATTGTACTATCTGTAAGTTTGGATGAAAGATCCAATCAAACATTACCTGTGGTTCAAATCATAACATCCTCCAGGTTCCACAACCCATTCATGGTCCCATCCTGCAGATCAGGTACCCCAACCCAATGTAGTCCCACCTGCTAGCACCCGGCCCATCTCCCTCTAAACCGTTCCTATTCATATACCCATCCAGATGCCTTTTAACTGTTGCAGTTGTACTAGCCTCCACTATTTCCTCTGGCAGCTCATTCCATTTATGTACTATCCTCTGTGTGAAAAAGTTGCCCCTTTTTATCTTTTATATCTTTCTACTCTCACCCTAAACCTCGCCCTATAATTCTGGACTCGCACACCCCAGAAGAAAGACTTTGTCTATTTACCCTTTCCATGCCCCTCTTGATTTTATAAACCTCTATAAGGTCACCCTCAGCCTCCGACTCTCCAGGAAAAACAACCATCACCTGTTCAAAGTCTCCCTATAGCTCATCCCTGGCAACGTTGTTGTAAATCTTTTCGGGACCCTTTCAAATTTCACAAAATCCTTCCAATCGGAAGTAGAACAGAGTTGCATGCAGCATTCCAAAAGTGGCCTCACCACTGTCGTGTACAGCCGCAAAATGACCTCCCAACTCCTGTACTCAATACTCTGACCAATAAAGGAATGCACACCAAGCGCCTTCTTCGCTATCCTAACTACCTGTGACTCTACTGTCAAGGAACTCTGTGTTTCATTTGAAAGATTGCATAGACAGGTAGAGTGGCCCGAGGTCTTCTGGGTAATGCCAGTTCAGTCTAAGCTGGTAGGCAGAGCCAGTGAAATATTTGCAGCGCTGTCTGATGAATGGTCGAGAGATAATGCACATGTCAAACAGGCTATTTTAAGTGCTTATGGATTGCTTATGAAACGGAAGTCACTACAATTCCCATCGCTTTCTTTCAAAGCTCCTTCAGGTCTATATCCTCCGAATTGTTGAAATCTGCTATCACCATTGCAACTCCCATTATTTCCTAACATTGTTGAGTCTTTAACAGCTTCCCTCTTAGGTTAATCTCCTCCACTGCATACAACACTCCTAGCCTGTGTAATCTCTTCAATTCCTTCAGTTCCTATATACTTATGTATAGGTGTGACTGCTTCGTTGCCATTGTATCCTCATTTATATCTGCAAAAGGCTCTGCTCACTGCAGCACACCCTATGCTCATAAGTGAATCTGGTCTCTCACAAGCCTCTCTACGACTCTCTCCTCCAGTCTCTACAAGCTTCCCTATCCCTGTCGTATCTTGCAGCATGCACACCACTCACTCTCTCTGACATACCTTCCAGTGCATAAATTTATCTCTCCTTCTAACTGTATCCAGTCTACAACTTCATCCTTGTCTGTGCAACATCCTCCAGTCCATATACTCCTCTCTATTGCTGCAGCATTCTCCAGTTTATATCATCTTCCATGTGCTTGCAACATCCTCCAGTCCATACTAGCCACCCTTTCCCTGTAATATTCTCCAGTCCATACCATCCTCCCTATCACTGTGATATTCTCCAGATCCCACAACTGTTGTAAAATGAACGACATCCTGGAATCCTGTGAATGTTTCTACGCCCTGATCAACATAGTCCACATAATGATCCATAACCCTACACACATCCCTATCTCTGGAATCTAATCAAAGACGCTTTATCTCTCTAACTTCCTCCAAACAATAAAATGTTTTCTCCTGCGAACATTCTGTAGCAACTGTAACTATGTTTAACCCTGCAACATTGTCGCGCCCCCAAACATATCTCCCACTCTGTGACCTCTATTCATCCCTCAAAGGCCCTCTCTCGGTGACATGCGCCATGCATTTGCAACAAGGCAGATGGAATGACAGCATTAACTGAAGAGAACAGATATGATCGAACTGTTATTGTGGAGGGGTGGCTGCAGAATGATCATGACAGCAATGTGATTATTGAGGGAGTGTAGGGATTTAGGCAGGATCAGCAAACAACCAAACAAGGTCCCGTTTTGTTGTGAAGAAAGGATGCAGTCAGTGCTTTCGTGAGACAGCCAATTTAATCTGGGAATCAAAATATAGAGTCATTTTGAATGGACAACTTCCAAATAGCAAGGGGGATCTGGAAGATCAAATCACAATCCATGCTCGTTGCTAAGTTGGATACAATATTTTCTTGTTGATTGTAGTCTGAAGCATGTGCAGTGGTCAGTTTCTGATTGGACATCTGTGGGCAATGGTGTTTCACAAGGATCAGTGCGACAATGTCTGTGTGTAATTTATATCTGTGATTCAGATGAAAAGGTCAGCAGTTTGATTAGTATTTTGCAGATGACATTTGGAAAGGCACGTAATGATCAGGGATAGTTAGGGGAATTGTGGATAGTGAGGAAAAGTATTAAAGGTTGCAGCACTATGTAGATCAGCTGGAACACTGCAGAGAAATCGCAAATCGAATTTCATCGGGACAAGTGCGAAGTGATGTATCTATGAAGTCAAATGGAAGAGAGAAGTACACTCAATGATTAATTGGAAACATTGATAAACAGATGACCTTGGATGCAAATCCGTAGCTCCCTCAAAATAACAACACAGTGGGATGTGGTGGTAAAGGAGGAGTATGGTAGGCTTACCTTCATTGGTCGCAGTAATGAGTACAGACGTTTCCATGTCATGTTGTGACTGAATGAAACTTCATTCGGCCATGTTTGGAATGTTGTTTGTCGTTCTCATTGCCACACTACAGGAAGGATGTAGAGGCTTTGGAGAGGTCGCAACAGAGGGTTGGCAGAATGTTACCTGGATGAGAATTTGTTTACTGTAAGGAGTTGGGCGCAGTTGGATTGTCTTGCGAGAATATCGGAGACTGAGGGGTGACCTGGTATAGGCATATAGCATTAGGAGGTGTGAATAGTTGGAATCCTTCTTCCAATGTAGAAATATCAAATACTCGGGCGCCTCAGTTTTAACTGAGATGAATGAGGCCAGTTGTCTTTACCGAGAGGGTAGAACTGCTCAGGAGGTGGGAGAGGTGGCAATGAGAGCAAAGTTTTGAAGTGGCATTTAGACAGAAACATGAACAGGCAGAGAATAGAGGGATATCGCCCATGTGCAGGCAGATGGGATTAGTTTAGAATAGCATCATGGTCAGCACAGCCATGGTGGGCCGAGGGGCCTATTACTCTGCTGTTCTGTTCTATTTTCTAACTTAACGACATCTAACCTGTCAAAGCCCCTCCGAATCCTGGATGTTTCATTCAATTTCTCTCCCATTCTCCAAAACCCCAATGGGTTCTATGTCAATCTGTTCATTATAACCTAGGTGTGGTCTGACTTGTACCTTGCATCGTTTTAGCAAGACCTTCCCATTTCTAGACTCCGTTCCCTTTGTAATAAATGCCAGCATTTGATTTGGCTTCTCAATTACCTGCTGATCCTGTAAGCTACCTTTTTTCAGATTGATAAACAAGAACTCCCTCAACCCTTTGTGCAGTCAGTCTGAAACCAAACAGTGTTAGCCTGACAGTATGTCGGGAACGTGCTGGAATATGTTTTAAAGGTCATGACAATAAATGGTAACTGGATGCTTAGAAACAATGGGAGATGTATGATTTTATAAAAGGGGAATATTTTTAAATCTGTTGAATTCTATATTTTGGTGTGACCATAAATGGCAGAATACGTAAGGGTGGGGGAGTCTAGTTGTGGTAGAGGGATATTTGAAATTTCAGAAGCATTTTGACAAGTTTCAACAAGGGCTAAAAATTAGCTTGGGAGAGAATAGGGCCTCTGAAAGGTCAATGATGTTGTCTGTGTAGAATCACTGCTGATGGGTGAGATACTGACCAAATATTTTGCGTTCGGATTTACTATGGAGAAAGACATGGAAGCTCGGGAACTTGGGAAAATACGGAGTGATGTCTTGAAAATAATGCACATTGGAGAACAGGAGGTGCTGAATGTCTTAAAATGCAAAAAAGTTAGATAAAACCTTGGGACATGATCAGATGTATCCCAGCGCCTTGTGAGAAACGAGGGAGGAAATTACAGGGCCCCTCCCAGAGATATTTGTATCATCGACAGCTACTATGGACCAGTGAGACTGATGCAGGGGTGGTAAGTTGTTGGAGGAGATTCTGAGAGAAACGATCATCGTGCTTTTGGAAAGGTAAGGACAGATTAATGATCGTCAGCATGGCTTTGTGCATGGGAAATGATGCCTCAAACCTAAGTGTGGAGGTAGACAACTGACAAATCAAAGCGGAGCAGTACACGATGTCCACATGAACTTTAGCAAGACCTTTGGCACGATTCTGCATGGCAGACTAGTTAGTATGTTTAGATCACACATAACCAGGTTGCACTCACCAACTGGATACAAAACAGGATTGACGGTAAGAGACAGAGCGTGTTCATAGAGGGTTGCTGCTCAAACTGCAGGCCTGTGACCAACGGTGTGCCACAGGGTTTGGTGCCGGGTCACTGTTGTGCATCATTTATATAAACAGTTTGGATGATAATACAGGAGTCATGGTTAGCAAGTTTGTGAGTGAAAATGAAATGGGTGATAAAGTGGACAGTGCAGAGGGTTATCGAAGAGTGCAATGGGATCAACAGTAGTGCTGGACCAGTGAGGTTAGGAATAGCAGGTGGAGAAATACAAGATGTTGTATTGTGGTAAAGCAGACCAGGCTGAACTTGTACAATTAATGTTCGGGCCCTGGGTCGAATTGTCAATCAGTTCAGTGACCCAGGGATGCAGGTCCACAGTTCTATGAAAGTAGCGTCACAGGTAGACAGGCTGGTGAAGCAGACGTTTGGGACGGTTACCCCTCATTGGGCAGAGCATTGAGAGTAGGAGTTGGGATGTCATGGTGTATCTGTACAGGACATTAGTGAGGCCACCGTATAAACATTGTTGATTATCTGGTAATAATAAACTTGTTCACGTATGTCCTTTAGGGAGGGACATCTGACATTCTTACCTGGTCTGGCTCACATGTGACTCCAGACCCACAGCAATATGGCTGACTCTGAGCTGCCTCTGGGCAATTAGCAGGAGGGCAATGTATGCTGGTCCATCCGGTGACATCCTCAGGCCATGAATGAATCAATGAAAAATACATATGTCCATCCCTACCTCTGCAAACAGATCTAGCTGCAGCAATTCTGGTCTTGTAACATTGATCAGGCCTTTGCCCCTCTCTGTAACACTCTCACCACCTCCAGCACCTTCACCTCTCCCTGTTCCGATCATCTGATTAAATGCTGACAATGTTTCCTCTTCCTACTGTACTCCTGCTAGGAGAATCCCTAGCGATCTCTTTAACAAATGTGTCCACGTTTCTAAACATTGGCTTCTTCAGAGTTGATCGTTTTTTTCATAGAACATAGAACAGTACAACACAGAACAGGCCCTTCAGCCCACGTTGTTGTGCCGACCACTGATCCTCATATATGCACCCTTAAATGTCTGTGACCATATGCATGTCTCTTAAATGTCCCCAATGACCCTGTCTCCACAACTCCACAAATCTGTTAAGTCCTGGGCCACGACCATCCGAAGTGGGGAAGAAGCATTGCAAAGGTGTCGAGCTCCTCGAGACTTGCTGTGGGGAAAATGGGAATCCAGGAGAAAACAGCACAAGGAGCGCGTGACCACACCAATGCCCCACTCCCCCTTTCCATGGCCACCTTCTGCCCCAAGTGTAACAGAGTCTGTGGAAGGCCACATTGGTCTGTACAACCAACTCCAGACTCCTGCCCCACCCCCCAATTGAGAGTGGGAGAGAGTCAGCCTCGTCTGTGACCCACCGCCAAAGAGGGGGATGGAGAAAGGAAGAGGTAGGCAGGCTGAGAGGCACAGACCAAGATAAGATACCAAGGTTGTATCCCTTCACACTTATCCCAGTGCCTTTGTTATAAATTCAAACAATTCCCTGCTAATGCAGTGTCTAATTATGTGATATCACTCAGTATCTCTCCATGTGGCATCCCTCGCTGTGTCGGTCTATTTGCTGCCTCTATCAGCATTTCTCCCTCTTACAGATGGTCTGAGATCCTGAGTCAACAGAATTCTCCACTCCAGAGAGATGCAGCAGCACAGGAAAGGGATGGAGACTAGGATTTCCGAGATCTCTGCTGGACTCAGTGCCACTCTGCATGTGTTATCCTCACTACAACAGTCTAATTTCCCATTCTGTCTATTTCTGTCCCATGCAAGTAATCCGGATGTTCCTAACTCCTGTCTCATCCATCGCCTCATTGAAGCTGATTAGTCAGCCAGAGAGAGATGGAGAGGGAGATCTGGAGCCTTCAGTAAATCCTGCAGCCGGTAAGATCACTCACAGTAAACAGTACAGGGTGGAGGTAGTAGACTTCTATATTCAGACACGGGAGACAGGACATGGATACAGAGCTGGGCAAGGAACAGCAACATTCTAGGTTTCATTCCCACCATCTTGTGAGGGTCCTGCTTTCCCCTCTGCTGAAATGGTCCTCAATGCGACAGCACAGGGGATCGCAAGCATCAATCCTGGCCCATGCTGTGTAAGTGATCTCTGTAATATTCTCCAGTCCCAATAATTCCTCCTCTGTTTGGAATCTCCACACCATTCTCTCTCTCTCTGTCTCTGTCAGGTTCTCCAATCCCTAACACCCTAATTCCTATACTTCTGCAGTAGATACTAAATTCTTTCATGTCTGTAAACCCTGACAGTCCTGTCTATCCCTGTAAGCTCCTCCCACCAATACCACCCTCCATGTCACTGTATTTGTCTTTAACCTCTCCATCGGTCCCTACCTAGGTAATCTTCTCCAGTTCCTACAACACTTCCTTAGCTGTGAAAAAATTGTAATATGCTTATCCTTCTCCAATTCTTTGATCTTTATCTTGTTAAATTTCACCCTCATTCCAGACACCATACCCCACGCGACCACTGGAACCTCTTTCAGTTTGTGCAACCCTCCCCATTTGTGTAACTGTCTCCAACCCAGTAACCTGGCATTCTCCATTGCCTTCCTATCTATGTAGCCTCCAGAGCCTAGAAACCGCCTTATATCTGTAAACATCTTCAGTCACGACAACCTTCCATATCTCTGTTAATATACACAATACTCTCCTAGATGAAACAGCTCCCTGTCTGTGCATCTCAGCCTGCCTACCTCTTCCTTTCTCCATCCCTATCCCTATCTCCAGAATCTAATCGAGCTCCCTCGATCTCTGTAAATTCCTCCAATCCCCAAACCCCTTTGTCCCGCTGACATTCTTGAACAGATGTAACTCTGTTTAACTCTAACATCCTTGAGTCCCTGTAAGCCACCCTATCTCTATAACCTGTACCCATCTGTTCAACCTCCCCACTACTGAGGAATGACTCCCTGTATTCGCCATAAGGCAGATGGAATGACAGTGAACAGATATGATGGAACTGTCATTTCGGAGATTTAGCTGCAGAATGACCATCGCTGGGAGGTGAATGCTGAAGGCTTGTTGGGATAGAGCCATAGAGTCAGAGAGATGTACAGCATGGAAACCGACCTTTCGATCCAACCCATCCATGCTGAGCAGATATTCCAACCCAATCTAGTCCCAATAGGCAGACTAGGTAAAAAGCCAACAAGTTGTGAAGGAATGATGAGGTTAATGCATTAATGAGACAGTCAAGTGGATCTGAATATGAAAAGTGGAGCTGAGAATAAGCAAGCAGCAGCAACCGTTAGCAGGAATTCTTTTGTAGGCACCAACCAGTGATAGGAATGTCAATATGGTTACAGTCAGGACACTGAATGTACTTATGGCAAGGGCAGTACAGTAACTGTGTGTGACAGTGGTCTCCATGCCGACTGATACAGCAATGAGTATCAGTGCTGTAATGGATAGAATCCTGGATTGTATGTGAGATGGTTTTCTATAACATCATATCATATTTGTAGATCAAATGCTGTGTACTAATAAATATCCAATAATCCCATTATAAAGGAGTTTTGTGAGCAGCGACCCATAATATTATGCAGGACATATTGAGTTTGTGCTCAGACTATGACATGTAGGAGGGGAATGAGGCCATTTGGCCAATTGGGTATGCTCTGTCCTTCAATCAGATCATGGCTGATCTGATACTGTTCAACTCTATTTTCCTGCCTTTTCCACAAAACCATTGTTTCCCTGATTCATTAAAATCTGCAGGAGCTTACAGAACAGTTGGAGAGGTAGACAGAAATAGCAAATTGAATTTAATCTGGACAAGTGTGAGCTGATGTCAAATTCAAGAAGAAAGTTAGCATACTGAGGGATATTGATATACAGAAGGATCTTGGTGCAAGTCAGTAACTCCCAGAAAATGGCAACAGAAGTGTTTCAGAGGAAAGCAAATGGAGCACTAGCCTTCATCGGTCACAACGTTGGGTAAAGTGGTTTGCATTTGATGCTGTAATTGTATCAAATGTTTGTTTGGTCACATTTGGAGTACTGAGCACAGTTCTCATCTCCACAAAACAGGAAGGATGTGGAGTCTTTGGACAGGGTACAAAAGTGGTTTATCAGCACATTACCTGTGTTATGTTTTTAAGGGTGTCTTAGGTGTTAAGAGGAAATTAAACAAAGTTGGATTGCTTTGTGAGAGTATCAGAGGCTGACAGGCGACCAGGTACAGGGATATAACATTAGGACAGGGATAGATAATGTGGATAGTCAGAATCTCTTTTCCAATGTGTAACTTTCAAATACTAGAGCGCAGAGATTTAAGGTGAGAAAGAGAAAGTTTAAATGAGATTTGTGAGGCAAGTTTTTTTTTTAAACAGAGAGTGGAAGTTGCCAAGCAAGGTCATAGAAACAGAAATGTGAGTAAAGTTTTGAAGTGACATTTAGACATGAACGGACAGAGAATAGAGGGTTATGGACCCATGTGCAGGCAGATGGTATGAGTTAGAATAGCATCATGGACAGCATAGACGTGGTGGGCCGAAGGACCTGTTGCTGTGCTCTGCTGTTCTATTTTCTAACTTCGCAGCCTCTGCCCGATCAGAGCCCCTCAGAATCTTGGATGGTTCATTCCATTTCTCTCTCATTATCTAAACTTCAATGGGTTCAACCTCAACCTACTCCACCTCTGCTCGTTAGAAAATCCCTCCATTCCCAAGATCAGCCGAGTGACCCTTCTCCGGACTGCGTCCAATGCGACAATATCTTTCCTTCGGGCACTCACACTGTTCATAATATTCGAGGTGTGGTCTGACTTGTACCTTGCATAGTCTTAGCTTGACCTGCCTATTTTTAGACACCATTCCCTCTGTAATAAATGCCAGCATTTCATTTGCCTTCTCTATTACCTGCTGAACCTGTGGGCTACCTTTTTCAGATTGATAAACAAGAACTCCCTCAGCCCTTTCTGCTGTCAGTCTGAAACCAAATAGTGTTAGCCTGATAGTAAGTCGGGAGCATATTGACATTGTTAGAAAGGATATGTCAATATGCAATAACTGGCCACTTGGAAACACATTTGATAAAAGAGAATTTGTTTTTGAGCCTGTTGGATTTAATTTGTTGGTGTGAATATAAATGACAGGTTTGAAAGGGTGTAGAAGGGGTGGAGTGGTATAGGGGATATGGTGTATTTGAATTATCAGAAGCCTTCACGCAAGTTTCAATAAGGGCTAAAGAGTAACTTGGGAGAGAATAGGGCCCCTTAAAGATCAGTAAGGTCGCCTATGTGTGGAACCCGAGGAGATGGGTGAGATCTTCGACAAAATAGTCCTGTCAGTATTTACTGTGGCGAAAGACATGGAAGCTCAGGAACTTGGGGAAATAAATAGTGATGTCTTGGAAAGAATCCTCACCAGAGAAGAGAAGGTGCTGGAATCTTAAAACAAATAAAAGTAGATCAATCCTCATTAGCTCATTAGGTTTATCCTAGAATATTGTGGGAAGCTAGGGAAGAGGTTGCAGTGTCCCTTACAGAGATATTTATATTATCAACAGATGCAGTGAGGTGTCGGAAGATTGGAGGGAACATTATGCTGTTCCATCACATAAGGGCTGCAGGGAAAAGCCAGGAAATTACAGCCCAGTGAGCCCAGTGGTGGGGAAGTTGTTGGAGGAGATTCTGAGAGAAAGGAGCTATGTGTATTTGGAAAGGCAAGGGCTGATTAGAGATAGTCAGCATGGCTTTGTGAGTGGGAAACCGTGTTTCACAAACCGGATTGACTCTTCAAGCAGGTGGCCAAGAGATCGATGAAGGCAGAGCAGTGAACATTGTCCACGTGGACTTTAGCGAATCATTTAACAAGGTTGAAAGGGATGTAGAACATCTTGTCAAGAGGAAGAAGGAAGCTTATTTAAGTTTGAGGAAGCAAGGATCAGATAGGTTTCTACAGGGTAACATGGAATAGCACGATGGCCCAGTGGTTAATATTGCTCCCTCATAGCACCCAGCAGTCGATTTCGATTCCAGCCTCAGGTGACTATCTGTGTGGAGTTTGCACGTTCTCCCCGTGTCAGCATTGGTTTCCTCCAGGTGCTCCGGTTTCCTCCACCGCCCAAGGATGTGCATTTCAGGTGACTCAGCCATGCTAAATTGCCCATAGTGTTCACGGATGTGTAGGTTTGGTGCATAAGTCGGGGCAAATGGAGAGAATTAGGTTGGGGGATGGTTCTGGTTGGGGTACATTTTGGAGGGTTGATATGGAGTTGTGGGGCCAAATGGCCCATTCCCACACTGTAGGGATTCTCTGAAGGTACCAGTAACGAAATGAAGAATGGACTTAGGACAGCTAGAAGGGGGCATGAAAAAGTTTTGTTGGGAAGGATTAAGGAAAACCGTAAGGCATTCTCCACTTATGGGAGGAACAAGAGGATGGTCAGAGTGGGGGTCGGGTCGATCAGGGATAGTGAAGGGAACTTGTGCCTGGAGTTACAGGAGGTAGGGGAAGTCCTTTATGCATACTGTGCTTTAGTATTCACTACTGATAGGGACCTTGTCATTTGTGAGGATAGCGTGAAACAGGCCGATATATGTGAACAGGTTGATGTTAAAATGAGGGTGTGCAGAGTATTGTGTAAAACATAAGGATAGAAAAGTCTATTGGACCAGACGGGATGTGCCCAAAGTTACGACACGAAGTGAGGGAAGAGATTGCTGTGCACTTGGCAATGACCTTTGCGCCCTCACTGTCCACTGGAGTTGTACCAGATGGTTGCAGGGCGGCAAGTGTTATTCCCTTGTCCAGTAAAGGGAATGCCGATAACGCTGGGTATTTCAGACCTGTCAATCTTATGTCTGTGGTATGCAGATTATTGGAGAGGACTCCGAGACAGGATTTATAATTCATTGGAAAATGATAGTTTGATTAGAGATAGTCAGCATGGCTTTGTAAGGGGCAGGTCATGCCTTACAAATCTTATTGAGTCCTTTGACGATGTGACAAAACACCTTTATGGCTCATTCAGAAAGTACGGAGATATGGGAAACAGGGAAACCTGTCTGTCTGGATACAGAATTCCTGGCCCAAAGAAGATCGAGGGTGATGATGAATGGAAAGCATTCATCCTGGAGCTCAGCGACCAGTGGCTTTCTGCAGGGAGAGGTTACAGGACCTCTGCTCTTTGTGGTTTTATAAATGACTTGGATGTGAGTGGAAGAGTGGGTTAGTAAGTTTGGCAATGCCACGAAGGTTGGTGGAGTGGCTAATGTAGGTTGCAATGGGGCAATGACAGGATGCAGAGCTGGGCTGAGAAGTGGTTGAATCTGCAAAAGTATGAAGTCAGTCATTTTGGAAGACTGAATTTGATTGCAGAATGCAGGGTTAAAGGTAGGATCCTTGACAGTGTGGAGGAAAAGAGGGATATTGTGTTCCAAGTCCATAGATCCCTCAAAGTTGCCACACAAGCTAATAGGCTTGTTAAGAAGGAATATATTGTGTGGGATTTCATTAGTTTGGGGATTGAGTTTTAAAGCCGTTAGGTTATGCTGCAGCTGTACAGAGCTCTGGTTAGACCCCACTTGGAATATTGTGTTCAGTTCAGGTTCCCTCATTACAGAATAGATGTGGAAGCTTTAGAGTGGGTAAAGAGGAGATTTACAAGGATGCTTCCCGTACTGGAGAGCATGTCTTATGAAGAAAGCTTGAACAAGCTTAGGCTTTTCTCATTGGAGTGAAGAAGGGTGAGTGGTGACCTGGTAGTGGTGAACAAGATGACGAGAGGCACAGAGAGAGTGAATAGTGAGAGACATTTTTCACCCTGACAAAAATAGCTATTACAAGGGGGTATAATTTTCAGGTGATTCACGGATGGTGAAGGGGAGATTTCAGATGTAGGTTCGTTACATATAGAGTGGTGGGTGAGTGGAATGCACTGCCAGTGGTGGCAGTAAAATTAGCTGCATTCGGGACATTTAATATACTTCTGGATAGGCACATGGATGATAATAGAATGAAGGGTACGTCGGTTAGTTTGATCATACAGTCGGATAAAAGGTTGGCATGGCATCATGGCCGAAGGGTCTTGTGCTGTACTGTTCTGTGTTCTGTGTCTGTATGTTAAGCTCATATCAATGTAAAAGGATATGGCATTCAGGAGGAGCTAGTCAACTGGATACAAACTTGGCTTGATGGTAGGAGACAGAGGATGATGGGAGACATTTTGTTTTTCTGACTGGAGGCATGTGACCAGCGGTGTAGTGGGCCCACTGTTGTTTGTTATTTGGATACATGGTTTGGATGGGAATATTGGTTTTGTGATAAGTAAGCTTTTTGGCTGACACTGAAATTGGTGGTAAACTGGACAGTGATGAAGATTATCTATGAAACAACAGGATGGACAGTACACTGGGATAGTGGACTGAAGAATAGCAGATGGAGTTTAATTAGAAAACTGTGCAGTGTGCAATTTTGATGAAACAAACCAGGGTGGGGTGTATATAGTTAATGTTTGGACCCTGGGTAGTGTTGTCCATCAGTGACCCAGGGATGCAGGTACACAATTCCTTGAAAGTGGTGTCACAGGTAGACAGACTGGTGAAGCAGGCGTTTGGGATGTTACCTTCATTGGTCAGAGCATTGAGAGGTGACCAATGGTGTCATGGTGTATCTGTACAAGACATTGTTGAGACCACCATGAAACCATTGTTGATCAGCAGGATGAACTCATCTAGTTCACTTACCTCCTTTAGGGAAGGACATCTGACACTCTAACCTGGTCTGGCCTACACGTGACTCCAGACCCACAACAATTTGGTTGACTCTGAGCTACCATCTGGGCAATAAGCAGTGGGGGGGGAAAGATTGATGGTCCAATCAGTGGCAGTCTCATCACATGAATGAACAAATAAAAATACATGTGTCCCTCCCTACCTCTGAAATCCCATCCAGCTGCAGCAATCCATACTGGCTTTGTAACATCGTTCAGGCCGTGACCATTCTCTGTAACACTCTCACCAGCTCCATCACCTTCCATTCTTCCTGTTCCTATCGCTTCAATATGTCCTGACAATATTACCCCTTCCCAATGCCCCCCCCCCCCCCCCCCCCGGTAGCAGACCCTTTAAAACTTATTCCGAAAACACTCTCTAATTTCAGGATTTTAAGTACTTTTTTGGTGATCTTCTCAGCCTCATAATCTAGTATGAATCGTTTTGTCCTGAGTAAGGGACCAGTGGAGATTTCTTGTTGAAGTTATGTCTGTTTCAATGGAATGTCCTTTATTTGAATGATTTGCACTGTTCCTTCAAATGTTTTCCACTGTTCATTTACAGACACACGTTTCAGTCTGTTTCGCCTGTTTGTTTTTTTTTGGTCAGTTCTCCTCTCAAAATCATGTAATTGGCTATTTTTATTTCTAGTTGTAGCTTGTCCTTTCTGTGATTCACTTTAAAACTTCATATTTCTTTGAACTGCATTTTCTCACAATTTCCTAGAGGATCTCTCCAGGTGATATTACTCATTCACTAAGTTTCATCACACAACGGTCGCTCTGAGATAGTTACATCCCTAGCCAGTTGCACAATGTGTTATTCAAAGAAACACTGAAAAAAAAATTCTCTGAACTCCTCTTCCAATATCGCTCTTGTCAGTGTGAATGTCCCAGATTTTGGGAATATTGAAGCTTCCCAAAATTATCACAATGCTTTTATTAAAAATTCCAGTTGATTCCTATTTATCGCAGTGATGAGCAATGAAATGCTGTTCGGTGGCTGAAACTGTTCTGCTGCTTGTGTCCTTGGCAAGTAGTAGCCAGAATTTACATTCAGACTGACTCTACTTCATGATCTGATGCCAAATGCTTTTTGTGTAATACCTTTATTATCCATTATTGTTAGCGTTACCCATTTTTCCTGAATTTCCACAAGGTTGTGAAACGTTGAATATTTATGTTCCATCTTTTGTTCTTTCTGGAACCATGTCTCACTGCTGTCTAATTCTCTTTTATCTCTGTGTCACAAGTCCATCTACCTTATTGCAGAGACTTTGTCCATTCCAAACAAAACATAATTTACTCTTTCCCACAATTTCCTGTCATAAATGATTCACTGATGTACGGTTTTAACTAAACTTTTTCCCATCCTGTTCCTTTCTGCTTGTCTTCAGGCACATCCCCATGCTGTTCCGATGCTTCCCTTTTCTATTTGGATTTGGAAAGCTCCTTTCACCTGAATCCTGTCTCTGCATCCTCTCTGTTAGTTTACAGCCCTGTCCATAAACCTACCGACAGGATTGGCCAGGACACTGGTCCCATCATGGTTCCAGTGGGGCCCAGTGCAACGGGATTGATTTTATTAGCTCATAGGATGTTGGTATCTCAGTCTGACCTGCCTTTCATGCCCACCCCTAGCTGCCCTTGAACTGAGTAACTTGCTCGGCCATTTCAGAGCGTCATTGATAGACAAACACTTTGCTGTGGGTATTGTGTGCAGACCACATGAGGATAGGCAGATGTCCTTCTCGAAATGACAAGTGTTTGTATTTTTGTACATTAGCAATTGTCTCATATTTATTTATGGATTGTTAATTATTATCTTTAAAAGTATTGTTTTCAAATTCCCCCATTTCTGATTGTGGGATTCAAACATGTCCCCTCGAACATTAGCTGAAGTTTTGGATACATGCTCTAGCAATAATACCACTAGGCCATCACTTCGCCTGCTAACTGGTTGCTCCTTCCTGACCAGTTATGCCATCATGAAGCAGAATCCCTTCTTCCCACACAATGGATTGATTCTGAGGCCTTCTGATATGATTGTATGAGCCTGATACCTTCCAGCACTCTGGTGATATCATACAGTATCTCTCTCCATGTGGTATCCCTCACTATGTGGATCTAATTGCTGCCTCTCTCAATGCACCTCGCTCTTATAGTTACTCCAGATCCTGAGTCAACAGAATTCTCCACTCCAGGGAGACGCAGCAGCACAGGCCGGGGACGGAGTCTGGGATTTTCCAGATCTCTGTTTTATTCAGGACCATTCTCCATTTGTAATTCTCACTACATCAGTATAAATTCCCATTCTGTGTATTTTTCTGTCTCCTGTAGGTGCTCAGGAAAGTCCTGACTCAATAGATTTCACAGTTGCTGGGTGTCTCGTCCATCACTACATTGAAGATGGTTGGTCAGCCAGAGAGACCAAGGGCAGGGAGATCTAGAGTCTTCAATAAATCCTGCAGTGAGGTAAGATCACTCAGTGTACAGAGCGGAGAGCAATGAGAGGGCTCCAAGCATCGGCTAACAAGACATGACATAGATACAGTGTTGGAGGGGGAGCAGAGTACAGACAAACCTCAGGCTCAATCACCACCCCTGCTGTAATTTTTGATGTACTGAGACAGTATCGGGAGTGTCACAGTTATCGATCCGGGCCTGTGCAGTCTTAGTGAGCATTAGTACAACAGAGGGGAAAGCAGACTTCCCAACAGAGGGTGGGAATGCTGCCTGGGATCTCTCTTCCATATTCCCCTCTCCAACACTGTATCTTTGGCATGTCGCATGGACCGGTGTCTTCCATAATTTTTAACTCCTATAACAGTTCCTGACCCTGTAACCTTCTCCCTTCCCTATAGTCCCTCCACATATTTGAAATGTACTGCATTCCAGCCTACCATCCCTATCTCTGTAACTTGCTTCAGTGTCTAGTGTGCCTTATCTCGGTAGACTCCTCCTCCAATGACAGACTCACGCAGCACGGAAACAGACCCTTTGCTTTGATCCAACTAGTCGATGCTGAACACGGTTCCTGAACGAGTCGCGTTTCCCTGCAATTGGCCCGTATCCCTTCAAACCTTCTCCTCTCCATGTATCCACCCAAATGTCTTTTTCATGTTGTCATTGTGCTTCTCTCCATCACTTCCCCTGGCAGCTCATTCAATTTGTGCACCATGCTCTCTGTGAAAAATGTTCTCCTCTGATCCCTTTTAAGTCTTCCCTCTCCCACATCATATTTCTGCCCTCCAGTTATGGACTCCCCTACCCTGGGGTAGAGACCTTCACTATTCACCTTACCTGTACCCCTTATGGTTTATAAACCTTTATAAGATCACCTCTCAGCCACCTACACCTAATGGAAATATGAAGGATAACGATACAAATATCTCTGCCACGGTCCCCACTGCGACTTTGCCACAATGTTCTGGGATACACTTGTTCAGGACCTAGGACTTTCTATACCTTTGTATTCTAAGACCTCCAGCACAACCTCTTCTGTAATGGGGACTCTTTTCAAAACATCACTGTTTCTTTCCTTTTGTTTCCTAGTCTTTGTACACAGTACGCTCCAACATGAAATATTCATTTTGGGTCGCACCCATTTCCTGTGGTTCCATGCATGGATGGCCTTATTGATCTTTGAGGGGCTCTATTGTCTCTCGTAGTCTTTTTGTACTTGTGTGCTGTAGAATCTCTTTGGATTCTCCTTAACCTTATCTGCCAACTCTATCTCATTCCCCTGTGTTGCTTTCCAGCTTATCCAGCCTCTCTGTTTCTGTAAATCACTCCAGTATCAGTATCATCTTCGTCAATCTTTGTTCGATTTGCAGTTTCCTGAAATAGGATGATCAGAATTCTACACAGTACACCAACTGGAGACCCAGCAATGTCTTGTACAGCCGTATCATGCTGTATCAACCCATTTACTCAATGCTCTGACCCATGAGGGCAATGTGCCGAATCTGCTTTCCCCGCCCTGTCCACCTGTGATGCCACTTCCAAGGAACAATGTAAGTGCACCCCTTGGTCTTTCTCTGCTAGACAACACTGTCCAGAGCCCAACCATTAACTGTGTTAGCCTTCCTGGTTTATCTTAACAACACCCAACACCTGAATTCAACTCCCATCTTTCATTTCTTGACCCACTGGCTCAGTTGATTAAGATCACCTTTGATAACTGTATTCGCTGCCAATTATAACATGTATTTTACTATCCACAAATTTACAAACAATAATTCATATATTCTCGTTTATGTCAATAATGCACATGTGTGGATCCTGCACCGATCCTTATGGCACACCGCTGGTCAGAAGCCCCAGTCTGCACAACAACCCTCTCCCACTACCCTCTGTTTCTTACTGTCAAGCCCATTTTGTGTCCGTTTGTGTCCGCCTCCAACAACATTCGCACGACTGACATCAAGCTAATTGGTGTTTAGGCCCCTGGCTTTCCCTCACAGCCTATTCTAAATACTGGCACAACATTAGCCACCCTCCAGACTTCCACCTCACCACCCGTGGCTGTCAGTGATAGAAATATCATTGTAAGTATCTTCCCTAACTTACCCCAATGTCCTAGGATATACATGATTAGTTCCCAGGGAGTTGAATAATTTTAATGTGTTTGAAAACCTTCAGCATCTCCTGTTCTCCAATGTGGGCTCTTTTGAAAATATCATTGTTTATTTCCCTGCTTCCCTAGCGTTTTTTTTCCACAGTAAATTCTGACGTGAATTTCTTGTTTCTGACCTCACTCATTTCCTGTGGGTTCACACTCGAATGGCTTCATTGATCTTTAAGGGGTCACATCCTGTCTCGAGTTAATCTTCTGTTGTTAATATACTTGTAGAATCTCTTTAGATTTTCCTGAACCTTATCTGCCAAAGCTCTGTCAGTTCCCCTTTAGGCCCTCATGGTTTCCCTCTTAAGAGTAGTACTACACCCACAATGTTCTTCAAGGGATTGACTTAATCCAGCTGGCTATATAGGACATGTGTCCCCTTTTGTCTTGACCAGAGCCTCAATATCCCCAGTCATCCAGCATTTCCCACGTGTCAGCATTGTCCTTCACACTAACAGGAATATGCTGGCCCTGAAATCTTAATTTGTCTCTCTTTTGAAAGAATCCCACTTGCCCGACATCCCTTTAATTTCAAATAGCCTCCATGAATCAACTTTTGGACAGTCTTGCCGAATACCTTCTGGACTGGGGCAAGGCCAGTTTTGATCTTTAACTTGTGGACCAGGCCTGTCCTTTTCCATCGCTATTTTCAAACTAATAGAATTGTGGCGACTTTGTTAAAGTGCTGCCCCACAGACACTTCAGCCCCTTTCTCCACCTTGTTTCCGAGGGGAGGTGTTGTTTCATTCCGTTCTCCAGTCGGACCACTTACATACTGACTGAGAAAGTTTTCTTGAACACACTGAACAAATCCCTCCCATCCAAGCTGCGAACATTATGGCAGTCTCAGTCTAGGTTTGGAAAGTTAAATCCCCGACCATTACAACTCTATCATTCTTACAGATACTTGACATCACCGACGTATTTGCTGCTCAATTTCCCGCTGACTACTGCAGGCCTGCAGTACCGTCATATCAAACTGATCATCCAGCTGTATTTCTAAGTTCTGCTATTACAGTTTCACTGGGCGATCCCCAGGAATATGCTCTCTAAGTGCTGCAGTGATGTTTTCACTGATCAAAAACACCAATCCCCCTCTTCTCTTGCCTCTCCTTCTATCCTTCCTGTAGCATCTGTCCCGGGAACATTGAGCTGCCTGTCCTGCCCCTCCCTCAGCTGTGTTTCTGTAATTCCTGTGATGTCCCTGTCCCATGCTCCCAACCATGCCGTGCGTTCATCTGTATAACCTGTTAGGCCTTTTACATTAAAGTAAATGCAGCTTAATTTATCAGTTTTCCCTCATTGCCTGCTATGCTCTTGCCGGGCTTGTTGATTGAAATGATTCTCTTGAAATTCTGTCCCAGCCTCAACCTTCAGACCGCAGCCTGAGGCCACCCCCCTCACTGTGGACAACACCCTCACCTTTCATGTCATCTACAAACCTGCTAATGATTCCTTCTGCTTTCACATCCAAGTGACTAATGCCCCTAAGGAACAGCAATGGTTCCTGCACAGATCCCTGTGGTACATCCGCTGGGCAAAGGCTTTCAATCACAAAGCCAACCCACACAACAATTTTGGATCCAATTTGCCAACTTGCCTTGGATCCTATGGGCTCTTCCCATTTGGATGAGCCTTCCACGTGGGACCTTGTCAAAGGCCTGAATGAATTCCATGGAACCCACATCATCTGCACTGCCCTCATCAATATCTTCAATTGTAATTTCAAAGAAATTTCAGCTGATTTCATCAAACATTATCTTCCTCTTCCAAATCCGTGCTGAGTATCACTAATCGATCCCTGCCTTTCCAGTTATTGATTCAACCTGTCCCTTAGCATTGTTCCCAATTACCCTCTCACTGCTGTCAGACTACCTGCTCTGAATTTCCTGGCCTATCCCTGCTACCCTTCTTGAATAAAGGAACCACATTAGTGATCCTCCAGTCATTCAGTACTTCACCCATGGCCAGCAAAGTATTAAATATATCCACCAGGGCCCTAGCAATCTCCTCCATTACCTCCCATAGCAGTCTGTGATACATTTCATTGGGTACTGGGGATTTCTCCACCTTTATGCCTATCAAAATATTTAATACCTCCTCCTTATTGATCTTAACATATTCTGGAACCTCACCATCCTGACTGAAATCGCCGGCTACAATGTCTTTGTCCTGTGTGAATAGAGATGGGAAGTATTCATTGAAGACCTCACCTGCTTCCTCTGGCTCCATGCACAGATTGTCCCTTTGGTTTCTCACAGGCCTCCCTCTTTCGCTGGGAATCCTCTTACTCTCACGATGCTGATAAAATACCTGTGGCTTTTCCGCAATCGTATCTGCCAAATATATTTCATGACCATTGTTTGTCCCTCATTTTCCACAATCCCCTTGCACTCTCTATACTTGTGAAGGGCTTCACCAGATTTTATTGCACTGTATTTTCTTTATCAAACTCACGATATCACTTGATCAGTATTTCCTGGACTTGCTGTCTTTACTATTCACTCTTCAAGGAGCACACTGGCCCTGCGTTCTCACTGCATCACTTTAAATTACTCCCACTTTCCTAACATGGACCCAACTGCAGGGAGTTCCTCCCTGTTTCTGTTTGCCAGATCCTCTCTAATGATCGCAATACTGATAGGAGACTCAGATGTGAGGGGGACAGACAGGACACTGTGTGGCTGCAGAAGAGACCCCAGGATGATGTGCTGCCTCCCGGATGCCAGGGTCAAGGATGTCTCTGAGCGGTTACTGAACATTCTGAAGGGGGAGGGTGAACAGCCAGAGGTCATTGTGCACATCGGTCCATATGACAGAGGTAGGCAAAGGGATGGGGTCCTGTGAAATGAGTACAGGGAGTTAGGGGAGAAGTTAAAAAGGGAGGATATTTATATTAATGATCTCCAGATTACTTCCAGTGCCACGTGCCAGTGAGGATAGAAATATAAAGATAAGCCGGATGGATGTGTGACTGAGAAGCTGGTGAAGCAGGCAGGGTTTTCAGTTCTTGGGCCATTGAGATCTCTTCTGGGGTAGAGGTGACCTGTGCAAAGGGGATGGTTTGTACTTGAAGCAGAGGGGCACTAATATCCCAGAGAGGAAATTTTCTCGAGTTACCCAGGAGGATCGAAACTAGTTTGGCAGGGAGTCGTGACTCTGAGTAAGAGAGGGCCCATCGAAAAGTCAGAGGAAAGTACATCAGCCATCAAGAGCAAGGATAGCCAGGGGCATAGTCGAGGGAAGGTAAAGACTGCTGGTTTAAAGGGCATTTGTTTCAACATACTAGACCTGACTAGTAAGGCAGATGAGCTCAGAGCATGGATTAGCTCTGGGAACAAGGATATTATAGCTGTAACAGAAACATAGCTGAGAGAGGGCAGGATTGGCAGCTCACTGTTCCAGGATACAGAAGCTACAGGCGTGACAGAACGACAAGCAAGTGAGGGGGGAGCTGCCCCTTTGATTAGGAAGGACATAACAACAGTGCTTAGAGACCATCAAATTAGGCCATATATTTAAAAGTTAGAAACAAAAAGGGGATGGTCTGTCTGCAGGGATGGTGTTCTAGACCCTCAAATGGCCAGCGGGTACTAGAGGAGAAAATGCGTCGTGAGTTTGCAGGTATCTATAAAAATAATAGAATAGCATTAGATGGAGATTTTAACTTCCCCTGGATTGACTGGGTCACCCAGAGTGTAAAAGGTCTGTACTGGGTGGAATTTGTATAATGTGTCCTAAAAGGTTTCTGAAAACAAGACGTAGACGGCTCTACGCTACTCAGGCGGGTGCAACACTGGATCTCTCCTCAGAAAACGAGGTCAGACTGAAGTATCAGTGGGAGAGCACCTTGCGTCCAGTGACCACAACTGTTTTTGTTTTAACAGAGTTATGGAAAAAGATCAGACGGGTTGACAGATTTAGGTCTTAAACTGGAACTGGGCCAATATTGGAGCCATTCAGCAGGATCAAGCAGGGTTTGATTGGGTGAAGGAAAAAAAATCACACAACACCAGGCTACAGTCCAGATGGTTTATAGAGGAACCTCGATTATCTGAACTAGATGGGCGGGCACTATTTCGTTCGGATAATTGAGTGTTCAGTTAATCGATTCAATGCCTTTCCTCTGGGGCTCGGAGTTTTCAGTCCAGTCTGCTCCCTGTTCAGGTTACTAGGCAGCAACAAGACATGAGCGAGCCCCCACGCCCTGCCAGACCCCAAAAACACATCCCGCTCGCCTCCAAACCCATCCAACACCGCCCCCACCCGCCCCTCAATGTCACCCCCCCACCTGTCCCAAACCTACGAAAAAGTGGCCCCTGCCGCCAAAACCGTCGGACATCACCCTCCACTCGCCGCCTGCCCCACTTCCTAAACACGTTCGACATCAACCTCAGCCAGTCCCCAAACCCGCACAACACCACCCTCCGCCTACCACACCCACTGTCCAATCCATGTCCACGGCCGTGTCCCCGGCCCCCTGCCCCCATCATCCCCTCCCTCTTCTGGGCAGCTGGAGTGGACACCAACAGTAAGACAAAAATTGCCTTTGAGGGGGTAAGTCTCGAAATAGCGCACATGCACATGCACACACACGCTCAGACAGCCACACACAACCTTTTTACTGCAACATCTCAAAAAGTTTCACCTTTGCCCTATACAGAACAGTGTTCGAGAGAATATCTGGGGAAGGGGGGAGGGGTTAGGATTTATCCTTATATTTAACTCTCGGCTAAGTGTGGGGAGAGAGTGAGAAGTCAATCATTTGGAGATGGTCCCTGGGCTCGATGTCCAGGACTGTTCTCAGCAGCAATTCAGACAGCCGAGATCGGTTTTAATCAGTATAAACAAAAACACAACACAATCAGGGTTGAAACGGCTCTTTGATGTAATGTTTCTATTGGGACCTCAAGATCTCCTTTGAATAATCTGATATTGGGTTAATTGATATTTGGATAATCGAGGTCCCTTTGTATTTGAAAGCGCTAGATTTAGAAACTCTGGTGATCATTGTAAAAAGATAAAAGACTTAATCTAAGCTGTTTAATATTTCATTCCATGACACTACATTCCTGTTTCTATAAATTCTGTGCCTTAGGATTGTGCTCCACATCCACCTGTTGAAGAAGCAGTGCTTCGAAAGCTAGTGCTTGCAAATAAACCTGCTGGACTATAACCCGTGTTGTGTGATTATTAACTTTGCCCACCCCGGTTCAACACTGGCACGTCCAAATCATGACTAAAATCGATTGGGTCGGTCTGTTGGAATTAAAAGGAATGACTGGCAAATGGGAAGCTTTTAACAGTGTTCTCTCAAGCATCCAGTATGTTCCTGTTAGGGTGAAGGGAAAAGCTAGCAGGTTTAGGAATCCCTGGCCAAAGAGAGGTGTGTCACTCTGTTCACGACACATTGTCTTTAATGTTTCTGTATCTATGTAACCTCTTACAGTCCTAAATACACGATCAATCTGGGGAGACCCAAATAGCCTGTCAGGTCCCTGCAGCACTCCCAACCGGAAGAACAAATCATGTTACTTTCAGTTCCGATAAGACTCACAATCTGTGTAACATCCTCCCATCACTCGCACCCTACTATTAATGTAATCTCCTCCAGTCTCCATCCACTACTCATCTCCATAACCTTCTCCAGCACTTACACCTCTATCTGTGTAAACGCAACCCTTCCCACTTTTGCCATTCTGGAGGAGGTTACTAATGCTCCCTTATCTATGAAACTGTCTCCAACCAAAATTTCTGGAAAATCTGTCAGACACCACACCCTCCGTATCTAACTAATCTGCAGAACCGAAACCTTCCTGTATCTATAAACATCATCTATGACCACCCTCCATATCTCTGTTTGGTCCTCCAGTCGAAACAACCCACTTTCTCTCTAAACTTCTCCATTCACCTAAAACACTCCCGTCTGTGTAAACTGCTCCATCCTACAAACATCCATATCTGTGTAAACTGTTCCATCCATCCCAACCCCTCCTTCTCCATGAACTCCTGCAGGCCCGACAGCCCTCCACATTTCTGTAACACCCTCGTCGTTCTATGGTCCTCCGTCCCTGTGAAACCACCCCAGTCCCCACAGCCCTCCCAGTCTGGGTCGTCTGTTCCTGATCAGACCATTGGTGTTTCTGTTACCTGTGGCACTCCGAGCAAACCTTCCTAATTGTATCTATTCATTCAGATCCCATCCTCTCTAGCCTCCATAAACACCTTCCTGCCATTGTGACCCTCTCAATTTAGAACACAGAACAGTACAGCACAGTACAGGCTCTTCAGCCCTTGATAATGTGCCGATCTTTTATCCTACTCTAACCTGCAGACCATTCAAAGAAGAAAAGAACAAAGAAAATTCCAGCACAGGAACAGGCTGTTCGGCCCTCCACACCTGTGCTGACCCAGATCCTCTGTCTAAACCTGCTGCCTATTTTCTAAGGATCTGTATCCTTTTGATTCCTGCCCATTCATGCATCTGTCTAGATACATCTTAAATGACGTCATCGTTCCCGCCTCTACCACCTCCACTGGCAACGCGTTCCAGGCCCCATCACCCTCTGCATAAAGAACGCTCCACGTATATCTGTCCTAAACCTTTCCCCTCTCACTTTGAACTTGTGACCCCCAATAAGTGCATTCCACAGTCTGGGGCAAAAAGCTTCTTGCTACCCACCATGTCTACACATCTCATGAGTTTCTAGACATCAATCAGGTCTCCAGTCAACCTTTGTCTTAATCTATTCAATCTCTCTTTATAGCTAGCCCCTTCCATACCAGACAACATCTGGGTGAACTTCCTCTGCACCCTCTCCAAAGCATCCACATCCTTTTGGTAATGTGGTGATCAGTACTGTATGTAACATTCCAAACGTGGCCGAATCAAAATCCAATACAACTGTAACATGACCTGCCAACTCTTTTACTCTATATCCCGTCCAATGAAGGAAAGCATGCTGTATGCAGCTTTCACCACTCTACTGACCTGCGTTGTCACCTTCAAGGAACAATGGACCTGAATACCCAGGTCTCTCTGTCCGTCAAATTTCGCCAGGACTTTTCCATTTATTGTATAGTTCACTTTTGAATTGGATCTTGCGAAATGCATCACCTCACATTTGCCTGGATTGAACTCCCCATCTGCCATTTCTCTGCCCATCTCTCCAATCGATCTGTACACTGTAGTGTTCTCTGACTGTCCCCGTCACTATCTGCGACTCCACTAATATTAGAGTCATCTGCAAACTTACTAATCAGGAAACTGATTCCTTCGTCCAAATCATTAATGTATTTCACAAACAACAGTGGACCCAGTACGGATCACCGTGTAACACCACAGGGCACAGGTCTCCATTTTGAGAAATTCATTTTACTGTAATCCATGTGCATATCCAAAAGTTAATTAAATGTCCCTAATGTTGCTCTCTCTACCACCAACGGTGGCAGTGCATTCCACATTCCCACCACTCTCTGTGTAACGTACGTACCTCTGATATCTCCCATAAACCTTCCTCCAAGTACTTTAAAATTATGCCCCATCGTTATAGCTATTTTCACAATGGGAAAATTCTCGGGCCAGCCACTCTGTGGATGCCTCTAATCATCTCGTACGTCTCTTATCATCTCGTACACCTCTACCAAGTCAGCTCTCATCCTTTTTCATTCCAATGAGAAAAGCCCTGGCTTCCCCAACATTTCTTCATTAGACCTGCCTTCCAATCCAGAAAACATCCTTATAAATCTCTGCACCCTCTTCGAAGCTTCCACATCTTTCCTATAATGAGGCGACCGGAACATAACACAATATTCCAAGTGTGGAGTAACCAGAGTTGTATGGAGCTGCAGCATAACCTCACAGGTCTTAAACTCAATCCCCCTGCTAATGAAAGCTAACACATCACATGCCTTCGTACCATCCCTATCAACTTGGCTGGAATCTTTGAAGGATCTATGAACGTGGACCCCAAGGTCTTCTGTTTCTCCACACTACCAAGAATCCTGCCTTTAACTCGGTAGAGGTTTTCTGCAGAATCCTTCAATACAAAACTCATAAACTGTGAAGCGTCTTCCCGTTCCCACAATCCTCCTTAGCTCTGTAACCTCTTTTATTGATGTGAACCCTCAAAACTACCAAAGCCAATTTCAACCACTTCAATATTACTAATAACTGCAAAATCCTCCAGTCCTGATATTCCTCCTAACTCTGTAACCCTCACCATCCTCCAGTACCCTTCTGGGGAACATTGCAGAAGAAGGAAGAGTTGTAGAGTCCGGGTCATGTTACGGAGGTAGGAAGAGCTGCAGAACCTGGAGGATGGTACAAATGTAGGAAGGGACGGGGATCTTGCAGGAGGTTAGAGGGAGCGGGATTCATATTACCTGCAGGATGGGACCGAGACTGCGTTGTGGAACCTGAAGGATATTTTAGTCTGAATGATTCATTTGTTTTTTTTTATTAGACTATTGGGCCGATCTTGATGACCTAATTTTGCTGATGTTTACCAGAATTGGCTGTGCACAGCTTCAGATTCCCAGGCTGGGAAATGTGAGTTCAGATGTGAATCTATTTGCCCATTCTGTCCGTGTGCCTGACACTGACCTGGTGCTGCTCTAGTAGAAAGTTCTCTCCGTGTATCTGGTAGCCTCCAGATTGACAGGACTGACCACAGGACTCACCTCATCAAAGCCTTCATTTAGAATGTTCTTTTTTATTATTATTTTCAAGTGACAGTTTCGTGAGATGCAGGAATTGGGGTGATTCCATTTTAAGAGAATGAAACCTTTATCATTGGAGATTGGGAAGCCTTCAAAAATGAGATAACGGTTTTCCAGAGACAGTATATAGTATTCCTGTTAGGGTGGAAGGAAATGCTGGTGGGTGTCGGGTATGCTGGATGACAAGAGCATGAAGATTTTGGTTAAGAAAAAAAAGGAAAAATTTGTCAGGTATAGACACGAGAAATCAAGTGAATTCTCAGAATATAAAGGCAGGAGGAGTATACTTAAGAGAGAAATCAGAAGTGTAAAAAGGGGACATGAGATAGCTTTGACAAATAGTGTTAAGGAGAATCCAAAGGGTTTTTTATAAATAAATAAACGACAAGAGGGTAACCAGGGAGAAAATAGGGCCCCTCCAAGATCAGCAAGGCAGCCTTTGTGTGCAGCCGGAGGAGATGGTGGCGATACTATACGAGTATTTTGCATCAATGTTTACTGTGGCGAAGGAAATGGAGGATACAGAATGTGGGGAAGTAGATGGTGACGTCTTGACAAGCGTCCATATCGAAGAGGAGGCGGTGCTGGATGTCTTGAAATGCATAAAAGCGCATACATCCCCAGGATCTGATCAGGTGTACCTTGGAATCTGTGGGAAGCTCGGGAAGTTACTGATGGGCCCTTTGCTGAGAAATTTGTATCGTTGATTATCACAGGCGAGGTGCTTGTAGACTGGAGGTTGGCTAACGTGGTGCCACCATTTAAGAAAGGTGGTAAGGGAAAGCTAGGGAACTACCGACTAGTGAGCCTGACATCAGTAGTGGGTAAATTGTTGAAGGGAATCCTGCGAGATAGGATTTGCATGTATTTAGAAAGGCAAGGAGTGACTAGGGATAGTCAGCATGGCTTTATGTGTGAGAAATAATGTCTCAAGAAATTGATTGTGTTTTTTGAAGAAGTAACAAAAAGGATTGATGAGGGCCAATCATTAGATGTGATTTCTATGAACTTCAGTGAGGTGCGTGAAATAGTTCATCATGGGAGATTGGTTAGTAAGGTTAGATCTCATGGAATACAGGGAGAACTGGCTGTTTGGATACAGAACTGGATCGAAGGTAGAAGACAGAGGGTGGTGGCGGACAGTTGCTTTTCACACTGGAGGACGATGGTGTGCCAAAAAGATCGGTGCTGGTGTCACTATGTTTCGTCATTATATTAATGATTTTGACATGAACATAGGAGATACAGTTAACAAGTTTGCAGATGACGCCAAAATTTGAGATATAGTGTTTATTACAGGACATTGTGGGAAAAAGGAAATTATAATTTTTTTTGGAATGGACAAACAATGTACAGTTTTAGTTAAACTCTGTCCCTTTCTGTTCCTTTCTGCTTGTCTTCAGCCACATCCCCATGCTGTTCCGAGGCTTCACATTTTCTCTTTGGATTTGGAAAGCTCCTTTCACCTGAACCCTGTCCCTGCATCCTCTCTATCAGTTTAAAACCCTGTCCATAAACCTACCGACAGGATTGGCCAGGACACTGGTCCCAGCAGTGTTGATTTTAATTCACTCTTGAGATATTGCTGTCTCTGGCTGGCCAGCATCGCATGCCCACCCTGACCAGCCTAAGAGCTGAGTGGCTTGCCAGATCATTACAGTGGGCATTTGAGCGTCAATCCCATTGCCCTGGGTCTGGATTCATACGTAGGCCAGACTGGCAGCCTAAAACAGATTTCCTTACTTAAAGGGTATGAAGTAGTCAGATGGGTATCCCTGCTACCGGCATTAAATTCTGGATGAACAGTCTAGTGAGAGTAACATGAGGCCATTGCCTGGCCCACTGATTGCTCACTCACCCCTGAGTACTGATCCCAGTGCACCTTCTTCCTGACCGTGATTTGATCCTGATACCATCCTGCACTCTGGTGCTATCACACAGTCTCTCTCCATGTGGTATCTGTTACTGTGAGAGTCTAATTGCTGCCGGTGACTGCACCTTTTGCAGCTACTCCAGATCCTGAAACAACAGAATTCTCCATTCCAGGGAGACGCAGCAGCACAGACCAGGGATGGAGACTGGGATTTTCCAGGTCTCTGTGGGACTCGGTGCCATTCTCCATGTTTAACCATCACTGCATCAGTCTGATTTCCCATTCTGTTCATTTCTCTGTCTCCTGTAGGTACTCAGGATGCTCATGACTCAGCAGAATTCCCAATTCCTGTTTCGTCTACCACCACACTGAAGACAGTTGGTCAGCCAGAGAGATGGAGAGTGAGATCTGGAGCCTTCAGTAAATCCTGCAGATCGGTAAGATCACTCACAGTGAACAGAGCAGAGCGTATTTAAGGGATCGAACTCTGGTCCAGAAGACATGAAATAGATACAGTATTGAAGCACGAACACTATTATAGGGCAAGCCAAACAGAGAACAGCCAGGGAATTCCTAGAAGCATGGCACTCATCCACAGACTCTATCAACAAACACATCGACCTGGACCCAATATACCGGCCACTACAGCAGACAGCTGGAACTGACAACCGGAAGCGGCAGGGACAGGCCACTATGAACATCGGAGGAAACATCACAGAAGCGCTTCACAGGAGGCTCCCAAGCACTGAGGATGTCACCTAGACAGGGGACGAACCGTTTGCAAGACAAATTCCCAGCTCGGCGAACAGAACCACAACCAATCATAGCCAGCCTGCACCTCAATAGGAGCCAGGAGCAATGCCATTCGGCCCCACCCTAACCCAGAATGGAGAGCACGGGAAGCTGATAAAGGAAACAAGCCGCTCCCACGTGGCCTTCTGAAATGGAGCTGGAGGACAGAGCACATCTGGCCTGCTGTTTGCTTCCCCGAGACTGGCCTGCTCCACCTTACAGTGAGAGACTGGGGGGAACCTCAAGGAGATTTCACTTCTCACTGAGAGGCTGCAACTCCAATCCAATTCAGGCTGGTTCCCTCCGAGACTCACGGAAGAGGGCAGCCCTCTACAGATCAGGCCCGTGTGTCGCATAACCTCCAGTGTGGGGGCCAAGAGCTGGGAGGTAGTTAAGAACATAAGACCATCTGAAATAGGAACAGGAGGAGACCATTCAGCCCCTCGAGCCTGCCCTGCTATTCAATAGGATCGTGGATGATTTAGTATTTGATTTGGGAGCTGAAACCCAGAGACAGAGAATCAAATTATTCTGCTGTACAGAATCATCAGACAGGAGCTGGAACCAGAGAGAGCAAACACACACACACACATTGTGGGATTCAGGCTGTCTGTGGGAATTTTACCACAAGATGCGAGCCCTACACTGAGGAGGAACAAAGGCGCAAAATGCTAGAGGGGGCAGCTGCACAGTCTGATCCCACCAATCTCACTGCTTCCCACTCCCATGAGAGCTCTCATGTATATTTCTGTGTTCCCAGCTGTCAATCCCACATTTTTCCTTCAATCCCTATCTCACAACATCCTTCATATCTCTGCCCTGTTGACATTTCCCCTTCAGATTCCCTTCCTACAACACTCTGCCCCTTTGACACCCCATCATGTTTATCAGGAATGTTTAATCATTCAATCTTCCACAAAACCAACAACTTACTCATCTCTCTCTGCATCTTTCTCTCAGCTCTGTGGGATCTTGCCTTTCTTGTCTGTAAATCATTCTCGTTGCATCGCAGCAGCCCACCTCCACTCTCTCAGCTCTATTCTGCTGCTGCAACTCCTCTCTCTCTCTCTCTGTCCTATATCTCTGCCCAAGTTTTCTCTCTTGCTGTCTATTTGAACTTCACTCCCTGTCTTTGCCTCCCCTTTTTCACCTTGTATCTGTCTGACATTGTATTTCTCTTCCTGGGGTTTTACTCTCTCTCTCTCTCTCCCTATCTTTCTCTGTCTCTCTCCTGCTCTTTTTCAGTTCTTCTCACTTTCTCTCCCACCCTCTGCCTGCCTGTCTTTCTCGTGTTCTCGCCCTCCCTCTCACTGTCTGTCTGTCCATCTCTCTTTCTCTGATGTAGTTTTTCTCCCTCTGTCTCCCTAGACCCCTGTCCCAGTGACTGGGGAAGGGACATGGGAAGAGTTTGTCTCAGTGTCGCTGGATGCTGTACAGTTAATGCGGGGAATTAACCTTTTCCTGGTCTCTCCCGAATGTTACCCCGACTGTGGGGAGGGGGTTAGTGTAAGGGACATAAAAGCACTTTTCTCATTGAGACTGAAATGAAGAAAAAGAGAAGGGGAGGGTGACAAAAAGAGAAAGAGACACATGGAGAGAGTGGGGATGGAGAAATTGAGGAGAGAGAGAGATGAGCAGTGAGATACAGGGAGAGGAAGAAGGACACAGATGGAGGGAGAAGGACAGTGTGTGTGGCTGGGGAATGGTTGCAGAGTGGGATATTTCTGTGCATGACAGCAGTCAGTCAAAAGGTGTGTTAGTCTCTGCACCATGTCCTCCAGCCCAGGAGCTGTGGGTCTACATGGGAAGGGGGAGATTGCGAGACAAGGGGGGAGTGGGACAGCCAGAGATGGGGACTGTTTGATGGGATTTTGGGGTTGGTGGAGAAAGGAGGGGCTGCTGTGAGAGACAGAGAGGTTGAGGGAGGGACAGCATGAGACGCAAAGTCTGAGACAGGATGGAGAAGAGGTGTTCAAAGTTGATGTGTTTGTTAAACACATCAACCTGGACCCAATATACCAGCCACTGCAGCGGACAGCTGGAACTGACAACCGGAAGCAGCAGAGACAAACCACTATAAATTCCGGAGGAAAGATCACAGAAGCGCTTCACAGAAGGCTCCCAAGCACTGAGGATATCACCTAGACAGGGGACGAAATGTCTGCAACACAAATTCCCAGCTCGGCGAACAGAACCACAACACGGAGAAGAGGTCTCCACAGAAAGGATAGTCAGTGAGGCCATTCAGGGGACAATCCTGAGGATCCTGAACAGGACCAGGATCATATAATGGGGGAGGGGGGGGGGATGGGCAGAAAGAACTCCATCTGTGATACAAGCCTTCTATATTTCTGGGACTGGGATCTTGCTGTACATTAAAACAGCCACAGGCCAGTCAGTCAACCCAGACTCATTTACCTGCGTGAGAAAGTGAGGACTGCAGATGTTGGCGAGTCAGAGTTACAAAGTGTGGAGCTGGGGAAGCCCAGCAGGTCAGCCAGGAGAGTCGATGGTTCAGGCCTGACCTGCTGGGCTTTTCCAACTCCACACTTTTCCTTCATTTCCCTCTGCCCCAGGGGGTGGGGCTCACAGCAATATTGGGGGGGGGGGGGGCAGCAAAATATTTGAGGGGACCATATTTGGTGAGGCAATTATTTGGGAGGGAAGATATTTGGGAAAGGGGATAAATTTGGGAGGACAGTGAAAATGAAGGGCATAGTATTTTTGAGGGGGTACTAAAATGGCGTGAGATCTTTCAGGTCTGAAATAGCGAAAAACAGAAAGGGAGGGTGAGAACAAGAGACAGAGATGGAGAGAGTGGGGATAGAGAAGGGGGATGGGAGAAAAATGGGCAGAGGGAGAGAGTGAGAGAAAGCAAGTGTGTGTGTGTGAGAGAGAGAGAGAAACAGAAGGACAGAGAGTGAGGGGACAGAGAAAGGGAGAGAAGGGGAAGTCAGACTAAGACTGAGGAGTTAAAACATGGACAGACTGAAGGGGTGACACTTTTTATTCCAGTTGGTTCCAACTCTCTCTCTCAATGGATTTTCACATTCCCTCTCTCCCATGCCCCTGGGTTTTGCTTCAGCCTCTCTCTCTCTCTTTCTCTCTCTCTCTTGGTTCTGCTTCTGGGTCTGCGAAACTGTTTTCTCTCGCCCTCTCTCTCTCTGGATGGTCAGATGGTCTCTGTCTCTTGCCATGCTGGTCTCCTCAGAAGGCCTCCAGAGATTCAGGCAATCAGTCTGCAGATAAACCCTGTTTGTGTTCATTTCTGGATGGTTTTCCGGAACATTCTATCGTTCTGGCCAATTAGGAGAAACCGTTAATAGTTTGAAGCATTGCCAATCATTTGGATGGCTTGTTGCTGTTAGTTTCTTTGTGTAGCAGGACCCGGTGCCTTCCTGTCTGGGCCCTCATTTGTTTGGTAGATACATCTGTCCAGAATAACTGCTGCCTTGTACATTATGCTGTGTTTGCGCTGTGCCTGGTGTGCGGGTTTTGTGATTTGGGAGATTTACTTGGCCAATAAACCGTGGCTGTCTCTCTGTGTTTTAGCCAGGAGGTTGTGACATCTCCCCCAACTCATCCACTTGAATGGAAAGAAAAGAATTTATGCAATAAATTACAAACATAATTGTAAAAGCTGGTTATGCTTGTTGTCAGAGTAGCCAGCTGTCTGTGCAAAAGCCACTGTGTACGTTGGTCAAACCGATGGTCTTATAGCTTCCCTTGGAGGTCGCCACTGATGATGCTACCCAGCCAGGTAATGAAACGTCTGGATATCAAACCTATCAGCGAACAAACCTACACCCTAAGTCTTATAGCTGATAAGTGATATCATAAAATCTTGACAGAACAGAATCAGACCGTTCGGCCCATTGAGTCCACAATGACCCTCTGAAGAGAATCCAACTCAAACCCACACTCCCAATGATATCCCTGAAGCCCTGCATTTCCTGTGGCTATTCCAGCTAGCCCGAATATCCCTTGACATAATGGGCAATTTAACATGGCCAATCTGTCGTAATGGCAACTATGGGCAGGAAATCAATACTGGCCCAGCCAGGAACACTCAAACACTGCAAATGAATGAAACTAAGGTGATCACCCGGGGAGTTCCATCTACCTTCCAGCCCCTGGGGGTGTGTCCAGGCATTATTCACCATGATCGTACCCATCTGTTACAGCCTGCAATCCTAACCACCAGTATCCCGAGATATATCAAGGTGAGCGCGGTTAGGACCACAGCTGATGTGAGAGGAGCCGAATTCTTGGATAACAGGCTATGGGAATGTCATGGTATGCCTGTTCCTTCCCATTTACGTAAGTATGGTCCCTGGCAATGTTCCCTCTATCTCCACAGTAATCATGGGAGCCCATCCAAATACCTTTTTTGTACAATTCCGAACATTTGGACTTCAACCTAACTTTGGTCACTTGGGTTAAGTGGAATCCCTCATACCAAGCCCAGGTGTCCCACCTAGAGTGTCCTCACTGCTGTTATTAACCCAGCCCTTGGTGAGCTGCTGTCACACACAGTGAGAGACGTTGGTGTGGGTGTTCTCCTGGGACAAATATTTATGCTGTTTGTCACTAACCTGGGATGGGATTTTCTCTTGGCTGGCCTGCCTGAGCTCCTCCCTCAGCTGTTCCACCATCCCGTTACCGTAGATACTGCACAGGGTGTGGTTTTACTGCTGACCGTCATTTCTGATTGGGGTTTGGACGATCTGGTTCATCGTGTTGGCGTGATCCTCCAGTTTGGTCACTAAGTGATGGTTAGCCTGATTCTCCACGAGTTGTCCCATGGTCTCCTCTGGGTTTTCTGTGTTCAGTCTTTCTCAGGCTCATTAGAGAGTTGTTGGGTCAGGATCCGGAGTTTATTCTCCAAATTAGCCAAGTCAGCGTACTGACCGGTAACACTCCTGCCCTGGGGGTGGACTCTAATACTGTGGCTAAATCATCAAGGAATTCCCTTTTCTTTCATCTGATAATTGCTGTTGTGGGCTTTCCCTCATAATTCCCTGTCCTTTGTCCCATTATCCTGTCGGTCAGTTGGGAACATGATTATTTTAATGGGGAAGGAAACCATTCTGATTACTGTATCCCTGATATATTCATTATGATTAGTGTCAGTTTGTGATAAATGTTCGTGATCAAGTAATTCCCTGTGAGTTTAATGACTAGTCCATTGTGAGAGCCGGGTATGTGTGGGACAAGCTGGGGGAGGAGCCTTCCCTCCTGGTCTTGGCCCGTTTTTAATTTTGTTTCTGAGGAATTCTCTCTGGTGGGCTTCCTGGGATATCGCTGTCCTAAAATGACCCCTAGTCCAGGCAGGGTGCTTGGTATCCTACTAGCATGCACCCATTCTCGGGGAAACCCTACCAATCGCTTCTGATCCCTGAGATCCTGTAACACAATGTGCAAATCCCTAAAGTCTATTTCCTATTCAGCAATTAATTAGCAGAGGGCCCAAGCCTCATTACAGGGGGCGTCTGAGGGGTGGAATCCCAGGTGTCCCTCCTCCTTTCTGAGACATGGGAGACAAAGGGTCGGGCCCAGTTTCTCATCGCTAAGAGAGGTGCAGGTCACATCCCCAAAATTCCAGACAAATTGGACCCAGAGTCTCCGGGTGAAGCTGGCGGGGGTAGGGGAGGGGCATTCCCCTGGTTATTGTTCTGCAGTTATGTAGTGCCTCTGCAGGATATGCCTTATCCTGCCCTCGAGCCGTGAGGATCACTGCCTTCATATCATCATGGATGCCCCTCCCTAACTGTTGGCCCTCAGGGAGGGCTGAATGGCCTGCTGGACTAAGGCACATGGCGATTCATTTGGTTTGCTCCTCAGCGTCCAGTCCGGGTATAACAGACTGTCAGTCAATCTCATCCAAACATGTATCTGGGTCAGAGACGGGATCTTTTTGGTGCTGCCCACCAGTTGGGTGCCTGGACTGGCTGTTGTGTACGGAGTGAGACCATCAGCTGCTTTACACTGGGTATACACATGATTCATGGAATCTGAGTTCGGTTGTGGCTCAGGGCTGGGGGCAAAATGTGTCATATTCAGTCAGAGAGTGTCACAGTGTGTCACAGAGAGTGTCACCGTCTGTCAGAGAGTGTCACATTCAGTCAGAGAGTGTTACAGTGTGTCTCAGAGAGGGTCGTAGTGTGTCTCTGAGTACCAGAGCGATTCAGAGAGTGTTAGTGTGTCTCAGCAAGGGTCAGAGAATATCACAGAGGGTCACAGTGTGTCTCGCAGTGTCAGAGATAATCAGAGAGTGTCACAGTGTGTCTCAGAGTGTCAGAAAAACTCAGAGAGTGTCACACTGTTTCATAGTCTGTCAGAGAGTGTCATAGTGTGTCTCAGTGAGTGTCATAGTGTTACAGTGTGTCTGAGAGAGTGTCCGAGAGTTTCAGACATGTCACAGTCAGTCAGAATTTGCCACAGTGTGTCAGAGAACATGTCACAGTCTGTCACAGTCGGTCAGGAAGTGTCACAGTGTGTCTCGGAGAGTGTCACAGTGTGTCAGAGAAAATGTCCCAGTCTGTCGCAGTCGGTCAGGAAGTGTCGCAGTGTGTCTCAGAGAGTGTCACAGTGTGTCTCAGAGAGTGTCACAGTCTGTCACGGTCTGTCAAAGAGTGTCACAGTGTGTTTCAGAGAGTGTCGGAGAGGGTCTGAAAGAGTGACAGTGTGTCTCAGCGAGTCAGAAAGATTCAAATAGTGTTACAGTGTGTCTAAGAGAGTCTCAGAGAGCATCAGAAAGTGTCACAGTCTGTCTCAGAGAGGGTCAGAGTGTGTCACCGTCGGTCAGGGATTGTCACAGTGTGCCTTAGAGAGAGTCAGAGAAAGTCAGAAATGTCACAGTGTGTCATTTTCTGTCAGTGTCATAGTGTGTCTCAGAGTGTGTTAGAGATAGTCAGAGAGTGTCACAGTGTGTTTCAGAGAGTGTCACAGTGTGTCTCAGAGAGTGTCACAGTCTGTCGGAGAGTGTCATAGTGTGTCTCAGTGTGTGTCAGAGAGAGTCAGAGAGTGTCACAGTGTGTTTCAGAGAGTGTCGCAGTGTGTCTTGGAGAGTGTGACAGTATGTCACAGTCTGTCAGAGAGTGTAATAGTGTGTCTCAGAGAGTGTCATAGTGTGTCTCAGAGAGTGTCAGAGAGAGTCAGAGAATGTCACAGTATGTCTCGGAGAGTGTCACGGTGTGTCACAGTCTGTCAGAGAGTGTAATAGTGTGTCTCAGAGAGTGTCATAGTGTGTCTCAGAGAGTGTCAGAGAGAGTCAGAGAATGTCACAGTATGTCTCGGAGAGTGTCACGGTGTGTCACAGTCTGTCAGAGAAGGTTACAGTGCTTTTTAGAGTGTGTCAGAGAGAGTCAGCGAGTGTCACAGTGAGTCGTACTCTGTCTCAGAGAGTGTCAGAGAGGGTCAGCGTTTGTCTCAGAGGGGGTCACAGTCTGTGAGAGAGTGTCATAGTGTGTCTCAGAGTTGGTCAGAATGAGTCAGAGAGTGTCACAGTGTGTTTAAGAGAGTGCCAGAGAAAGTCAGAGAGTGTCACAGTTTATCACAATCTGTCAGAGAGTGTCACCGTCTGTCAGAGAGTGTCACATTCAGTCAAAGAGTGTCACAGTGTGTCACAGAGAGTGTCACCGTCTGTCAGAGAGTGTCACATTCAGTCAGAAAGGGTCACAGTCTGTCTCAGAGAGGGCCAGAGAGTGTCACAGTGTGCCTCGGAGAGAGTCAGTGATAGTCAGAGAATGTCACAGCATGTCATAGTCTGTCATAGTGTGTCTCAGAGAGTGTCAGATATAGTCAGAGTGTGTCACAGTGTGTCTCAGAGAGTGTCACAGTGTGTCACAGTCCGTCAGAAAAGGTTACAGTGTATTTCAGAGTTTGTCAGAGAGTGTCACAGTGTTTCACACTGTGTCTCAGAGATTGTCAGAGAGGGTCAGCGTTTGTCTCAGAGAGGGTCACAGTCTGTGAGAGAGTGTAATAGTGTGTCTCAGAGAGTGGAAGAGAGTCAGAGAGTGTCACAGTGTGTCACAGTCTGTCAGAGAGTGTCACAGTGTGCCTCAGCGAGAGTCACAGTGTGTCTCAGAGAGAGCCAGAGAGTGTCAGAGCGGGTCAGAGAGTAACACAGTATGTCTCGGACTCAGAGAGAGGCAGAGAGTATCACAGTGTGTCTCAGACAGTGTCACAGTGTCTCAGAAAATGTCACCCAGTGTCAGAGAGCGTCACCGTCCGTCAGAGAGTGTCATTGTGTGTCACAGAAAGTGTCACAGTCTGTCAGAGAGCGTTACCATGTTTCCCAGAGAGTGTGAGAGAGCGTCACAGGGTATCTCAGAGTGTCAGAGAGAGTCACTGTGTATCTCAGAGAGTGTCACAGTGTGTCTCAGAGAGTGTGAGAGAGAGTAGAAAAATGTCACAGTGTGTCTCAGAGAGGGACAGAGAGTGTCACAGTGTGCCTCAGAGAGAGTCACACTGTGTCTCAGAGAGAGTCAGAGAGTGTCAGAGCGGGTCAGAGAGAGTAACACAGTATGTTTCAGGGAGTCAGAGAGAGACAGAGAGTGTCACAGTGTGTCTCAGAGAGTGTCACAGTGTCTCAGAAAATGTCACCCAGTGTCACCGTCCGTCAGAGAGTGTCATTGTGTGTCACAGAAAGTGTCACAGTCTGTCACTGTCTGTCAGAGAGCGTTACCATGTTTCTCAGAGAGTGTGAGAGAGCGTCATAGGTTATCTCAGAGTGTCAGAGAGAGTCACAGTGTCTCTCAGAGAGTGTGAGAGAGAGTAAAAAAAGTCACAGTGTGCCTTAGAGAGTGTCAGAGTCAGAAAGTGTCACAGTGTGTTTCAGAGAGAGAGTCAGAGAGTGTCACAGTGTGTCTCCGTCAGTGTCAGAGGGAGTCTTAGAGTGTTACAATCTGTCAGAGAGTGTCACAGTGTGTCTCAGAGAGTGTCAGAGACGGTCAGAGTTTGTCTCAGAGAGGTTCACAGTCTGTGAGAGAGTGTCACAGTGTGTCTCAGAGAGGATCAGAGTGAGCCAGAGAGTGTTGTAGTGTGTTATACTGTGCCTCCGAGAGTATCACAGAGTCAGACTGTATCACAGTGTATCTCAGAGTCAGAGTGTGTCTCAGAGAGTAACACTGTGGGTCACGCCCTGTGAGAGAAGGCTACAGTATATTTTAAAGTGAGTCAGAGGGAGTCAGAAAGTGTCACAGTCTGTCTTTGAGAGTGACACATTGTGTCACAGTATGTCAGAGTGTCACAGTGTGTCTCAAATAGGATAAGAGTGTCACAGTGCGTCTCAAATTGTCAGAGAGTGTCTCAGCGAGTGTCAGAGTTTGTCGCAGTGTGACACAGTCTGACAGAGCGTGTCACAGTGTATTTGAGAGGGTGTCATAGAGTGTCACAGTGTGTCTCACATGTGTCAGAGAGTGTCACAGTGTGTCTCAGAGAGAATCAGACAGTGTCACAGTCTGTCTCAGAGAGTGTCACAGTGTATCACTGTCTGTCACAGAAGGCTACAGAAGATTTCCTAGTGAGTCAGACAGAGTCAGGAAGTGTAACATTCTGTCTTTGAGAGTGTCTCAGTGTGTCACAGTCTGTCAGAGAGTGTCACAGTGTGCCTCAGAGAGTGTCAGAGAGAGTCAGAAAGTGTCACAGTCTGTCTTTGAGAGTGTCTCAGTGTGTCAGAGTCGTTCAGAGAGTGTCATAGTGTGTCACAGAAATTGTCACAATCTGTCAGAGCGAGTCAGAGAGTGTCACAGTTTGTTGCAATCTGTCAGAGTGTCGCACTGTGTCGTGCTGTGCCTCAGAGTGTCAGAGAGTGTCACATTCTGTCTCAGAGAGAGTCAGAGAGAATCAGCATGTGTCTCAGAGAGTGAGAAAGTGTCAGAGAGTGTCACAGTATGTCACAGAGTGTCACAGTGTGTCTCAGAGAGTGTCAGAGAGTGTCACAGTCTGTCACAGTCTGTCACAGTCTGTCACAGAGTGTCACAGTGTGTCTCAGAGAGTGTCAGAGAGTGTCACAGTTTGTTTCAGCGAGTGTCAGGTAGGAGTGTGACAGTGTGTCACAGTGTGTCTAAGAGATTGTCAGAAAGAGTCAGAGAGTGTCACAGCGTGTCACAATCTGTCAGAGAGTGTCACAGTGTGTCTTAGAGAGTGTCAGATAGAATCTGAGAGTGTCACAGTGTGTCTATGAGGGTGTTAGAGAGTGTCACAGTCTGTCAGAGAGTGTCACAGTGTGTCTCAGAGAGAGTCAGAAAGTGTCGCAGTCTGTCTCAGTGAGTGTCACAGTGTGTCTCAAGAGAGTGCCACAGTGTCTCGGAAAGTCAGGGGGAGTCAGAAAGTGTCACAGTGTGCCTCAGAGAGAGTCATAGAGTGTCACAGTGTGTCTCAGAGAGTGTCACAGTGTGTCACAGTCTGTCAGAGAGTGTCAGAGAGAGTCAGAAAGTGTCACCGTCTGTCTTTGAGAGTGTCTCAGTGTGTCAGAGTCGTTCAGAGAGTGTCATAGTGTGTCACAGAAATTGTCACAATCTGTCAGAGCGTGACAGTGTGTCTCAGAGCGTGACAGAGAGAGTCAGATAGTGTCACAGTTTGTCGCAACCTGTCAGAGTGTCACACTGTGTCGTGCTGTGCCTCAGAGAGTGTCAGAGAGTGTCACATTCTGTCTCAGAGAGAGTCAGAGAGAATCAGCATGTGTCTCAGAGAGTCAGAAAGTGTCTGAGAGTGTCACAGTATGTCACAGAGTTTCACAGTGTGTCTCAGAGAGTGGCAGAGAGTGTCACAGTCTGTCACAGAGTTTCACAGTGTGTCTCAGAGAGAGTCAGAAAGTGTCACAGTGTGTCTCACAGAGTGTCAGGTAGGATCAAACAGTGTCTCAATGCCTCTCAGAGAGTGTCAGATAGGATCAGAGAGCGTCAAAGTGTGTCTAAGAGATTGTCAGAGAGAGTCAGAGAGTGTCACAGTCTGTCAGAGAGTGTCACAGTGTGTCTCAGAGAATCAGACGGAGTCAGAATGTGTCACATTGTGCCTCAGAGAGAGTTAGAACGTGTCACAGTCTGTCTCAGAGAGTGTTACAGTGTGTCACAGTCTGTCAGAGAGTATCACTGTGTGCCTTAGAGAGTGTCAGAGTGAGTCAGAGAATGTCACAACGTGTTTAAGAGAGAATCAGAGAATGTTACAGTGTGTTGAAGAGAGTGTCAGAGAGGTTCACAGTGTGTCTAAGAGAGAGTCACAGTGTGCCTCAGAGAGAGTCAGAAAGTGTCACAGTCTGTCTTTGAGAGTTTCTCAGTGTGTCACAGTCGTTCAGAGAGTGTCATAGTGTGTCACAGAAATTGTCACAGTCTGTCAGAGCGTGACAGTGTGTCTCAGAGCGTGACAGAGAGAGTCAGAGAGTGTCACAGCGAGTCTAAGAGAGTGTCAGAGAAAGTCAGAGAATGTCACCGTTTGTCACAACCTGTCAGAAAGGGTCACACTGTGTCGTGCTGTGTCTCAGAGAGTGTCAGAGAGTGTCACATTCTGTCTCAGAGAGTGTCAGAGAGAATCAGTATGTGTCTCAGAGAGTCAGAAAGTGTCACAGTCTGTCACAGTCTGTCACAGAGTGTCACAGTGTGTCTCAGAGGGTGTCACAGTGTGTCTCAGAGAGTGTCAGTAGGATCAAAGAGTGTCACAATGCCTCTCGGAGAGTGTCAGAAATGATCAGAGAGTGTCACAGTGTGTCTAAGAGAGTGTCAGAGAGAGTCAGAGAGTGTCACAGTCTGTCAGAGACTGTCACAGTGGGTCTCAGAGAGTGTCACAGTGTGTCTCAGAGAATCAGAGGGAGTCAGCAAATGTCACATTGTGCCTCAGAGAGAGTTAGGACGTGTCACAGTCTGTCTCAGAGAGTGTCACAGTGTGTCACAGTCTGTCAGAGAGTATCACAGTGTGCCTTAGAGAGTGTCAGAGTGAGTCAGAGAATGTCACAGCGTGTTTAACAGAGAGTCAGAGAATATTACAGTGTGTTTGAGAGTGTCAGAGAGGTTCACAATGTGTCTAAGAGAGAGTCACAGTGTGCCTCAGAGAGTGTCAGAGAGAGTCAGAAAGTGTCACAGTCTGTCTTTGAGAGTGTCTCAGTGTGTCACAGTCGTTCAGAGAGTGTCAAATTGTGTCACAGAAATTGTCACAGTCTGTCAGAACGTGACAGTGTGTCTCAGAGCGTGACAGAGAGAGTCAGAGAGTGTCACAGTTTGTCACAACCTGCCAGAGAGTGTCACACTGTGTCGTGCTGTGCCTCAGAGAGTGTCAGAGAGTGTCACATTCTGTCTCAGAGTGTGTCAGAGAGAATCAGCATGTGTCTCAGAGAGTTAGAAAGTGTCACAGTCTATCACAGTCTGTCACAGATTGTCACAGTGTGTCTCAGACGGTGTCAGAGAAGATCACAGTGTGTCTCAGAGAGTGTCAGGTAGGATCGAAGAGTGTCGCAATGCCTCTCAGAGAGTGTCAGATAGGATCAGAGAGTGTCACAGTGTGTCTAAGATAGTGTCACAGTCTGTCAGAGAGTGTCACAGTGTGTCTCAGAGAGTGTCACAGTGTGTCTCAGAGAGTGTCACGGTGTGTCTCAGAGAGTCAGAGGGAGTCAGAAAGTGTCACATTGTGCCTCAGAGAGAGTTAGAACGTGTCACAGTCTGTCTCAGAGAGTGTTACAGTGTGTCACAGTCTGTCAGAGAGTATCACTGTGTGCCTTAGAGAGTGTCAGAGTGAGTCAGAGAATGTCACAACGTGTTTAAGAGAGAATCAGAGAATGTTACAGTGTGTTGAAGAGAGTGTCAGAGAGGTTCACAGTGTGTCTAAGAGAGAGTCACAGTGTGCCTCAGAGAGAGTCAGAAAGTGTCACAGTCTGTCTTTGAGAGTTTCTCAGTGTGTCACAGTCGTTCAGAGAGTGTCATAGTGTGTCACAGAAATTGTCACAGTCTGTCAGAGCGTGACAGTGTGTCTCAGAGCGTGACAGAGAGAGTCAGAGAGTGTCACAGTGAGTCTAAGAGAGTGTCAGAGAAAGTCAGAGAATGTCACCGTTTGTCACAACCTGTCAGAAAGGGTCACACTGTGTCGTGCTGTGTCTCAGAGAGTGTCAGAGAGTGTCACATTCTGTCTCAGAGAGTGTCAGAGAGAATCAGTATGTGTCTCAGAGAGTCAGAAAGTGTCACAGTCTGTCACAGTCTGTCACAGAGTGTCACAGTGTGTCTCAGAGGGTGTCACAGTGTGTCTCAGAGAGTGTCAGTAGGATCAAAGAGTGTCACAATGCCTCTCGGAGAGTGTCAGAAATGATCAGAGAGTGTCACAGTGTGTCTAAGAGAGTGTCAGAGAGAGTCAGAGAGTGTCACAGTCTGTCAGAGACTGTCACAGTGGGTCTCAGAGAGTGTCACAGTGTGTCTCAGAGAATCAGAGGGAGTCAGCAAATGTCACATTGTGCCTCAGAGAGAGTTAGGACGTGTCACAGTCTGTCTCAGAGAGTGTCACAGTGTGTCACAGTCTGTCAGAGAGTATCACAGTGTGCCTTAGAGAGTGTCAGAGTGAGTCAGAGAATGTCACAGCGTGTTTAACAGAGAGTCAGAGAATATTACAGTGTGTTTGAGAGTGTCAGAGAGGTTCACAATGTGTCTAAGAGAGAGTCACAGTGTGCCTCAGAGAGTGTCAGAGAGAGTCAGAAAGTGTCACAGTCTGTCTTTGAGAGTGTCTCAGTGTGTCACAGTCGTTCAGAGAGTGTCAAATTGTGTCACAGAAATTGTCACAGTCTGTCAGAACGTGACAGTGTGTCTCAGAGCGTGACAGAGAGAGTCAGAGAGTGTCACAGTTTGTCACAACCTGCCAGAGAGTGTCACACTGTGTCGTGCTGTGCCTCAGAGAGTGTCAGAGAGTGTCACATTCTGTCTCAGAGTGTGTCAGAGAGAATCAGCATGTGTCTCAGAGAGTTAGAAAGTGTCACAGTCTATCACAGTCTGTCACAGATTGTCACAGTGTGTCTCAGACGGTGTCAGAGAAGATCACAGTGTGTCTCAGAGAGTGTCAGGTAGGATCGAAGAGTGTCGCAATGCCTCTCAGAGAGTGTCAGATAGGATCAGAGAGTGTCACAGTGTGTCTAAGATAGTGTCACAGTCTGTCAGAGAGTGTCACAGTGTGTCTCAGAGAGTGTCACAGTGTGTCTCAGAGAGTGTCACGGTGTGTCTCAGAGAGTCAGAGGGAGTCAGAAAGTGTCACATTGTGCCTCAGAGAGAGTTAGAACGTGTCACAGTCTGTCTCAGAGAGTGTCACAGTGTGTCACAGTCTGTCAGAGAAGGTTACAGTATATTTCAGACAGAGTCAGAGAGAGTCAGAAAGTGTCACAGTCTGTCTTTAAGAGTGCCTCAGTTTGTCACAGTCTGTCAGAGAGTATCATAGTGGTCGGCACGGTGGCACAGTGGTTAGCACTGCTGCCTCACAGCGCCAGAGACCCGGGTTCAATTCCCGCATCAGGCGTCAGAGAGTCAGAGAGTGTCACAGTGTGTCTCAGAGAGTGTCACAGTGTCTCAGAAAATGTCACCCAGAGTCAGAGAGTGTCACCGTCCATCAGAGAGTGTCATCGTGTGTCACAGAAAGTGTCAGAATCTGTCAAAGTCTGTCAGAGAGTGTTTCTCAGAGAGTGTGAGAGAACGTTCGCAGTGTATCTCAGAGTGTCGGAGAGAGTCACAGTTTGTCTCAGAGAGAGTCAGAGAGTGTGATAGAGAGAGTCATAAATGTCACAGTGTGTCTCAGAGAGTTTCAGAGAGTGTCACAGTGTTTTCCAGAGTACAGAGAGAGAGTCACAGAGTGTCTCAGAGAGTGTCACAGTTTGTCTCAGAGAGCGTCAGAAAGTAACTCAGTGATTGTCACAGTGTGTCACAGTGAGTCGCACTCTGTCAGAGAGTGTCACAGTGTGTTTCAGAGAGATTAGATTACTAAGATTACATTAGTAATCAGGCCCTTCGGCCCAACAAGTCCACACCGACCCGCTGAAGCACGAGCCACCCATACCACTACATTTTACCACACACTTACCCTTACCTAACACTACGGGCAATTTAGCATGGCCAATTCACCTGACCTGCACAGCTTTGGACTGTGGGAGGAAACCGGAGCACCCGGAGGAAATCCATGCAGACACGGGGAGAAAGTGCAAACTCCACAGTCAGTCGCCTGATGCGGGAATTGAACCCGTGTCTCTGGCACTCTGAGGCAGCAGTGCTAACCACTGTGCCACCGTCACAGAGAGTCAGAGAGTGTCACAATTTGTCTAAATAAATGTCAGAGAGAGTCGGAGAGTGTCACAGTCTCTCAGAGAGTGTCACAGTGTGCCTCAGAGAGTGTCAGAGTGAGTCAGAGAGTGTCATAGTGTGTCATACTGTGCCTCAGAGAGTGTCAGAGAGAGTCAGACTGTATCACAGTGTGTCTCAGAGTGTGTCACAGTCTTTCTCAGGGAGTGTCATAGTGGGTCACAGTCTGACAGAGAAAGTTTTGGTATATTTCAGAGTGAGTCAGAGGGAGTAAGAAAGTGTCACAGTCTGTCTTTGAGAGTGTCACAGTGTGTCACAGTCTATCAGAGAGTGTCACAGAGTGTCCCAGATAGGCTAAGCGAGTGTCACAGTGTGTCTCAGAGAGTGTCACAGTGTGTCACAGTCTATCAGAGAGTGTCACAGAGCGTCCCAGATAGGGTAAGAGAGTGTCACAGTGTGTTTCAGAGAGTGTTAGATAGGATCAGAGAGTGTCACAGTGCGTCTCAAATTGTCAGGGGGAGTCAGAGAGTGTCCCAGTGTGTCTCAGCGAGTGTCAGAATGTGTCACAGTGTGTCACAGTCTGTCAGAGCGTGTCGCAGTGTGTTTCAGAGAGAGTCAGAGAGTGTCACAGTGTGTCTCAGAGAGTGTCAGATAGGCTCAGAGAGTGTCCCAGTGCGTCTCAAAGTGTCTGAGAGAGTCAGAGAGTGTCACAGTGTGTCTCAGAGAGTGTCAGATAGGATCAGAGAGTATCGCAGTGCTACTCAAAATGACAGAGAGAGTCAGAGAGTGTCACAGTGTGTGTCAGAGAGTGTCAGATAGGATCAGAGAGTGTCACAGTGCGTCTCAAAGTGTCACAGTGTGTCACAGTCTGTCAGAGAGTGTCACATTGTGTCTCAGAGAGTGTCGCAGTGTGTCACAGTCTGTCAGAGAGCGTCACAGTGTGTTTCAGAGAGAGTCAGAGAGTGTCACAGTGCTTTTCAGACAGTGTCAGAGAGCGTCACAGTGTGTCTCAGAGTGTTTCGAGGAGGATCAGAGAGTGTCACAGTGCATCTCAAAATCTCAGAGAGAGTCCCTATGTGCCTCAGAAAGTGTCACAGTGTATCACAGTTTCTCAGAGAGTGTCACAGTGTGTTTCAGAGAGAGTCAGAGCGTGTCACAGTGTGTCATAGACTCACAGAGAGTGTCACAGTGTGTTTCAGAGAGAGTCAGAGAGTGTCACAGTGTGTGTAAGAGTCTCAGAGAGAATCAGAGAGTGTCACAGTCTGTCAAATAGTGTGAGAGTGTGTCTCAGAGAGTCAGACAGAGTCAGAAGGTGTCACAGTCTGTCTCAGAGAGTGTCACAATGTGTCATAGTCTGTCAGAGAAGGTTACAGTATATTTCAGATTGAGTCAGAGAGAATCAGAAAGTGTCACAGTCTGTCTTTGAGAGTGTCTCAGTGTGTCACAGTCTTTCAGAGTGTCACAGAGGGTCACAGTGAGTCTAAGAGAGTTTCACAGTGTATCTCAGAGTGTCAGAAAGTATCACAGTTTTTCTCAGAGAGTGTCACAGTGTGACACAATCTGTAAGAGAATCTTACAGTGTATTGCAGAGGGTCTCAGAGAGAGTCAGAAAGTGTCACAGGGTGTATACTGTGTCTCAGAGTGTGTCAGCATTTAGCTCAGAGACGGTCACAGTCTGTGAGAAAGTGTTACAGTGTGTCTCTGAAAGAGTCAGAGAGTGTCGCAGTGGGTCATACTGTGTCTCTGAGAGTGTCAGAGAGTGTCAGCATTTGGCTCAGAGAAAGTCACAGTCTGTCTTTGAGAGTGTCTCAGTGTGTCACAGTCTTTCAGAGAGTGTCACAGAGGCTCACAGTGAGTCTAAGAGAGTGTCACAGTGTGTCTCAGAGATGTCAGAGTAAGTCAGAGAGTGTCACAGTATGTCATACTTTGCCTCAGAGAGTGTTAGACTGTATCACAGTGTGTCTCCGAGAGTGTCAGATAAGATCAGAGAGTGTCACAGCGCGTCTCGGAGAGTGTCACAGTGTGTCACAGTCTGTCAGAGAGTGTCCCAGTGCATCTCAAATTGTCAGAGAGGATCCCACTGTGCCTCAGAGAGACTCAGAGAGTATCACAGTGTGTCACAGTCTGTCAGAAAGTGTCACAGTGCGTCTTAAATTGTCAGAGAGGGGCCCAGTGTATCTCTGAGTCTCAGACAGTGTCACAGTGTAGCACAGTCTGTCAGAGAGTGTCACAGTGTGTCTCAGAGAGTGTCGGATAGGATCAGAGAGTGTCACAGTGTGTCTCAAATTATCAGAGAGGGTCCCAGTGTGTCGCAGACAGTGTCAGAGTGTGTCACAGTATGTCACAGTCTGTCAGAGAGTGTCCCAGTGCGTCTCCAATTGTCAGAGAGTGTCCCAGTGTGCCTCAGAGACAGACAGAGAGTGTCTCAGTGTGTCACAGTCACTCAGAGAGTGTCACAGTGTGTTTCAGAGAGAGTCAGAAAGTGTCACAGTCTGTCTCTGAGAGTGTCACAGTGTGTTAGAGTCTGTCAGAGAAGGTTACAGTATATTTCAGAGTGAGTCAGAGAGAGTGAGAAAGAGTCACAGTCTGTCTCTGAGAGTGTCTCAGTGTGTCACAGTCTGTCAGAGAGTGTCACAGTGTGCCTCAGAGAGTGTCAGAGAGAGTAAGAATGTGTTACAGTCTGTCTTTGAGAGTGTCTCAGTGTGTCATGGTCTTTCAGAGAGTGTCACAGAGGGTCATAGTGAGTCTAAGAGAGTTTCACAGTGTGTCTAAGAGTGTTAGAGAGAGTCAGAAATTGTCAGTGTTTCTCAGAGAGTGTCACAGTGTGACACAATCTGTCAGAGAATCTTACAGCGTATTGCAGAGTAATCTCAGAGAGAGTCAGAAAGTGTCACAGTGTGTCATACTGTGTCTCAGAGTGTGTCAGAGAGTGTCAGCATTTGGCTCAGAGAGTGTTACAGTCTGTGAGAGAGTGTCACAGTGTGTCTCAGAGATGTCAGAGTGAGTCAGAGAGTGTCACAGTGTGTCAGACTGTGCCTCAGAGTGTCAGATAGAGTCAGACTGTATCACAGTGTGTCAGAGAGAGTCAGAAAACGTCACAGTGTGTCTCAGAGAGTGTCAGAGAGAATCAGAGTGTCACAGTGTCTCTATGAGTTTGTCAGAGAGAGTCAGAGAGTGTCACAGTCTGTTAGAGAATGTCACATTGTGTCTCAGTGAGTTTCACAGTGTCTCTCAGAGAGTCAGTGATAGTCAGAACGTGTCACAGTCTGTCTCAGAGAGTATCACAGTGTGTCACAGTCTGTGAGCGAGTGTCACAGAGTGTCTCAGTGAGTTTCACAGTGCGCCTCAGAGAGACAGAGACAGTCAGAAAGTGAGGCACTGTGACACTCTATGACACTCTCTCAAACACACTGTGACACTCTCTGACAGACTGTGACACTCTCTGACAGACTGTGATACTAACTTAGACACACTGTGACACTCTCTGATCCTAGCTGACACTCTCTGAGACACACTGTGACCTTCTCTGACACCGTCTGAGACACACTGTGACACTCTGTGACAGACTGTGATAGACTGTGACACTTTCTAACTCTCTGAGACACATACTGATTCTCTCTGACACTCTCTGAGACAGAATGTGACACTCTCTGACACTCTCTGAGGCACAGCACGACATAGTGTGACACTCTCTGACAGGTTGTGACAAACTGTGACACTCCGACTCTCTCTGTCACGCTCTGAGACACACTGTCACGCTCTGACAGACTGTGACAATTTCTGTGACACACTATGACACTCTCTGAACGACTGTGGCACAGTGAGAAACTCTCAAAGACAGACTGTGACACTTTCTGTCTCTTTCTTATACTGTCTGAGGCACACTGTGACACTCTCTTAGACACACTGTGAACCTCTCTGACACTCTCAAACACACTGTAACATTCTCTGACTCTCTCTTAAACACGCTGTGACATTCTCTCACTCACTTAGACACTCTCTAAGGCACACTCTGGTACTCTCTGACAGACTGTGACACACTGTGACACTCTCTGACAGACTGTGACACTCTCTGACTCTCTCTGACTCTCTCTGACAATCTCTTAGACACACTTTGACGCTCTCTGATCCTATCTGACACTCTCTAAGAGGCATTGAGACACTCTTTGATCCTACCTGACACTCTGTGAGACACACTGTGACAATCTCTGAGACACACTGTGAAACCCTCGGAGACACACTGTGACACACTGTGAAACTCTGACAGACTGTGACACTTTCTGACTCTCTGAGACACATGCTGATTCTCTCTGACACTCTCTGAGACAGAATGTGACACTCTCTGACACTCTCTGAGGTACAGCACGACACAGTGTGACACTCTCTGACAGGTTGAGAAAAACTGTGACACTCTCTGACTCTCTCTGTCACGCTCTGAGACACACTGTCACGCTCTGACAGACTGTGACAATTTGTGTGACACACTATGACACTCTCTGAACGACTCTGACTCACTGAGACACTCTCAAAGACAGACTGTGACACTTTCTGAGTCTCTCTGACACTCTCTGAGGCACATTGTGGCACTCTCTGACACTCTTAGACACACTGTGAACCTCTCTGACACTCTCTTCAACACACTGTAACATTCTCTGACTCCCTCTTAAACACGCTGGGACATTCTCTGACTCTCTCTGACACTCTCTAAGGCACACTGTGATACTCTCTGACAGACTGTGACACACTGTGACACTCTCTGAGCCACACTGTGACACTTTCTGACTCCCCCTGACTTTCTGAGACACACTGTGGCACTCTCTTGAGACAGACTGTGACAGTTTCTGACTCTCTCTGACTCTCTGAGACACACTGTGACACTCTCTGACAGACTGTGACACTGTCTGACACCCTCATAGACACACTGATGACACTCTCAGATTCTATCTGACACTCTCTAAGACACACTATGACACTCTCTGACAGACTGTGACACTCCCTGACTCTCTCTGACAATCTCTTAGACACACTGTGACACTCTTTGATCCTACCTGACACTCTCTGAAACACACTGTGACACTCTGACACTCTCTGAGACACACTGTGACACTCTGTGACATACTGTGACACTCTCTGACACTTTCTCACTCTCTGAGACACATGCTGATTCTCTCTGACTCTCTCTGAGACAGAATGTGACACTCTCTGACACTCTCTGAGGCACAGCACGACACAGTGTGACACTCTCTGACAGGTTGTGACAAACTGTGACATTCTCTGACTTTCTCTGACACTCTCTTAGACACACTGTGATACTCTCTGACTCTCTCTGTCACATGTGAGACACACTGTGTCACGCTCTGACAGACTGTGACAATTTCTGTGATACACTATGACACTCTCTGAACGGCTGTGGCACACTGAAACACTCTCAAAGACAGACTGTGACACTTTCTGACTCTCTCTGACACTCTCTGAGACACACTGTGACACTCTCTGAGAGACGGTGACACACTGAGACACTCTCAAAGACAGACTGTGACACTTCCTGACTCTGTCTGACTCACTAGGAAATCTTCTGTAGCCTTCAGTGACGGACGGTGATACACTGTGACACTCTCTGAGACAGACTGTGACACTGTCTGACTCTCTCTGAGACACACTGGGACACTCTCTGACAATTTGAGATGCACTGTGACACTCTTATCCTATTTGAAACACACTGTGAAACTCTCTGACATACTGTGACACAATGTGTCACTCTCAAAGACAGACAGTGACACTTTCAGGCAGTGACCAGTGGGGAACCGCAGGGATCCGTGCTGGGGCCACACCTTTTTACAATATATGTTAATGATATAGAAGATGGTATCAGCAATAACATTAGCAAATTTGCTGATGATACAAAGGTGGGTGGCAGGGTGAAAAGTGATGAGGATGTTAAGAGTTTACAGGGTGACCTGGACAAGTTAGGGGAGTGGGCAGATGCATGGCAGATGCAGTTTAATGTGGATAAACGTATGGTTATCCACTTTGGTAGCAAGAACAGGAAGGCAGACTACTACCTCAATGGAATCAATTTGTGTAAAGGGGCAGTACAGAGAGATCTGGGTGTTCTTGTACACCAGTCAATGAAGGCAAGCATGCAGGTACAGCAGGTAGTGAAGAAGTCTAACAGCATGCTGGCCTTCATAACAAGAGGAATTGAGTATAGAAGCAAAGAGGTGCTTCTGCAGCTGTACAGGGCCCTGGTGAGACCACACCTGGAGTACTGTGTGCAGTTCTTGTCTCCAAATTTGAGGAAAGACATTCTGGCTATTGAGGGAGTGCAGCGTAGGTTCACGAGGTCAATTCCTGGAATGGCAGGATTACCTTACGCCGAAAGACTGGAGCGACTGGTCTTGTATACCCTTGAGTTTCGAAGACTGAGAGGGGATCTGATTGAGGCGTATAAGATTATGAAAGGATTGGACACTCTGGCAGTAGGAAACATATTTCCACTGATGGGTGAGTGCCGAACCAGAGGACACAGCTTAAAAATACGGGGTAGACCATTTAGGACAGAGCTCAGGAGAAACTTCTTCACCCAGAGAGTGGTGGCTGTGTGGAATGCTCTGCCACAGGGGGCAGTGGAGGCCCAGTCTCTGGATTCATTTTAGAAGGAGTTGGATAGAGCTCTCAAAGATAGTGGAATCAAGGGTTATGGAGATAAGGCAGGAACAGGATACTGATTAGGAATGATCAGCCATGATTATATTGAATGGCGGTGCAGGCTCGAAGGGCTGAATGGCCTACTCCTGCACCTATTGTCTATTGTCTATTGTCTATTCTCTATTTCTGACTCCCTCTGACTCACTCTAAAATATACTGTAGCCGTCTCTGACAGGGCGTGACCCACAGTGTCACTCTCTGAGACAGACTATGACACACTTTGACTCTCTGAGATACACTGTAATACAGTCTGACTCTCTGTGACACTCTCTGAGGCACAGTATGACACATTACGACACTCTCTGACTCACTCTGATCCTCTCTGAGACACACTGTGACACTCTCTCACAGACTGTGAACCTCTCTGAGACAAACTCTGACCATCTCTGACACTGACAGAGACACACTGTGACACTCTCTGACTCTCTCTCTGAAACACACTGTGACACTTTCTGACTCTCTCTGACTCTATGAGACACACTGTGACACTCTGTGACTCTCTCTGACACTCTCTGAGGCACACTGTGACTTTTTTTACCCTCTCTCACACTCTCCGAGACACACTGTGACTCTCTCTGACACTCTGAGATAACCTATGACGCTCTCTCACACTCTCTGAGAAACATGGTAACGCTCTCTGACAGACAGTGACAGACTGTGACACTTTCTGTGACACACAATGACACTCTCTGACGGACGGTGACACTCTCTGACACTGGGTGACATATTCTGAGACACTGTGACACTCTCTGAGACACACTGTGACACTCCCTGTCTCTGTCTGACTCCCTGAGACATACTGTGTTACTCTCTCTGACACTCTCTGACTCTCTCTGAGACACAGTGTGACTCTCTCTGAGGCACACTGTGACACTCTCTGTCCCTCTCTGAGACACACTGTGACATTTTTTTACTCTCTCTCACACTCTCTGAGACACACTGTGACACTCTCTGAGATACACAGTGACTCTCTCTGACACTCTGAGATACCCTGTGACGCTCTCTCACACTCTCTGAGAAACACGGTAACGCTCTCTGACAGACTGTGACACGTTCTGTGACACACAATGACACTCTGACGGACGGTGACACTCTCTGACACTGGGTGACATTTTCTGAGACACTGTGACACTCTCTGAGACACACTGTGGCACTCTCTGTCTCTCTCTGACTCCCTGAGACATACTGTGTTACTCTCTGACCCGCTCTGACACTCTCTGACTCTCTCTGAGACACACTGTGACTCTCTCTGAGGCACACTGTGACACTCTCTGGCAGACTGTGACACACTGTGATACATTGTGACTCTCTTGGACACACTGTGACACTCGTTGACACACTCTGACACTATGTGAGGCACAGTATGACATACTGTGACACTGTCTGACTCCCTCTAGCTCTCTCTGAGGCACACTGTGACACTCTCTGACAGACTGTGGCACTTTCTGACTCTCTCAGACTCACTTCGAAATATCTTGTAACCTTCTCTGACAGACTGTGAAACACTGTGACACTCTCAGAGACAGACTGTGACACATTCCGACTCTCTGAGACACGGTGTGACTCCCCTAGACACACTGTGACACTCTCTGACTCTGAGGCAGACTGAGACACTCTCTAAAACACACTGTGACACTCTCTAACAGACTGTGAATCTCTCTGACACACTCTGCGGCACACTGTGACACGCTCTGCCATACTGTGACACACTGTGACACTCTCTGACCCTCTCTGAGACCGACTGTGACACCCTCTGACTCTCCCTGACACTCTGAGGCACAACACGACATCTGTGACCCTCTCTGACACTGTGGCACTCACTGAGACACACTGTGACACTCTCTGACAGACTGTGACACTCTCTGACTTTCTCTGACCCTATCTGAGACACTCTGTGACACTTTCTGAGTCATTCTGTCACTCTCCGAGACACACTATAATACTCTCTCACAGACTGTGACCCTCTCAGGGACAAACACTGACCCACTCTCACACTCTCTGAGACACAGTAAAACACACCGTGACACTTTCTGACTCTCTGTGACACACTCTGAAATACATGTAACCTTTTCTAACAGACTGTGACACACTGTGACACTCTCTGAAACACACTGTGACACTCTCTGACTCTCTCTGACACTCTGAGACACATTGTGACACTCTCACAGACTGTGACCCTCTCTGAGACAAACGCTGACCCTCTCTGATACTCTCTGAGACACAGTGTGACACTCTCTGATTCTCTCTGACAAACTCTGAAATACACTGTAACCTTTTCTGACGGACAGTGACACACTGTGACACTCTCTGAGACACACTGTGACACATTCTGACTATATCTGACACTCTCTGAGACACACTATGACAGACTATGACATGCTGTGACATTCTCTGACCATCTCTGACTCTCTCCGAGGCACACTGTGACACTCTCTGGCCCTACTGAGACTGACTGTGACCCTTTCTGACTGAATGTGACACTCTCTGACAGACGGTGACACTCTCTGTGACACACTGTGACACTCTTTGACTGAATGTGACACTCTCTGACAGACAGTGACACTCTCTGACAGATGGTGACACTCTCTGTGACACACTGTGATACTCTCTGACACACTGTTACTCTGACACTCTCTGAGACACACTGTGACAATCTCTGAATCTCTCTGATACTCTCTGAAACATACTGTGACACTCTCTGACACACTGTGACAGTCTCTGAACGACTCTAACAGACTGTGACATTTTCTGTGACACACGATGACACTCTGACAGACTGTGACACTCTCTGACAATGGTGACATATTCTGAGACACTGTGACACTCTCTGATACACTCTGTAACACTTTCAGTATCTCTCTGATTCCCTAAGACACAATGTGACACTCGCTGACACACTGCGACACTCTCTGACCGACTGTGATACTCTGTGACACATGGTGACATTCTCTGAGAAATTGTGACATTCTCTGAGACACACTGTGACACATTCTGTCGCTCTCTAACGCTCTTTTAGACACAGTGTGACACTCCCTGACTCTCTCTGACACTCTGAGACGCACTGTGACCCTCTGTGACACTCTCTAAGACACGTTGTGACACTCTCTGACCGACTCTGACACTCTCTGAGACACACAGTGACAACCTCTGACCCTGTCTGAGACGGACTGTGAAACTCTGTCACTCTCTCTGACACCGTCTGAGGCACAGACACTGTGACACTCTCTGACAGATTGTGATAAACTGTGACACTCTCTGACTTTCTCTGGCACTCTCTTAAACACACTGTGACACTCTCTGACTCATTCTGACCAACTCTGAGACACACTATGACACTCTCTCACAGACTGTGACCCCCTCTGAGACAAACGCTGACCCTCTCTGACACTCTCTGAGACAGAGTACGACTCACTGTGTCACTCTCTGACTCTCTCTGACACACTCTTAAAAAGCACTGTAATCTTCTCTGGCAGACTGTGACACACCGTGACACTCTCCGAGACATACTGTGACACTCTCTGACTCTCTCTGACACTCTCTGAGACACACTATGACACTCTCTGAGACACACTATTACACTCTCTGACAGACTGTGACACACTGTGACACTCTCCAAGACACACTGTGACACTCTCTGAAACACACTGTGACACTCTCTGACTCACTCTGACACACACTGAGACACACTATGACACTCTCTGAGATACACTGTGACACTCTCTGAAACACTGTGACACTCTCTGACTATCTCTAACACACTGAGACACACTATGACACTCTGACAGAAAATGACACACTGTGACATTTCTGACTTTCTCTGACTCTCTCTAAGGCACACTGTGACAATCCCTGACCGACGGTGACACACTCTGACCCTCTCTGAGACAGACTGTGACACTTTCTGATGCTCTCTGAGACTCTCTTAGACACACTGTAACACTATTTGACTCTTTCTGACTCGCTGAGACACACTGTGACACTTTCGGACTCTCTCTGACACTCTCTGAAACACACTGTGACACTCTTTGACAGACCGTGACAGACTGTGACACTCTCTGAGACACACTGCGACACTTCCTGACCGACTGCGACAAACTGTGACATTTTCTCTGACAAACTGTGACACTCTCTGAGACACACTGTGACACTTGCTGACCGATTGTGACAGACTGTGACATGTTCTCTGACACACTGTGACACTCTCTGACTCACTGTGACATGTCTGAAACTCTCTGACACTCTCTCAGCCACACTGTAACACTCTATGACACTCACTGAGACACGCTATGACACTCTCTGACAGACTATGAAACATTGTGACATTTTCTGACTTTCTCTGACTCTCTCTTAGACACAATGGGACACACTGTGACAGACTGTGACACTCTCTGAGACATACTGTGACACTCTCTGATTATCTCTGACACTCTGAGACACACTGTGACACTCTGTGTCATTCTCTGACCCTTGCTGAGACACACTAACACTCTCTGAATCGCTCTGGTACTCACTGAGACACACTATGACACTCTCTGAGACACACTGTGACACTGTCTGACTGAATGTGACACTCTCTGACAGACGGTGACACTCTCTGTGACACACTGTGACACTCTCTGACTGAATATGACACATTTTGCCCCCAGCCCTGAGCCACAACCGAACTCAGATTCCATGAATCATGTGGATACCCAGTGTAAAGCAGCTGATGGTCTCACTCCGTACACAACAGCCAGTCCAGGCACCCAACTGGTGGGCAGCACCAAAAAGATCCCGTCTCTGACCCAGATACATGTTTGGATGAGATTGACTTGACAGTCTGTTATACCCGGACTGGACGCTGAAGAGCAAACCAAATGAATCGCCATGTGCCTTAGTCCAGCAGGCCATTCAGCCCTCCCTGAGGGCCAACAGCTCGGGAGGGGCATCCATGATGAGATGAAGGCAGTGATCCTCACTGCTCGAGGGCAGGATAAGGCATATCCTGCAGAGGCGCTACATAACTGCAGAACAACAACCAGGGGATTGCCCCTCCCCTCCCCCCCGTCAGCTTTACCCGGAGACTCTGGGTCCAATTTGTCTGGAATTTTGGGGATGTGACCTGCACCTCTCTGAGCGATGAGAAACTGGGCCCGACCCTTTGTCTCCCATGTCTCAGAAAGGAGGAGGGACACCTGGGATTCCACCCCTCAGACGCCCCCTGTAATGAGGCTTGGGCCCTCTGCTAATTAATTGCTGAATAGGAAATAGACTTTAGGGATTTGCACATTGTGTTACAGGATCTCAGGGATCAGAAGCGATTGGTAGGGTTTCCCCGAGAATGGGTGCATGCTAGTAGGATACCAAGCACCCTGCCTGGACTAGGGGTCATTTTAGGACAGCGATATCCCAGGAAGCCCACCAGAGAGAATTCCTCAGAAACAAAATTAAAAACGGGCCAAGACCAGGAGGGAAGGCTCCTCCCCCAGCTTGTCCCACGCATACCTGGCTCTCACAATGGACTAGTCATTAAACTCACAGGGAATTACTTGTTCACGAACATTTATCACAAACTGACACTAATCATAATGAATATATCAGGGATACAGTAATCAGAATGGTGTCCTTCCCCATTAAAATAATCATGTTCCCAACTGACCCACAGGATAATGGGACAAGGGACAGGGAATTATGAGGGAAAGCCCACAACAGCAATTATCAGATGAAAGAAAAGGGAATTCCTTGATGATTTAGCCACAGGATGAGAGTCCACCCCCAGGGCAGGAGTGTTACTGGTCAGTACGCTGACTTGGCTAATTTGGAGAATAAACTCAGTATCCTGACCCAACAACTCTCTAATGAGCCTGAGAAAGACTGAACACAGAAAACCCAGAGGAGACCATGGGACAACTCGTGGAGAATCAGGCTAACCATCACTTAGTGACCAAACTGGAGGATCACGCCAACACGATTAACCAGATCGTCCAAACCCCAATCAGAAATGACGGGCAGCAGTAAAACCACACCCTGTGCAGTATCTACGGTAACGGGATGGTGGAACAGCTGAGGGAGGAGCTCAGGCATGCCAGCCAAGGGGAAATCCCAACCCGGGTTAGTGACAAACAGCATAAATATTTGTCCCAGGAGAACACCCACACCAATGTCTCTCACTGTGTGTGACAGCAGCTCACCAAGGGCTGGGTTAATAACAGCAGTAAGGACACTCTAGGTGGGACACTGGGCTTGGTATGAGGGATTCCACATAACACAAGTGAACAAAGTTAGGTTGAAGTCCAAATTATCGGAGTTGTATAAAAAAGGTATTTGGATGGGCTCCCATGATTACTGTGGAGATAGAGGGAACATTGCCAGGGACCATACTTACGTAAATGGGAAGGAACAGGTCATACCATGACATTCCCATAGCCTGTTATCCAAGAATTCGGCTCCTCTCACATCAGCTGTTGTCCTCACCGCACTCACCTTGATATATCTCGGGATACCGGTGGTTAGGATTGCAGGCAGCAACAGATGGGTACGATCATGGTGAATCATGCCTGGACACACCCCCAGGGGCTGGAAGATAGATGGAACTCCCTGGGTGATCACCTTAGTTTCATTCATTTGCAGTGTTTGAGTGTTCCTGACTGGGCCAGTATTGATTACCTGGCCATAGTTGCCATTACGACAGATTGGCCATGTTAAATTGCCCATTGTGTCAAGGGATATTCGGGCTAGCTGGAATAGCCATAGGAAATGCAGGGTTTCAGGGATATCACTGGGGGAGTGGGTCTGAGTTGGATTCTCTTCAGAGGGTCATTGTGGACTCAATAGGCCGAACAGTCTGATTCTGTTCTGTCAAGATTTTATGATATCACTTATCAGCTATAAGACTTAGGGTGTAGGGTTGCTCGCTGATAGGTTTGATATCCAGACGTTTCATTCCCTGGCTGGGTAGCATCATCAGTGGCGACCTCCAAGTGAAGCTATAAGACCATCGGTTTGACCAACGTACACAGTGGCTTTTGCACAGACAGCTGGCTACTCTGACAACAAGCATAACCAGCTTTTAAAATTAGGTTTGTAATTTATTGCATAAGCTTCTTTTCTTTCCATTCAAGTGGATGAGTTGTGGGAGATGTCACAACCTCCTGGCTAAAACACAGATAGACAGCCAAGGTTTATTGGCCAAATAAATCTCCCAAATCACCAAACCCGCACACCAGGCACAGCGCAAACACAGCATAATGTACAAGGCAGCAGTTATTCTGGACAGATGTATCTACCAAACAAATGAGGGCCCAGACAGGAAGGCACCGGGTCCTGCTACACAAAGAAACTAACAGCAAAAAGCCATCCAAATGATTGGCAATGCTTCAAACTATTAACGGTTTCTCCTAATTGGCCAGAACGATAGAAAGTTCCTGAAAACCATCCAGAAATGAACAAAAACAGGGTTTATCTGCAGACTGATTGCCTGAATCTCTGCAGACCTTCTGAGGAGACCAGCATGGCAAGAGACAGAGACCATCTGACCATCCAGAGAGAGAGAGGGCGAGAGAAAACAGTCTCGCAGACCCAGAAGCAGAACCAAGATAGAGAGAGAGAGAGAGAGAGAGAGAGAGAGGCTGAAGCAAAACCCAGGGGCATGGGAGAGAGGGAATGTGAAAATCCATTGAGAGAGTTGGAACCAACTGGATTAAGAAGTGTCACACCTTCAGTCTGTCCATGTTTTAACTCCTCAGTCTTCGTCTGACTTCCCACTTCTCTCCCTCTCACTGTCCCCTCTCTCTATCCTTATGTCTGTCTCTCTCTCTCACACACACACTCTTTCTCTCACTCTCTCCCTCTCCCTGTATCTCTCTGCCCATCTTTCTCCCATCCCCCTTCTCCATCCCCAATCTCTCCATCTCTGTCTCTTTTTCTCACCCTCCCTTTCTGTTTTTCGCTATTTCAGACCTGAAAGATCTCACCCAGTTTTGTAAACTCTCAAAAATATTATGCCCTTCATTTTCATTGTCCTCCCAAATTTATCCCCTTCCCCAAATATCTTCCGTTCCAAATAATTGCTTCACCAAATATGCCCCCTTCAAATATTTTGCTGCCCCAACATTGCTGTGAGCCCCACCCCCTGGGGCAGAGGGAAATGAAGGAAAAGTGTGGAGCTGGAAAAGCACAGCAGGTCAGGCCTGAACCATCAACTCTCCTGGCTGACCTGCTGGGCTTCCCCAGCTCCACACTTTGTAACTGACTTTCCAGCATCTGCAGTCCTCACTTTCTCACGCAGGTAAATGAGTCTGGGTTGACTGACTGGCCTGTGGCTGTTTTAATGTACAGCATGATCCCAATCGCAGAATTATAGAAGACTTGTATCACAGATGGAGTTCTTTCTGCCCATCCCCCCTCCTCTCATTAAATGATCCTGGTCCTGTTCAGGATCCTCAGGATTGTCCCCTGAATGGCCTCACTGACTATCCTTTCTGTGGAGACCTCTTCTCCGTGTTGTGGTTCTGTTCGCCGAGCTGGGAATTTGTGTTGCAGACATTTCGTCCCCTGTCTAGGTGATATCCTCAGTGCTTGGGAGCCTTCTGTGAAGCGCTTCTGTGATCTTTCCTCCGGAATTTATAGTGGTTTGTCTCTGCTGCTTCCGGTTGTCAGTTCCAGTTGTCCGCTGCAGTGGCTGGTATATTGGGTCCAGGTTGATGTGTTTAACAAACACATCAACTTTGAACACTTCTTCTCCATCCTGTCTCAGACTTTGCATCTCATGCTGTCCCTCCCTCAATCTCTCTGTCTCTCACAGCAGCCCCTCCTTTCTCCACCAACCCCAAAACCACATCAAACAGTCCCCGTCTCTGGCTGTCCCACTCCCCCCTTGTCTCGCAATCTCCCCTTGCCATGTAGACCCACAGCTCCTGGGCTGGAGGACATGGTGCAGAGACTAACACACCTTTTGACTGACTGCTGTCATGCACAGAAATATCCCACTCTGCAATCATTCCCCAGCCACACACACTGTCCTTCTCCCTCCATATGCGTCCTTCTCGCTCTCCCTGTTTCTCACTGTCCATCTCTCTCTCTCCTCAATTTCTCCATCCAAACTCTCTCCATGTCTCTCTTTCTCTTTTTGTCACCCTCCCCTTCTCTTTTTCTTCATTTCAGACTCAATGAGAAAAGTGCTTTTATGTCCCTTACACTAACTCCCTCCCCACAGTCGGGGTAACATTCAGGAGAGACCAGGAAAATGTTGATCCCCGCATTAACTGTACAGCATCCAGCGACACTGAGACAAACTCTTCCCATGTCCCTTCCCCAGTCACTGGGACAGGGGTCTAGGGAGACAGAGGGAGAGAAACTACAAGAGAGAAAGAGAGATGGACAGACAGACAGTGAGAGGGAGGGAGAGAATAAGACAAAGACGGGCAGGCAGAGGGAGGGAGAGAAAGTGAGAAGAACTGAAAGAGAGCAGGAGAGAGGCAGAGAGAGAAAGGGAGAGAGAGAGAGTAAGAACCAGGAAGAGAAATACAATGTCAGACCGATACAAGTTGAAAAACGGGAGGCAAAGCCAGGGAGTGAAGGTCAAATAGACAGCAAGAGAGAAAACTTGGGCAGAGATATAGGACAGAGAGAGAGAGAGAGAGAGAGGAGTTGCAGCAGCAGCATAGAGCTGAGAGAGTGGGGGAGAGGTGGGGTTCTGTGATGCAACGACAATGATTTACAGACAAGAAAGGCAAGATCCCTCAGAGCTGAGAGAAAGATACAGAGAGAGATGAGTAAGTTGTTGGTTTTGTGGAAGATTGAATGATTAAACATTCCTGATAAACATGATGGGGTGTCAAAGGGGCAGAGTGTTGTAGGAAGGGAATCTGAAGGGGAAATGTCAACAGGGCAGAGATATGAAGGATGTTGTGAGATAGGGATTGAAGGAAAAATGTGGGAGAGACAACTGGGAACACAGAAATATACATAAGAGCTCTCATGGGAGTGGGAAGCAGTGAGATCGGTGGGATCAGACTGTGCAGCTGCCCCCTCCAGCATTTTTACCTTTGTCTCTCCTCAGTGTAGAGCTCGCATCTTGTGGTAAATTTCCCACAGACAGCCTGAATCCCACAATGTGTTTGTGTGTTCACTCTCTCTGGTTCCAGCTCCTGTCTGATGATTCCGTACAGCAGAATAATTTGATTCTCTGTCTCTGTACTGTCTGGGTTTCAGTCCCAAATCAAATGCTAAATCATCCACGATCCTATTGAATACCAGAGCAGGCTCGAGGGGCTGAATGGTCTCCTGTTCCTATTACAGATGGTCTTATGTTCTTAACACTACCTCCCAGCTCTTGGCCCCCACACTGGAGGTTATGACTACACAAGGGCCTGATCTGTAGAGTGCTGCACTCTTCCATGAGTCTCGGAGGGAACCAGCCTGATTTGGATTGGAGTTGCAGCCTCTCAGTGAGAAGTGAAATCTCCTTGAGGTTCCCCTCAGTCTCTCACTGTAAGGTGGAGCAGGCCAGTCCCGGGGAAGCAAACAGCAGGCCAGATGTGCTCTGTCCTCCAGCTCCATTTCAGAAGGCCACGTGGGAGGGGCTTGTTTCATTCATCAGCTTCCCGTGCTCTCCCTTCTGGGTTAAGGTGGGGCCGAATGGCCTTGCTCCTGGCTCCTAATAAGGTGCAGGCTGGCTATGATTGGGTTATACAGGGCATGCCCCTGGAGTGAGGTCAGTTAGCTCAGTTGGATGGACAGTTGGTTTATAATGCAGAGTAAAAACAATAGCGTGTGTTCAATTCCCACACCAGCTGGGGTTACCCTGATGGATTCTCCTTCCCAACCTCTCCCCTCAGCTGGGCCATGGTGACCCTCTGATTAAAACACCACCACACACCGCTCTCTAATGAGGAGCTGACCCATGCTCTGGTCAGACTGCGGTGACATTACATTGGTTTGTACCTGGGGCACTGTGTGCAGGACTAGTCACTGCATTGCCGGAGGGATGTTAGTGTGTGGGGAAGGTTTACTGGATGAATCCCCACTGGAATGAATGGCACTCTCTTTCCCCCAGTTAAGTCACTCTTGCAGCTTTTGTGTCTTTGGAGACACAAGCACCAATTCACCTGAAGCAGCAGCTGGATTTTATATTCATGAGCACCCAATAAGATTGGCTAGTTTACACACATACACACACACATACACTCCCTCAAACACACACAGACACACTCTCACACACACTCTCACAAAGGACCCCGCCACACACAGGCTCTCTCACACACACAGACACACGCTCCCTCAAACACAAACACAGACACACTCTCACACACAAGCACACACTCTATCTCCCACACACATACACACACAGACATACGCTCCCTCAAATACACATACGGGCACACTCTCTCACACATACACGCAGACACACTCTCTCTCAGACAGACACACTCTCTCACACACACAGACACTCTCTCTCACGCAGACACACTCTCTCACACACACAAATACACACACTCTCTCTCATTTACACACACACTCTCATTCTCTCACACACCCACTCACTCTCACGCACACAGACTCTCTCTCACACACACTCTCTGTCTCTCACACACACAGACATTCTCTCTCACACACATACACACAGACAGACACACAAACACACGATCCCTCAAGCACACACAGACACACTCTCTCACATACACACATAAACGCACAGTTACTCTCTCTCTCATACACACATACGCTCGCAGACACACGCTCCCTCAAAAACACACAGACACACTCTCCCACATACACACATAAACGCACAGTTACTCTCTCTCACACACACATACACACGCAGACACACGCTCCCTCAAACACATATAGACACACTCTCTCTCTCACACACACACATGGACACACACTCTCTCACACACACACACTGACACACACTCACACACACAGACGCTCTCTCTCACACACACAGTTACACACACAGACACACGCTCCCTCAAATATGCATACACACACTCTCTCTCACACACACACTGACACACACACACTCTCTCACACACACATACACACTATTTCTCACATAAGACACACTGTCATACAGACACACAGACACATACACACATAGACACACAGACACACACACAATAGACACAGACACATTCTCTCACACACACAGACACACTCTCACACACACATACACACGGACACACTCTCTCTCACACACATACACTCTCTCTCACACACACACTGACACACACACACACTCTCACACACACATACGCACTATTTCTCACATAAGACACACTGTCATACAGACACACAGACACATACACACATAGACACACAGACACACACACAATAGACACAGACACATTCTCTCACACACACAGACACACTCTCTCTCACACACACACACACTCTCTCACGCACACCCTCACTCACACACTTGCACACAGAGACACACACACCCTCAAACACACACAGCTCCACGCTCTCACATGAACATGCAATTTCTTTCTCATGCACACATATGTGAGAAATAGTGTGTATGTGTGTGTGAGAGAGTGTGTGTGTGTCAGTGTGTGTGTGAGAGAGAGTGTGTGTATGCATATTTGAGGGAGCGTGTGTCTGTGTGTGTAACTGTGTGTTTGTGTGTGTGTGAGAGAGAGCGTCTGTGTGTGTGAGAGTGTGTGTCAGTGTGTGTGTGAGAGAGAGTGTGTGTCCATGTGTGTGTGTGTGAGAGAGAGTGTGTCTATATGTGTTTGAGGGAGCGTGTGTATGTGTGTGTGAGAGAGAGTAACTGTGTATACAAAGAGATACACATGCATCCACTCTTTCACACACACAAACACGGGCAGTCTCTCTCTCTCTCTCTCTCTCTCTCTCTCTCTCTCTCTCTCTCACACACACACACACACACACACACACACACACACACACACACACACACACACACACACACACACACAGCTGTAAAGGCATGGTTGAGGTATTGCTGGAGAAATGATTTCTCCGAGGACTGAGCCATGATCCCACATGATGACTGCTCCAGGGGGACAGACAGCAGCTACAGAGACTTGTTGGATCTTCCTGTGCACCACATCTTGCATCGACAGCATTAGTCTGTTTGGGTGCCTGATTTTCTAAAATGTCTCCAAGCAACAAGTAACAATAGATTGATGAAAGTTTTCCTCCAAACTATGTTTCAGACACATGCTGCTGTTATTTTTCACTGATTGTGTAAAATGATCTGGATCTGCTGAAATGGGGAGTGGCTTCCATTTCAAATTACAACACCAGAGTGCCTCGGGGACCCTGACGAAATGATCAGGGAATTGCAACTGTTCCTTTCTACCCTCTGCAAACTGTACCATCAGATAGTGCTCCCTCAGTAACTCAGATAGTTCTCCCTCAGTACCTCAGATAGTTCTCCCTCAGTACCTCAGATAGTTCTCCCTCAGTACCTCAGATAGTTCTCCCTCAATACATCAGATAGTTCTCCCTAAGTACCTCAGATAGTGCTCCCACAAAACCTCAAAGTGCTCCCGCAGCACCTCAGATAGTTCTCCCTCAGTACCTCAGATAGTGCTCCCTCAATACCTCAGAAAGTGCTTCCTCAGTACCTCAGATAGTGCTCCCTCAATTCCCCCTGATAGTTCTCCCTCAATACATCAGATAGTTCTCCCTCAGTACCTCAGATAGTGCTCCCGCAGCACCTCAGATAGTTCTCCCTCAGTACCTCAGATAGTGCTCCCTCCATACCTCAGAGAGTGCTCCCTCAGCACCTCAGAGAGTGCTCCCTCAGTACCTCGGAAAGTGCTTCATCAATATCTCAGATAGTGCTCGCTCAATATCCCAGATAGTTCTCCCTCAGTACCTCAGATAGTGCTGCCTCAGTACCTCAGAACGTGCTCCCTCAATACCTCAGATATTCTCCCTCAATCCCTCAGAAAGTCCTCCCTCAATATCTCAGATAGACCTCCCTCAATATCTCAGATAGTTCTCCCTCAATAGCTCCGATAGTGCTCCCTCAATACTTCAGATAGTGCTCCCTCAGTACCTCAGATAGTTCTCCCTCTGTACCACAGATAGTGCTCTATAAATACCTCTGAAAGTTAATCCTCAATACCTCAGAAAATGCTCCCTCAATACCTCAGATAGTGCTCCCTCAATACCTCAGGTATTTCTCCCCTAGTACATCAGAAAGTGCTCCTTCAATACCTCAGAAAGTGCCCCCTCAAAAGGTCCCATAGTTCTCCCTCAGTACCTCAGATAATGCTCCCTCAATTCCTCAGATAGTGCTCCATCAATACCTCAGAGAGTGCTCCCTCAGTACCTCAGAAATTTCTCCTTCAGTACCTCAGAAAGTGCTCCGTCGGTACCTCAGAAAGTGTTCCCTCAATACCTCTGAAAGAGCTTCCTCAATAGCACAGAAAGTGCTCCCTCAATACCTCAGATATTTCTCCCTCAATACCTCAGAATGTGCTCCCTCAATACCTCAGATAGTTCTCCCTCAATATCTCAGATAGTTCTCCCTCAATAGCTCAGATAGTGCTCCCTCAATACCTCAGAATGTGCTCCCTCAATATTTCAGATAGTGCTCCCTCAATACCTCAGAATATGCTCCCTCAATATTTCAGATAGTGCTCCCTCAATACCTCAGATAATGCTCTCTCAATTCCTCAGATAGTGCTCCTCAATACCTCAGAATGTCCTCTCTCAGTACCTCAGAAAGTGCTCCCTCAGTACCTTAGAAAGTGCTCCCTCGGAACCTCAGAAAGTGCTCCCTCAATACCTCTGAAAGAGCTCCCTCAATAGCACAGAAAGTGCTCCCTCAATTGAACAGAAATTGCTCCCTCAATACCTCAGATTTTCTCCCTCAATACCTCAGAAAGTGCTCCCTCAATACCTCAGATAGTTCTCCCTCAATATCTCAGATAGTTCTCCCTCAATAGCCCAGAAAGTGCTCCCTCAATACCTCAGAATGTGCTCCCGCAATACCTCAGAAAGTGCTCCCTCAATAGCTCAGATAGTGCTTCCTCAATACATCAGATAGTGCTCCCTCAATATCTCAGAAAGTGTTACCTCAATACCTCAAACGGTTCTCTCTCAGTACCTCAGAAAGTGCTCCCTCAATACCTCTGAAAGAGCTTCCTCAATAGCACAGAAAGTGCTCCCTCAGTACCTTAGAATATGCTCCCTCAATATCTCAAAAATGATCCCTCAATACATCACATATTGCTCCCTCATTACCTCAGTTCGAGCTCCCTCAGTACCTCAGAAAATGGTCCCTCAATATCCTAAAAATGATCCCTCAATACCTCAGAATGTGCTCTCTCAATACCTCAGACATTGCTCCCTCAGTACCACAGATAGTTCTCCCTCATTACTTCAGATAGTAATCCCTTAATACCTCAGACATTGCTCCCTCAATATGTCAAAATATGCTCCCTCAGTACCTCAGATAGTGCTGCCTCAATACCTCAGATGGTGCTCCCTCAATACCTCAAATAGTGCTTCCTCAGTACCTCAGATAGTGCTTCCTCAGTACCTCAGATAATGCTCCCGCAATACCTGAGATAGTGCTCCCTCAGTACCTCAGAAAGTGCTCCCTCAGGACCTCAAAAAGTGCTCCCTCAATACCTCAGATAGTTCTCCCCAGTACCTCAGACAGTGCTCCCTCAATACCTCAGAAAGTTCACCCTCAGTACCTCAGACAGTGCTCACTCAATACCTCTGAAAGTGCTCCCTCAATACCTCAGAAAGTGCTCCCTCTCTACTTCAGATAGTTCGCCCTCAGTACCTCAGATAGTACTCCTTTAATACCTCAGAAAGTGCTCCCTCAATACCTCAGAAAGTGCTCCCTCAGTACCTCAGATAGTTCTCCCTCAGTACCTCAGATAGTACTCCGTTAATACCTCAGAAAGTGCTCCCTCAATACCTCAGATAGTGCTCCCTCAGTATCTCAGATAGTTCTCCCTCAGTACATCAGATAGTATCCGTTAATACCTCAGAAAGTGCACCCTCAATACCTCAGATAGTGCTGCCTCAGTACCTCAGAAAGTGCTCCCTCAATATCTCAAAACGTGCTCCCTGAGTACCTCAGATAGTGCTCCCTCAGTACCGCAGAAAGTGCTCCCTGAGTACCTCAGAATGTGCTCCTTCAATACCACAGACAGTGCTTCCTCAAAACCCAGAAAGTGCTCGCTCAATACCTCAGAATGTGCTCCCTCAATACCTCAGAAAGTGCTCCCTCAATAACTCAGATATTTCTCCCTCAGTACCTCAGATACTGCTCCCTCAATACCTGAGATAGTGCTCCATCAGTACCTCAGACAGTGCTCCCTCAATACCTCAGATCGGGCTACTTCAATACTTCAGATAGTGCTCCCTCATGACCGCAGATAGTTCTCCCTCAGTACCTCGGATCGTGCTCCCTTAATACCGCCGAAAGTGCTCTCTCAATATTTCAGATAGTTCTCCATCAATACCTCAGATAGTGCTCCCTCAATGCCTCAGAAAGTGCTCCCTCAATACCTCAGATAGTGCTCCCTCAGTATCTCAGATAGTTCTCCCTCAGTACATCAGATAGTATCCGTTAATACCTCAGAAAGTGCACCCTCAATACCTCAGATAGTGCTGCCTCAGTACCTCAGAAAGTGCTCCCTCAATATCTCAAAACGTGCTCCCTGAGTACCTCAGATAGTGCTCCCTCAGTACCGCAGAAAGTGCTCCCTGAGTACCTCAGAATGTGCTCCTTCAATACCACAGACAGTGCTTCCTCAAAACCCAGAAAGTGCTCGCTCAATACCTCAGAATGTGCTCCCTCAATACCTCAGAAAGTGCTCCCTCAATAACTCAGATATTTCTCCCTCAGTACCTCAGATACTGCTCCCTCAATACCTGAGATAGTGCTCCATCAGTACCTCAGACAGTGCTCCCTCAATACCTCAGATCGGGCTACTTCAATACTTCAGATAGTGCTCCCTCATGACCGCAGATAGTTCTCCCTCAGTACCTCGGATCGTGCTCCCTTAATACCGCCGAAAGTGCTCTCTCAATATTTCAGATAGTTCTCCATCAATACCTCAGATAGTGCTCCCTCAATGCCTCAGAAAGTGCTCCCTCAATACCTTAGAATGTGCTCCCTCAATACCTTAGAAAGTGCTCCTTCAATAGCTCAGATAGTTCTCCCTCAGTACCTCAGATAATGCTCACTCACTTCCTCAGATAATGCTCCCTCAATACCTCAGAAAGTGCTCACCCAGTACCTCAGACAGTGTTCTCTCTGTACATCAGAAAGTGCTCCCTCAATACCTCAGAAAGTGCTCCCTCAATAACTCAGAAAGTGCTCCCTCAATAGCTCAGATAGTTCACCCTCAGTACCTCAGATAATGCACTCTCAATTCCTCAGATAGTGCTCCTTCAATTCCTCAGAAAGTGCTCCCTGAATACTTCAGACAGTGCTCCCTCAAAAGTTCAGAAAGTGCTCCCTCAATACCTCAGATAGTTCTCCCTCAGTACCTCAGAAGATGCTCCCTCAATATCTCAAAATGTGCTCCCTCAGTACCTCAGATAGTTCTCCCTCAATACCTCAGAAAGTGCTCCCTCAATACCTCAGATTGTGCTCCCTCTCTACTTCAGATAGTTCTCCCTCACTACCTCAGATATTACTCCCTTAATACTTCAGAAAGTGCTCCCTCAATACCTCAGATAGTGCTCCCTCAGTACCTCAGATAGTTCTCCCTCAGTACCTCAGAAAGTGCTCCCTCAATATCTCAAAAAGTGCTCCCTCAGTACCTCAGATAGTGATCACTCAGTACCTCAGAAAGTGCTCCCTCAATATCTCAAAAAGTGCTACCTCAATATCTCAAAACGTGCTACCTCAATACCTCAGAAAATGCTCCCTCAATTCTCAGATAGTGCTCCCTCAGTACCTCAGTAAGTACTCCTTCAATTCCTCAGATAGTGCTCCCTCAGTACCTCAGATAGTGCTCCCTCAGTACCTCAGAAAGTGCTCCCTCATTACCTCAGAAAGTGCTCGCTCAATGCCTCTGAATGCGCTCCCTCAATATCTCAGATAGTTCTCCCTCAATACCTCAGAAAGTGCTCCCTCAATACCACTGAAAGTGCTCCCTCAATACCTCTGAAAGTGCTCCGTAAACACCTCAGAAAGTGCTCCCTCAATACCTCAGAATGTGCTCCCTCAATAGCTCAGATATTTCTCCCTCAATGTCTCAGATAATGCTCTCTCAATTCCTCACATAGTGCTCCCTCAATACCACAGATTGTGCTCCCTCAGTACCTCGACAGTGCTCCCTCAATACCTCAGACAATGCTCATTCAAAAGCTCACAAAGTGCTCTCTAAGTACCTCAGAAAGTGCTCCCTCAGTACTTTCGATAGTTCTCCCTCAGGAGCTCAGAAAGTGCTCCCTCAATACCTCAGAATGTGCTCCCTCAATCCTTCAGATAGTGCTGCCACAGAGCCTCAGATAGTTCTTCCTCCGTTCCTCAGATAGCACTCCCTTAATACCTCAGAAAGTGCACCCTCAATACCTCAGAAAGTGCTCCCTCACTAACTCAGAAAGTGCTCCCTCAATAGCTCAGATAGTTCACCCTCAGTACCTCAGATAATTCACTCTTAATTCCTCAGATAGTGCTCCTTCAATTCCTCAGAAAGTGCTCCCTGAATACATCAGACAGTGCTCCCTCAAAAGTTCAGAAAGTGCTCCCTCAATACCTCAGATAGTTCTCCCTCAGTACCTCAGAAGATGCTCCCTCAATATCTCAAAATGTGCTCCCTCAGTACCTCAGATAAGTCTCCCTCAATACCTCAGAAAGTGCTCCCTCAATACCTCAGATTGTGCTCCCTCTCTACTTCAGATAGTTCTCCCTCACTACCTCAGATATTACTCCCTTAATACCTCAGAAAGTGCTCCCTCAATACCTCAGATAGTGTTCCCTCAGTACCTCAGATAGTTCTCCCTCAGTACCTCAGAAAGTGCTCCCTCAATATCTCAAAAAGTGCTCCCTCAGTACCTCAGATAGTGATCACTCAGTACCTCAGAAAGTGCTCCCTCAATATCTCAAAAAGTGCTACCTCAATACCTCAGATAGTGCTCCCTCAATACCTCAGAAAATGCTCCCTCAATTCTCAGATAGTGCTCCCTCAGTACCTCAGGAAGTACTGCTTCAATTCCTCAGATAGTGCTCCCTCAGTACCTCAGATAGTGCTCCCTCAGTACCTCAGAACGTGCTCCCTCATTACCTCAGACAGTACTCCCTCAATACCTCAGATAGTTCTCCCTCAGTACCTCAGAAGATGCTCCCTCAATATCTCAAAATGTGCTCCCTCAGTACCTCAGATAGTGCTCCCTCAATACCTCAACAAGTGCTCTCTCAGTACCTCAGAAATTGTTCCCTCAATACTTCAGAAAGTGCTCCCACAATACCTCAGATATTTCTCCCTCAGTACCTCAGAAGATGCTCCCTCAATACCTCAAAATGTGCTCCCTCAGTACCTCAGATAGTGCTCCCTCAATACCTCAGAAATTGCTCCCTCAGTACCTCAGAAATTGTTCCCTCAATACTTAGCAAGTGCTCCCACAATACCTCAGATATTGCTTCCACAGTACAACAGATAGTTCTTTCTCAGTACCTCACATAGTTCTCCCTGAGTTCCTCAGATAGTACTCCCTAAATATCGCAGGAAGTGCTCCCTCAATACATCAGGTAGTGCGACCTCAGTACCTCAGATAGTTCTCCCTCAGTACCTCAGATAGTTCTCCCTCAATGCCTCAGATACTGCTTCCTCAGTACATCAGATAGTGCTCCCTCAATAACTCAGATAGTACTCCCTTAAGACCTCAGATACTTCTCCCTCAATACCTCAGAAAGTGCTCCCTCAGAACCTCAGTTAGTTCTCCCTCAATACCTCAGATAGTGCCCCCTCAGTACCTCAGATAGTGCTCCCTCAATACCTCAGATAGTTCTCCCTCAATAACTCAGTTAGTACTCCCTCAACACCTCAGATAGTGCTCCCTCAGTACCTCAGAAAGTGCTCCCTCAGTACCCCAGATAGTGCTCCCTCAATAACTCAGATAGTGCTCCCTCAATGCCTCAGATACTGCTTCCTCAGTACCTCAGATACTGCTCTCTCAATACCTCTGAAAGTGCTCCCTCAATACTTCATAAAGTGCTATCTCAATACCTCAGATAGTGCTTCCTCAGTACCGCAGAAAGTGCTCCCTCAATTCCACAGATAATGCTTCCTCAGTACATCAGATAGTGCTTCCTCAGTACATCAGATAGTGCTCCCTCAATAACTCAGATAGTGCTCCCTCAGTACCTCAGATAGTTCTCCCTCAGTACCTCAGATGGTACTGTCTTAATACCTCGGAAAGTGCTCCCTCAATACCTCAGATAGTGCTCCCGCAGTACCTCAGAAAGTGCTCCCTCAATATCTCAAAAAGTCCTCCCTCAGTACCTCAGATAGTGATCACTCAGTACCTCGGAAAATGCTCCTCAATATCTCAAAAAGCACTCCCTCTGCACCTCAGATAGTGCTGCGACAATACCACAGACATTTGCTCCCTCTGTGCCTCAGAAAGTGCTCCCTCAATACCTCAGATAGTGATTCCTCAAAACACAGAAAGTGCTCCCTCAAGACCTCACTTAGTACTCCCTCAATACCTCAGATAGTGCTTCCACATTACATCAGATAGTGTTCACACAATACCTCAGATAGTGCTTCCTCAGTGTCTAAGAAAGTGCTCCCTCCGTACCTCAGAAAGTGCTCCCTCAGTACGTCTGGAAGTGCTCTCTCAATGCCTCTGAAATTGCTCCCTCAATACCTCAGATATTTTTCCCTCAATACCTCAGAAAGTGCTCCCTCAATACGTCAGATCGTTCTCCCTCAATATCTCAGATAGTTCTCCCTCAATACTTCAGAAAGTGCTCCCTCAATAGCTCAGATATTTCTCCCTCAGTACATCAGATAATGCTATCTCAATCCCTTAGATAGTTCTCCCTCAATACCTCAGACAGTGCACCCTCAGTACCTCAGACAGTGCTCCCTCAATACCTCAGATAGTGCTTCCTCAGTACCTCAGATAGTGCTTCCTCATTACCTCACATAGTTCTCCCTGAGTTATTCAGATAGTACTCCCTTCATACCTCAGAAAGTGCTCCCTCAATACTTCAGATAGTACTTCCTCAGAACCTCAGATAGTGCTTCCGCAGTACCTCAGATATTTCTCCCTCAATACCTCAGAAAGTGCTCCCTCAATACTTCAGATAATGCTTCCGCAGTACCTCAGATAGTGCTTCGTCAGTACCTCAGATAGTGCTCCCTCAGTACCTCAGAAAGTGCTTCCTCAGTACCTCAGAAAGTGCTCCCTCAATATCTCAGATAGTGCTTTCTCATTACATCAGATAGTACTCCCTCAATACCTCAGATAGTGCTCCCTCAGTACCTCAGAAAGTGCTCCCTCATTACCTCAGAAAGCGCTCCCTCAGTACCTCAGAAAGTGCTCAATCAACGCTTCTGAAAGTGCTCCCTCAATAACTCAGAAAGTGCTCCTTCAACACCTCAGAAAGTGCTCCCTCAATATCTCAAAAAGTGCTCTCTCAGTACCTCAGATAGTGCTCCCTCAATACCTCAGAAAGTGCTCCCTTAGTACCTCAGTTAGTACTCCCTCAGTACCTCAGAAAGTGCTTCCTCAGTACCTCAGAAAGTGCTCCCTCAATACCTCAGATAGTGCTTTCTCATTACATCAGATAGTACTCCCTCAATACCTCAGATAGTGCTCCCTCAGTACCTCAGAAAGTGCTCCCTCATTACCTCAGAAAGCGCTCCCTCAGTACCTCAGAAAGTGCTCAATCAACGCTTCTGAAAGTGCTCCCTCAATAACTCAGAAAGTGCTCCCTCAACACCTCAGAAAGTGCTCCCTCAATATCTCAAAAAGTGCTCTCTCAGTACCTCAGATAGTGCTCCCTCAATACCTCAGAAAGTGCTCCCTTAGTACCTCAGTTAGTACTCCCTCAATACCTCAGATAGTGCTCCCTCAGTACCTCAGATAGTGCTTCCTCAAAACCCAGAAAGTGCTCCCTCAATACCTCAGTTAGTACTCCCTCAATACCTCAGATAGTGCTCCCTCAGTACCTCAGAAAGTGCTCCCTCAGTACCTCAGAAAGTGCTTCCACAATGCCTCTAAATGTGCTCCCTCAATACCTCAGATATTATTCCCTCAATGCCTCAGAAATTGCTTCCTCAATACGTCAGATCATTCTCCCTCAATATCTCAGATAGTGCTCCCTCAGTACCTCAGAAAGTGCTCCCTCAGTACCTCAGAAAGTGCTCCCTCAATACCTCGGATAGTGCTTCCTCATTACATCAGATAATACTCCCTCAATACCTCAGATATTTCTCCCGCAGTACCCCAGAAAGTGCTCCCTCAGTACCTCTGAAAGTGCTCCCTCAATGCCTCTTAAAGTTCTCCCTCAATACCTCAGATATTTCTCCCTCAATGCCTCAGAATTTGCTCCCTCAATACGTCAGATCGTTATCCCTCAATATCTCAGATAGTTCTCCCTCAATACCTCAGAAAGTGCTCCCTCAATACGTCAGATCGTTATCCCTCAATATCTCAGATAGTTCTCCCTCAATACCTCAGAATGTGCTCCCACAATACCTTAGATTGTGCTCCCTCAATAGCTCAGATATTTCTCCCTCAGTACATCACATAATGTGCTCCCAATTCCTCAGATAGTGCTCCCTCAGTACCTCAGACTGTGCTCCCTCAATAGCTCAGAAAGTGCTCCCTCAATACCTCAGATTGTTCTCCCTCAGTACCTCAGAAGATGCTCACTCAATATCTCAAAATGTGCTCCCTCAATACCTCAGAAAGTGCTCCCTCAGTACATCAGAAATTGTTCCCTTAATACTTCAGAATGTGCTCCCTCAATACCTCAGATATTGCTTCCACAGTACAACAGATAGTGCTTTCTCAGGACCTCAGATAGTTCCATCCACCTTGACACCCCGTGCTGGCCTCCTACCTGCCCTCGACCTCTTCATAGCCAATTGCCGCCGCGATATTAACCGCCACCTGAACTCCCACACCCCTCTCACCCACTCCAACCTCTCACCTTCGGAACGCGCAGCCCTCCACTCCCTCCGTTGCAACCCCAACCTCACTATCAAACCAGCAGACAAGGGAGGCATGGTAGTAGTTTGGCGCACCGACCTCTACACCGCTGAGGCCAAACGCCAGCTCGCAGATACCTCCTCCTACTGCCTCCTTGACCATGACCCCACCCCCACCACCAAACCATCATCTCCCAGACCGTCCATAACCTCATCACCTCGGGGGATCTCCCATCCACCGCCTCCAACCTCATAGTCCCACAACCCCGCACCTCCCGTTTCTACCTCCTGCCCAAAATCCACAAACCTGACTGCCCCGGCCGACCCATTGTCTCCGCCTGCTCCTGCCCCACCGAACTCATCTCCGCCTACCTTGACACCGTCCTGTCCCCCTTAGTCCAAGAACTCCCCACCTACGTTCGGGACACCACCCACGCCCTCCACCTGCTCCATGATTTTCGCTTCCCCGGTCCCCAACGCCTTATTTTCACCATGGACATCCAGTCCCTGTACACCTCCATCCCCCATCACGAAGGACTCAAAGCCCTCCGCTTCTTCCTTTCCCGCCGTACCGACCAGTACCCTTCCACTGACACCCTCCTTCGACTGACTGAACTGGTCCTCACCCTGAACAACTTCTCTTTCCAATCCTCCCACTTCCTCCAAACGAAAGGAGTAGCCACGGGCACCCGCATGGGCCCCAGCTATGCCTGCCTCTTCGTAGGATATGTGGAACAATCCATCTTCCGCAACTACACTGGCCACACCCCCCACCTTTTCCTCCGCTACATCGATGACTGTATCGGCGCCGCCTCGTGCTCACACGAGGAGGTGGAACAGTTCATCCACTTCACCAACACCTTCCACCCCGACCTCAAATTCACCTGGACAGTCTCAGATTCCTCCCTCCCCTTCCTCGACCTTTCTATTTCCATCTCAGGCGACCGAATCAACACGGACATCTACTACAAACCGACTGACTCCCACAGCTACCTGGACTACACCTCCTCCCATCCTGCCCCCTGCAAAAACGCCATCCCATTCTCCAAATTCCTTCGACTGCGCCGCATCTGCTCCCAGGAGGACCAGTTCCAAAAACGCACATCCCAGATGGCCTCCTTCTTCAAGGACCGCAATTTCCCCCCCGACGTGATCGACGATGCCCTCCACCGCATCTCTCCCACTTCCCGATCCTCCGCCCTTGAACCCCGCCCCTCCAACCGCCACCAGGACAGAACCCCACTGGTCCTCACCTACCACCCCACTAACCTCCATGTACAGCGCATCATCCGCCGTCATTTCCGCCACCTGCAAACGGACCCCACCACCAAGGATATATTTCCCTCCCCTCCCCTATCAGTATTCCGTAAAGACCACTCCCTCCATGACTCCCTCGTCAGATCCACACCCCCCACCAACCCAACCTCCACTCCCGGCATCTTCCCCTGCAACCGCAGGAGGTGCAAGACTTGCGCCCACACCTCCCCTCTCACCTCCCTCCAAGGCCCCAAAGGAAACTTCCATATCCGCCACAGATTCACCTGTACCTCCACACATATCATCTATTGCATCCTCTGTACCCGATGTGGCCTCCTCTATATTGGGGAGACAGGCCGCCGACTTGCGGAGCATTTCAGAGAACACCTCTGGGACACCCGGACCAACCAACCCAACCACCCTGTAGCTCAACATTTCAATTCCCCCTCCCACTCCACCAAGGATATGCAGATCTTTGGACTCCTCCATCGTCAGACCACAGCGAAACGACGGTTGGAGGAAGAACGCCTCATTTTCCGGCTAGGAACCCTCCAACCACAAGGGATGAACTCGGATTTCACCAGTTTCCTCATTTCCCCTCCCCCCAGCCTGTCTCAGTCAAATCCATCAAATTCAGCACCGCCTCCCTAACCTGCAATCTTCTTCCCGACCTCTCCGCCCCCACCCCAATCTGTCCTATCACCCTCACCTTGACCTTTTTCCACCTATCACATTTCCGACGCCACTCCCCCAAGTCCCTCCTCCCTATCTTTTTTCTTAGCCTGCTGGATAAACTTTCCTCATTCCTGAAGAAGGGCTAATGCCCGAAACGTCGATTCTCCTGTTCCCTAGATGCTGCCTGACCTGCTGCGCTTCTCCAGCCACACATTTCCATCTCAGATAGTTCTCCCTCAGTTCCTCAGATTGTACTCCCTTAATACCTCAGAGAGTGCTCCCTCAATACCATAGATTGTGCTCCCTCAATATTCAGGTACTGCTCCCTCAGTACCTCAGATAGTTCTCCCTCAGTACCTCAGATAGTGTTTCCACAGTACATCTGATAGTGCTCCCTCAATAACTCAGATAGTGCTCCCTCAGTACCTCAGATAGTTCTCCCTCAATGCTTCAGATACTGCTTCCTCAGTACATCAGATAGTGCTCCCTCAATAACTCAGAAAGTGCTCCCTCAACACCTCAGAAAGTGCTCCCTCAATATCTCAAAAAGCGCTCCCTCAGTACCTCAGAAAATGCTCCCTCAATATCTCAATAAGTGCTCCCTCAGTACCTCAGATAGTGTTCCCTTAATACCGCAGAAAGTGCTCCCTCAATACCTCAGATAGTGGTCCCTCAGTACCTCAGATAGTGCTCCCTCAATACCTCCGATCGTGCTCCCTCAGTACCTCAGAATGTGCACCCACAATACCTCAGATGGTGCTTCCTCAAAACCCAGAAAGTTCTCCCTCAATACCTCAGTGAGTATTCCCTCAATACCTCAGAAAGTGCTCCCTCAGTACCTCAGAAAGTGCTCACTCAGTAGCTCAGATAGTGCTCCCTCAATAACTCAGATAGTGCCCCCTCAATACCTCAGATAGTGCTTCCTCAGTACCTCAAAAACGTGCAGCACTCCCTCCGTACAGACCCCCTGGCAGTGCAGCACTCCCTCAGTACTGACCCTCTGACAGTGCAGCATTCCCTCAGTAGTGACCCTCTGACAGAACAGCATTCCCTCAGTACCGACCCTCTGACTCTGCAGCTCTCTTTTTGGACTGACATTTTTACAGTGCAGCATTTCCTCAGTACTGATACTCATACAGTGTGGCATTCCCTCCGACAATGTGGCACTTCCTTAATACAGATGCTCTCACAGTGCATCACTCCATCGGTACTGACCCTTCAATAACGTGGTATTTACTCAGTACTCACCCTCCAACAGAGCAGAACTCCCTCAGTACTGACCCTCTGAAACAACACTCCCTCAGAACTGACAAACTGACCGTGTAGCACTCCCTCAGAATGACCCTTTGAGTGTGCATCACTCTCTCAGTACTGACCCTCTGGCAATGCAGCAATCATTCAGTACTGACTGTCCGACACATAGCGTGACGATCCCTCAGTACTGAACCCCTCACAGCACGGTGATCCGTCAGTACTAATCGCCTCACAGTGCCGTGCTCCCTCAGTTCTAAACCTTTCACAGCGCGGTGATCCCTCAGTCGTAACCTTCTCACAGTGCGACACTCTGATGGCATGGCCATCCATTAGCACTGACCCTCAGAGAGTGTGCACTTCATCATCACTGACACTCTCACTGCACAGCAATCTCTCAGTCCGGGCCCTCTCACAATGCTGCATTCCCTCCACACTGACTCTCTGACAATGCTGCACTCCTTCCACACTGACCCTCTGAAAATGCTGCACTCCGTCCACACTGATCCTCTGACAATGCTGCACTCCCTCCATACTGAACCTCTGAAAATGCTGCACTCCCATCACACTGACCCTCTGATAATGCTGCACTCCCTCCACACTGACCCACTGACAATGCTGCACTCCCTCCATACTGACCCTCTGACAATGCGGCACTCCCTCCACACTGACCCTCTGACAATGCTGCACTCCCTCCACACTGACCCTCTGACAATGCTGCACTCCCTCCACACTGACCCTCTGAAAATGCTGCATTCCCTCCAGACTGACCCTCTGACAATGCTGCACTCCCTCCACACTGACCCTCTGACAATGCTGCACTCCCTCCACACTGATCCTCTGACAATGCTGCACTCCATCCATACTGACCCTCTGACAATGCTGCACTCCCTCCACACTGACCCTCTGACAATGCTGCACTCCTTCCATACTGACCCTCTGATAATGCTGCTCTCCCTCCACACTGACCCTCTGACAATGCTGGACTCCCTCCACAATGACCCTCTGACAATGCTGCACTCTCTCCACACTGATCCCTCAGTTCTGACTCTCTGACTGTGTGGAAGTGGCCCTATACTGACCTCCGAGAGTGTGGCCAATCTCAGCACAAAACCTCTGACAGTACAGCACTCCATCATAACTGACTCTCTGACAGTGCAGCACTGCCTCAGTACTGTCTCATTGACAGTGTAGCAGTCCCTCAGCACTGACCTTCTGCCTCGGTCCTGCACATCTGACAGTCCAGCAGTGCCTCAGTACTGTCTGTCTGACAGTGCAGAACTCTCCCTGTACTAACCCTCTGACAGTGCAGCACTCCCTCAGTATTGACCCTCTGACAGTGCAGCATTCCCTCAGTACTGACCCTCTGTCAATGAGGCACTCCCTCAGTACTGACCTGCTGATAGTGCAGTGCTCTCTCAGTGCGGATCCTCTGATAGTGAGGCTTGCCGTCTGGACTGAAACTCTAACAGTGTGGTGCTCACTCAGTACTGACTCTCTGACAGTGCAGCACTCCCTCAGAACTGACCCTGTGACAGTGCGGCACTCCCTCAGAACTGACCCTCTGACAGTGCAGCACTCTCTCAGTACTGACCCTCTGACAGTGCAGCACTCCCTCAGTACTGACCCTCTGACAGTGCAGCACTCTCTCCGTACTGACCATCTGACTGTGCAGCATTCCCTCAGTACTGACCATCTGACTGTGCAGCACTCTCTCTGTACTGACTCTCTGAAATTGCACTGACTCAGAATTCACACTCTCACTGTGTAGCGCTCCCTCAGTAGTGACCTTTTGTTAATGCATGCTCCCTCAGTACTGACCCTCTGACAGTGTAGTGCTCGTTCAGTACTGACCCTCTGATGGTGCAGTGCTCTCAGAGTACAGAGCCTCAGACAGTGCGGCATTCCCTCTGGACTAAACCTCTGACAGTGTAGTGCTCCCTCAGTACTGACCCTTTGACAGTGTAGTACTCCTCAGAAATGGCTGTCTGGTCATGCAGCAGTCCCTCACTACTGACTGTCCGAAAGTGCAGTGATCCCTCAGTACTCACCCTCTGGCAGTGTAGCAGTCCCTCAGTACTGACCCTCCGACAGTGCAGTGATCCCTCAGTACTGACCCTCTGAAGTGCGGCACTCCCTCAGTACTGACCCTCTGACAGTGCGGCACTCCCTCAGTACTGACCCTCTGACAGTACAGTGATCCCTCAGTACTGACCCTCTGACAGTGCGGCACTCCCACAGTACTGACCCTCTGACAGTGCGGCACTCCCTCAGTCCTGACCCTCTGACAGTGCAGTGATCCCTCAGTACTGACCCTCTGACAGTGCGGCACTCCCACAGTACTGACCCTCTGACAGTGCGGCACTCTCTCAGTACTGACCCTCTGACAGTGCGGCACTCCCTCAGTACTGACCCTCTGACAGTGCAGCACTCCCTCAGTACTGACCCTCTGACAGTGCAGCACTCCCTCAGTACTGACCCTCTGACAGTGCAGCATTCCCGCAGAACTGACCCTATGACCTTGCAGCTCTTTGACAGTGCAGTGATCCTTTAGTTCTGACATTCTGACAGTGTAGCGCTCGCTCAGTACTGACTCTATGACAGTGCAGCACTCCCTCAGTGCTGACCCTCTGACAGTGCAGCACTCCCGCAGTACTGATCTTCTGACAGTGCAGCACTCCCTCAGTACTGAGCCTCTGACAGTGCAGCACTCCCTCAGTACTGACCCTCTGACAGTGCAGCACTCCCTCAGTACTGACCCTCTGACAATGCAGCACTCCCTCAGTACTGACCATCTAACAGTGCAGCCCTACCTCAGTACTCACCCTCTGACAGTGCGGCTCTCCCTCAGTACTAACCCTCTGAGAGTGCAGCACTCCCTCAGTACTGACCCTCTGACAGTGCAGCACTCCCTCAGTACTGACCCTCCGACAGTGCAGCACTTCCTCAGTACTGACCCTCTGACAGTGCAGCACTCCCTCAGTACTGACCCTCTCACAGTGCAGCACTTCCTCAGTACTGACCCTCTGACAGTGCAGCATTCCTTCAGTACTGACCCTCTGACAGTGCAGCATTCCCTCAGTACTGACCCTCTGACAGTGCAGCACTCCCACATTACTGACCATCTGACAGTGCAGCACTCCGACATTACTGACCATCTGACAGTGCAGCACTCCCACAGCACTAACCCTCTGACATTACTGCACTCCCTCAGTGCTGACCCTCTGACAGTGCACCACTCCCGCAGTACTGATCTTCTGACAGTGCAGCATTTCCTCAGTACTGACCCTCTGACAGTGCAGCACTCCCTCAGTACTGATCCTCTGACAGTGCAGCACTCCCTCAGTACTGACCCTCTCACAGTGCAGCACTTCCTCAGTACTGACCCTCTGACAGTGCAGCATTCCTTCAGTACTGACCCTCTGACAGTGCAGCATTCCCTCAGTACTGACCCTCTGACAGTGCAGCACTCCCACATTACTGACCATCTGACAGTGCAGCACTCCGACATTACTGACCATCTGACAGTGCAGCACTCCCACAGCACTAACCCTCTGACATTACTGCACTCCCTCAGTGCTGACCCTCTGACAGTGCACCACTCCCGCAGTACTGATCTTCTGACAGTGCAGCATTTCCTCAGTACTGACCCTCTGACAGTGCAGCACTCCCTCAGTACTGATCCTCTGACAGTGCAGCATTCCCTCAGTACTGACCCTCTGACAGTGCAGCATTCCCGCAGAACTGACCCTATGACCTTGCAGCTCTTTGACAGTGCAGTGATCCTTTAGTTCTGACATTCTGACAGTGTAGCGCTCGCTCAGTACTGACTCTATGACAGTGCAGCACTCCCTCAGTGCTGACCCTCTGACAGTGCAGCACTCCCGCAGTACTGATCTTCTGACAGTGCAGCACTCCCTCAGTACTGAGCCTCTGACAGTGCAGCACTCCCTCAGTACTGACCCTCTGACAGTGCAGCACTCCCTCAGTACTGACCCTCTGAAAATGCAGCACTCCCTCAGTACTGACCATCTAACAGTGCAGCCCTACCTCAGTACTCACCCTCTGACAGTGCGGCTCTCCCTCAGTACTAACCCTCTGAGAGTGCAGCACTCCCTCAGTACTGACCCTCTGACAGTGCAGCACTCCCTCAGTACTGACCCTCCGACAGTGCAGCACTTCCTCAGTACTGACCCTCTGACAGTGCAGCACTCCCTCAGTACTGACCCTCTCACAGTGCAGCACTTCCTCAGTACTGACCCTCTGACAGTGCAGCATTCCTTCAGTACTGACCCTCTGACAGTGCAGCATTCCCTCAGTACTGACCCTCTGACAGTGCAGCACTCCCACATTACTGACCATCTGACAGTGCAGCACTCCGACATTACTGACCATCTGACAGTGCAGCACTCCCACAGCACTAACCCTCTGACATTACTGCACTCCCTCAGTGCTGACCCTCTGACAGTGCACCACTCCCGCAGTACTGATCTTCTGACAGTGCAGCATTTCCTCAGTACTGACCCTCTGACAGTGCAGCACTCCCTCAGTACTGATCCTCTGACAGTGCAGCATTCCCTCAGTACTGACCCTCTGACAGTGCAGCATTCCCGCAGAACTGACCCTATGACCTTGCAGCTCTTTGACAGTGCAGCGATCATTTAGTTCTGACAATCTAACAGTGTAGTGCTCCCTCAGTACTACCCTCTGAGAATGCACCGCTCCCTCAGTACAGACCCTCTGAGAGTGCAGCACTCCCTCAGTACTGACCCTCTGACAGTGCAGCACTCCCTCAGTACTGACCCTCTCACAGTGCAGCACTTCCTCAGTACTGATCCTCTGACAGTGCAGCATTCCCTCAGTACTGACCCTCTGACAGTGCAGCATTCCCTCATTACTGTCCCTCTGACAGTGAAGCACTCCCACATTACTGACCATCTGACAGTGCAGCACTCCCACAGTACTAACCCTCTGACATTACTGCACTCCCTCAGTACTGACCCTCTGACAGTGCATCGCTCCTCAGTACTGACCCTCTGACAGTGCAGCACTCCCTCAGTACTGACCATCTGACAGTGCAGCATTCCCTCAGTGTTGACCCTCCGACAGTGCAGCTCTCCCTCAGTGTTGACCCTCCGACAGTGCAACACTCCCGCACTACTGACCATCTGACAGTGCAGCACTCCCTCAGTGTTGACCCTCCGACAGTGCAGCACTCCCTCAGTACTGACCATCTGACAGTGCAACACTCCCTCAGTACTGACCCTGTGACAGTGCAGCACTCCCTCAGTACTGACCCTCTGACAGTGCAGCACTCCTTCAGTACTGACCCTCTGACAGTGCAACACTCCCGCAGCACTGACCCTCTGACAGTGCAGCACTCCCTCAGTACTGTCCATCTGACATTGCAGCACTCCCTCATTCCTGACCCTCTGATAGTGCAGCACTCCCTCAGTACTGACCCTCTGACAGTGCAGCACTCCCTCAGTACTGATCCTCTTGCAGTGCAGCACTCCCTCAGGACTGACCCTCTGACAGTGCAGCATTCCCTCAGCACTGACCCTCTGACAGTTCAACACTCCCTCAGAACTGAACCTGTGACAGTGCAGCACTCCCTCAGCACTGACCCTCTGACAGTGCAGTACTCCCTCAGCACTGACCCTCTGACAGTGCAGCACTCCCTCAGTACTGACCCTCTGACAGTGCAGTGCTCCCTCAGCACTGACCCTCTGACAGTGCAGCACTCCCTCGGTACTGACCCTCTGACAGTGCAGCACTCCCTCAGTACTGACCCTTGACAGTGCACCACTCCCTCAGCACTGACCCTCTTTTTTCCTATTTCATAGAGTCTTGTGGAAATTTGGAGACATGGGGTTTGCAGATTCTGAGGAAGCCTGAGAGAGGCACACAAACCAAGCCCTGTCTGAAAGACTCTGTAATAGACTATTCAGAGGCACAGGATCACAGAGGTGCACAGCTTGGAAATGGATCCTCCTGTCCAACTCGTCCATACCAACCAGATATTCTCATCTCATTTCATTCCATTAGCTAGCACTTGGCTAATGTCCCTCTGAACCCTTCTTATTCACATACTCATCCTGATACCTTTTAAATGTCACAATTGCACCAGCCCTCATCACTTCCTCTGGCAGCTACCTGCATGCCCTTGAATAAGTGCTCAAACATTCATACTGTCGATAAAAACTCTAATAAACACCAACCAACGAAAGGCTATCATTGTCATTTTCAACCCACCCTTTGATTCTCCATTCTGCTGATTTGAACAAAGGTAAAGAAGCAGAGTTTGTGACCATCCACCGTGATCCTGTTATAAAACTTATTTTCAAATGTGGCTTGCATGTGATTCCCACACCCTCGAATAGTTGCCTGGAAGTGGGGGTGAGCTGTACTCTCCTGCTTCAGTCCTTGGGTGTCCCCCAGTGATGTTAGGGAGAGAGCTCCAGGATTTTGACCTGAACCATGTCAAGAGCTCTCTTCCTGTAGTGCCCTTTTAAAGGTGGGAAGTTAGTATAGACCAGGAGGACCCGAGAGCTGCTGTCTTGTCAGAGAGAGAGGCCTGGTGGGTCACACACCTCAGGTGAGGGGCGAGGTTGAGAAGCTGGGACCTTCATGGTAATTTCAGACATGATAGAGATTGAGCCAACAATGTTGGCATCACGAACCTGTTAGCTGTGATAACTGACCCCCCTTTGTAGCAGAGGGATTAAATCCCTTTAATAGAGCAAGCTTGAGAATTCAACACTAAAATCAATCTGTACGGACGCGCTGGAGACCTGAAACATCAATACAGAGATTGCTGAAGAAACTCAGCATGTCCGGCAGCATCTCTGAAGGGAGTGGGAGAAAGAGACAGAGAGAGAGTTCACCTTTCAATCCAGTGATTTCTGCGGGAAAGTTCCTTCAGAACAGACCGTTTTGAGGAAGGGTCACTTGAAATGTGAATTGTTCCTCTCTCTCTTCACTGTTGCTACCTGCTGAATTCTGCTGAATTTCCCCAACATCTGTTTGCTTGAGAATTTGACCTGATCCAAGCGTCACTGAGTAATTCAGTCTGTGTGCAATGCCCTGAGGCTGCTTCTGCTGAAAGTTGACAAACAGGTTTAAGGCTTTGTAAGGTATTGTATTCGGAGGGCGGGGTACATGGGAGAACAGATACAGAACACAGGCACTTCACAAAGATCCTTCTCAATGTAATTTTGTGATGTTCATTCAGAAGGAACAGCTCAGACCGAACATTTCAGTTAATCAGCCAAGGGGAGTATATATGTCATGACAAAGACTTGTTGTAAAGACTGTACAGAACAGAACTTTAGTGACTATGTTTGTACGTAAAGTGTTTTTGTGAATAAAGTCTCTTTTTGAAATTGATATAAATATTTTTTCCAGGGGGACCAAGCATCTTGAGCTTGTGGAGGCATTGCCCTTTTCCCTAATCTTTCTTAAATAAACGCTAGACAAGTTCGATACTCCCCGGGTACAAACATCAAACGGTCATCAACGGGGAGGAGATGGTGGGATTGTCACGGGGGGGTCATTGTTGCCTCACCCCACCCGGGTTCGATTCTAGCCTTGGGCGACTGTCTGTGTGGAGTTGGCACACTCTCCCCGTGTTAGCCTCCGGGTGCTCCAGTTCCCTCTCACTGTCCAAAGATGTGCAGGCTGGTTGGGTTAGCCAGAGGAAATGAAGGGATCCAGGGATAGAGGGGGTAGTGTGGGATGCTCTGCCGAGGGTCAGTGTGAACCTGATAGGCCGAATGGCCTGCTTCCACATCTTCGGGATTCTATGATCAATCCAGAGACCCAAATGATGTTCTGGGACCTGGGCTCCAATCTTAGGGGTGGCAGTGGGTCATCACAGTGAGAACAGGTTTGGGGATGTACACGGTCCAAGGGGGCAACAGGTTTGCTTTCTGAGGTGTTGAGGGCATGAATGTTCTGTCGAGGTGCTTTGAGGATAAACATACTGATGGGATGGTTTCTAAGGTATTGAGGGAGCACTATCTGTCAGTACAGGGTGCAGATGGTCGAAAGGTCCAGATACACTTCATAGGACATAGAACAGTACAGCACAGAACAGGCCCTTCAGCCCACGATGTTGTGCTGACCATTGATCCTCATGTAAGGTAAACCTAATGTACGAACCCTCAAATGTCTGTGACCATATGCATTTCCAGCAGTCTCTTAAATATCCCCAATGACCTTGCTTCCACAACTGCTGCTGGCAACGCATTCCATGCTCTCACAACTCTCTGTGTAAAGAACCCGCCTCTGATATCCCCTCGATACTTTCCACCAAACAGCTTAAAACTATGACCCCTCGTGTTAGTAATTTCTGCTCGTGGAAAAATGTCTCTGGCTCTCAACTCTATCTATGCCTCTCATTATCTTGTACACCTCAATTAGGTCCCCTGTCTTCCTTCTTTTTTCCACTGAAAGCAGTCCAAGCTCAGTCAACCTCACTTTGTTAGATAAGCCCTCCATTCCAGGCAGCATCCTGGTAAACCTCCTCTGAACCCTCTCCAAAGCATCCACATCTTTCCTATAATAGAGCGTCCAGAACTGGACACAGTATTCCAAGTGCGTTCTGACAAAAGTTTTATAGAGCTGCATCAAGATTTCACGACTCTTAAACACAATCCTCCTGTTAATGAAAGCCAAAACAACATATGCTTTCTTAACAACCCTGTCCACTTGGGTAGCCATTTTAAGGGATCTATGTACCTTCACACCAACATCCCTCTGTTCCTCCACACTACCAAGAATCCTGTCTTTAATCCTGTACTCAGCTTTCAAATTTGACCTTCCAAAATGCATCACCTCGAATTTATCCAGGTTGAACTCCATCTGCCACCTCTCAGCCCATCTCTGCATCCTGTCAATTTCCCGCTGCAGCCAACAACAGCCCTCTATACTGTCAACGACACCTCCAACCTTTGTGTCATCTGCAAACTTGCTGATCCATCCTTCAATACCCGCATCCAAGTCATTAATAAAAATTACAAACAGTAGAGGCCCAAGGACAGAGCCCTGTGGAACACCACTCGCCACTGACTTCCAGGCAGAATATTTTCCTTCTACTCCCACTCGCTGTCTTCTGTTGGCCAGCCAATTCTGTATCCAGACAGCTAAGTTTCCCTGTATCCCCTTCCTCCTGACCTTCTGAACGAGCCTACCATGGGGAATCCTTATCAAATGCCTTACTGAAGTCCACATACACAACATCCACCGCTCGACCCTCATCAACTTGCCTAGTAACATCCTCAAAGAACTCAGTAAGGTTTGTGAGGCATGACCTGCTCCTCACAAAGCCGTGTTGATTGCATTTAATCAAGCCATGCTCTTCCAGATGGTCATAAGTCCTGTCCCTCAGAATCCTTTCTAACTCCTTACAGACGACAGACGTGAGAGTGTCTGGTCTGTAATTGCCGGGGATTTCCCTATTTCCTTTCTTGAAGAGAGAAATTACATTTGCCTCCCTCCAGTCCTCAGATACGACTCCAATGGAGAGCGAGAATGTAAGGATTTTCGCAAGCAACGAAGCAATCACATTTCTCACTTCCCAAAGCAGCCGAGGACAAATCTGGTCTGGCCCTGGCGACTTGTCAATGTTAATGTTTGTCAAAATATTCAGCACATCAGCTTCCTCAATCCCTATCCGTCCCAGCATGCTTACCTGCTTCTCAATGGTTTCATTCACTACAAGGTCCTTTTCTTCAGTAAAGACAGAAGCAAAAAACTCATTTAGGGCTTCTCCTACCTCCTCAGACTCTATACACAAGTTCCCTATGCTACCCCTGACCGGCCCTACTCTTTCTTTGATCATTGTCTTACTCCTCACATCCGTGTAAAATATCTTTGGATTCTCCCTAATCCTTCCTGCCAAACCTTTTTTCCTGCCCCCTCCTGGTTCTCCTCAGGCCATTTTTGAGCTCCTTCCTCGCCTGCCTGTAATCCTCTAGAGCTGAGCAAGACCCTTGCTTCCTCCACCTTACGTAAGCTGCCTTCTTTCTTTTGACGAGAAGCTCCTCCTCTCTCGTCATCCAAGGTTCCTTTATCTTGCCCCTTCTTGCCTGTCTCAGAGGGACACATTTATGCATCACTCGCAACAACTATTCCTTAAACCGTCTCCACATGTATATAGTGGTCTTTCCATGGAGCAATTGCTCCCAGTCCATGGTTCTCAACTCACGTCTGATAGTATCATAGTTTCCTTTTCCCCAATTAAATATCCTCCCATTGTGCCTGTTTCTCTCCTTCTCCATAGCTGTGTAGAATGTGAGGCAGTTGTGGTCACTATCACCAAAATGCTCTCCCACCGCAAGATCTGACACCTGCCCCAGCTCATTGCCGAGCACCAAAATCAAAATGGCCTCTCCCCTCGTCGGTCAGTTAGGAAACCCTCCTGAACACACCTTACAAAAATAGCTCCTTCCAAACCATCTGCTCGAAGGAGGTTCCAATCAATATTGGGAAAGTTAAAGTCACCCATTACAACAACCCTATTACATTTACTCTTTACCAAAATCTGCCGACCTATGCTTTCTTCAATCTCCATGCTGCTGTTGGGGGGGGGGGGGGGGGGGGGGGGGGCTGTAGTAAACCCCTAATGAGGTGACTGCTCCCTTACTGTTTCTAATTTCCACCCATACTGACTCAGTGGGCAGACCGTCCTCGACAATGGTAACTTCTGTAGCTGTGATACCCTCTCTGATTTCCTTTCTGAATTCATTGCATGTGCTGTCCCTCAAGGGGTGACCAGCACGGTGGCTCAATGGTAGGCACTGCTGCCTCACAGCATCAGGGACCCAGGTTCGATTCCAGACTCGGGCGACTGTCTCTGTGGAGTTTGCACTTTCTCCCAGTGTCTGCGTGGGTTTCCTCCGGGTGCTGCGGTTTCTTCCCACAGTCCAAAGATATGCAGGTTCGGTGAAATGGCCATGCTAAAGTGCCTTTAGCGTTAGGTGCATAAATCAGTGGTAAACGTAGGGGAATGGGTCTGGATGGGTTCCTCTTTGGGCGGTCGGTGTGGACTTGTTGGGACGAAGGGACTGTTTCCACACTGTAGGGAATCTAAGGATCTATTCTTGGACCCTCCTTTTTCTCACCTACATACTGCCAGGAGGTGACATTGTCCAAAAGCACCGTGTTAGGTTTCACATGTACACTGACACTGCCCAGCTCTCCCTCCCCATCATCCCTCTCCATTACTCCACTGTTACTCAGTTATCAAACTGCTTACCACGCTCCCACTACTCGAATAGCTGCAATTTTCTCCAATGAAACATTGTAATGGTTAAACCCGTTGCCTTCAGTTGCTATTACAAATTCCTTTCCCTGACTGCTGAGCCCCTCCCCCCCACTGGGAAATATCTGAGGTACACTACATTCTTTACAATATTGCTGTTATATCTGACCCCAAGGTGACCTTCTGATCAGACATCCACACAATCACAAACATCAGGAATTCCATTCTCTAAAATGTTGCTTGTCCCCCCTCACCCCAGCTCCATTGCTACTGAAACCCCTTACCCGTGTCGGTGTTACCTTAAACTTGACGAATCTGAAGCCGAACCCTTGATTCCGTGACTGACCCAGAATCTGTGAGCTTTCTGTGTTTCCTGCACAATTACCCCCTGGTCCCTTTGTGGTGCAGCTTTCTACAGTTTCCACCATTTAAATAGCACTGTGTTCTTTTATTATCTCCTCCAAAATGACCAACTTCCCATTTTCCCAAATTATACTCCATCTGGCAACTTGTTACCCCCTTCTCCTGTGCATCTCTCTCTCTTCACAATCCTTAGACCTTTACAGTTATGCCTTTTCTGACAGACTCCCCCGCACCCCGTACCCCCAATTCTTCTAACCGTTTACTGGGAATCCTGGGCAGTGGGAAGCGTGCAGTGTTGCTCTGTTTTCCGTGAGACTCTATGGGATGACTGGGAGGAGCTTGCTGCCCATTGGACAGAATGGAGACAACTTGCCCATCGCGCTGCATGAGCCTTTCACCCCCCATGTCTTATTGATGAGGCACAGCGGCAGCACGGAAGGAAAGAAAAGGAAGGAAATCCTGCTCTCCGCATCTCACTGACTCTTGGATCATTCTGTTCCTTCTATGAAAGATCTGCTCTGTTCAGTCACATGAAGTCCCAAGTTGGAAACTCATAGAAACCCACATAGATTCCCCCCTGAACCAACTGCTGACCTCCACAAGGGGTAATGTGTACAGTCATCCTGGGCCAGGAGGAGGGGATGGTGTGAGTTTCTAACCTGAACTGTCAGTGATGGATTTTATAAACTTGTATTACAGGATATTACAGGTGGGCATTCAGATGGTAATCTCAGTAACTGTAACGCCAAACTCTTACTCAATTCATCAGGACCTGGATATTCACATTGTGCGTGAACATTGTGTTCCAGCTCAATCCCATTTACTGCAGAAAAGTTCTCCTTTAAATCATCCCATTCTCTCAATAGTTCTCCCCACACCTTCAATGTGTCATGTAATCCTTGTATAATGAGCTGATGGGTGTAAGGTTTATTATTATAACGGGTAACTTTTGTGAACCCCTCTGTCACAGCTCCCCTCAATTTCCTTTGCTACAAGGAGAACAATCTCAGTTTCCCTAAATCCCTGATTCCCAATGTCTGTTTGCTCTCTATAAGGCACACATCAGGGTTGTGTTGGAACAGTGTCCACTTTCCTGCATCAGTGCAGCTCCCAGCAATGTTAAAGAACATGAACATCCTCCAGGACAAAGCACTGTGCCTGAGTGGTGTCCCATCCACCACCTTCAGCATTCCCTCTCTCTACCCCCGAGGTACAGTGACATCACTGTGTAAGAGGCAAAGTCAGTATTGTCCTACCGGACCATAGGGCTGCTCTCTCATTAGGGAGAGATGACTGGTGGTGGTTTAACCTGAAGGTTACCCCAGCCCAGGCAAGGGAAGAGGTTGAAAAGGAGAGTCCATCTATTGTAGATCGATATTATCTACCCAATGTATCAGCAACAACTATATCATACCAATGAATAATGTAAAAGAATATCCAAAACATGCTGCTACAATCCCCCATTCCTTGAACCATTCTGGTAAATCCCCTGTGCCCCCTCTCAGGGACCCTGCCATCCTTCCCAATGTATGGGCGATCTCTGGTTTGCACAGACCCAGCTGCTCTGTGTTCCTGTGGGTGATGCCATCATCGAGCACCAGTTGCACTGAACCTCACTGTCTGGGAGGGTGGGAGACAAGGAATTCCCAATAGCATTTAAGACACATTTAGGTGCACACTTGTGATACCAAGACAGATGGTGCGAATGACTGTGTATTGTAAAATGGATCAGGATAGTTTGGTGATAGTTTTCTTTACTGGCACAGACTCAATGGCCCACAGAGCCTTTTTCTGTGCTGTAAACCTCAAGACACTTAATAGAGGAATATGACAGGCCACCTTTGAAACCAGGTCAGAAAAAATGATAGTAGAATAGATGACACATGATTGGTCAATGTGTTTGTGAGGAAAGTGAGATGGAGAGATTTAGGAGGAAATTCTGGAGCTCGATGCAGGAATCTGAAAGAGCCGTCATCAAGTGAGAAATAAAAATGGGGTATCCTCAAGGCCGAAATCAAAGAAAGGCACATACAGCACAGCTTTGAGAGACTGGAGGGGATTAGAGTTAGGGAGGGGTCTGAGGCTGGAGAGAAATGATTAGAGATAAGGAAGATGTTCACCGAGCTGGGAATTTGTGTTGCAGACGTTACGTCCCCTGTCTGCTGCAGCTGGAACTGACAACTGGAAGCAGCAGATACAAATCACTATAAATGCCGGAGGAAACATCACAGAAGTGCGTCACAGGAGGCTCCCAAGCCCTGAGGATGTCACCTAGACAGGGGACGAAACGTCTGCAACACAAATTCCCAGCTCGGCGAACAGAACCACAACAACGATCACCCGAGCTACATATCTTCTCACAAACTTTGAAGATAAGGAAGAGTTGTGAGGATGGGTGAGGTGACAGAGATAGGGAGAGATGTGAAAAGGGAGGAATGTAGAGATAGCAAGAATTAGAGTCGTAATGTTATGTAGCATGGAAATAGACCCTGTGATCCAATCAATCCATGTCAAACATAATTCCATACTGAGGTAATCTCACCTGCCTCCCCTTGGTCCACATGTATCCAAACATTTCCTATTAGGTACCTGTCCAATTGGGTTTCCCGTAGAATCACTGTGGTGTGGAAACTGGCCATTTAGTGTCAGAGTCATTGAGATGTACAATATGGAAACAGACCCTTCCATCCAACCCATCCATGCTGACCAGATATCTCAACCCAATCTAGTCCCACCCGCCAGCACCCAGCCCATATCCCTCCAAACCCTTCCTATTCATATATCCATCCAAATGCGTCTTAAATGTTGCAATTGTACCTGCCTCTACCACTTCCTCTGGCAGCTCTTTCCATGCACGTACCACCCTCTGCATGAAAAAGTTGCCACTTTGGTCTTTTTTATATCTTTTCCCTGTCACCCTAAACCTATGCCCTCTAGTTCTGGACTAGTTTCTGGAAGACTGGTGCCATTATTTGAGAAAGGTCGTAAGGAAAAGCCAGCGAACTATTGACTGGTGAGCCTGAAGTCAGTAGAAGTCAAGTTGTTGGAAAGGCTTATAAGGGGCAGGATTTACATGTAATTGGAAAGACAAGAATGATTTGGGATAGTCAGCATGGCTTTGTGCATGGAAATCACTTACTTGGACTTCAGAAAGACGTTCAGCAAGGTTCCACATAACAGACGGGTTAGCAAGTTCATCACCATAGAATACAAGGAGATGGGGAGATTTGGATACAAAATTGGCTGGAAGGTCATAGAGTCATACAGATAAACATAACAGAAACAGACCCTTCGGTCCAACCCGTCCATGTTGACCAGGTATCCCAACCCATTCTAGTCCCACCTGCTAGCATCTGGCCCATATCCCTCTAAAACCTTCCTATTCATGTTCCCACCGACAGAGGAACCTCAATTATGTGAACGAGTTGGGTGGGCACTAATTCATTCGGACAATCAATGATTCGGTGAAGCGATTAAATGCCTTTCCTCTGGGGCTCGGAGTTTTCAACTCCCCATTCTGCTCCCCATTCAGAAGACTGCAGCAGCACACAGCACAAATGCCCACCCACACACGGCCCCCAGCCTGACCCCTACCGCCGTGCAACACCGCTCCCAGCCTGACCCTCACTGCCACCCACACACCACCCCCAGCCTGACCCTCACCGTCGTCCAACACCGCTCCCAGCCTGACCTACATGGGAATCCACACACCACCCCCAGCCAGACCCTCACTACTGTCCACACACCGCCACCAGCCTGACCCTCACTGCCGTCCACACAGCACCCCCAGCCTGACCCTTACCGCTGCCCACACACCGCCACCAGCCTAACCCTCACTGCCGTCCACACACTGCCACCAGCCTGACCCTCACCGCCGGTCAACGCCACCCCCAGTCTGACCATCATCGCCTCCAGCCTGACCATCACCGCCCCCAGACTGACTCCCTCCACCGTCCACACACTGCATCCAGCCTGCCCACCTTTGCCATCCACACACCGCACCCAGCCTGACCCTCACCGCCGTCAAACGCCACCCCCTGTCTGACCATCACCGTCCCCAGCCCGACCCCGTCCGTCGTCTACACACTGCCCCCAGCCTGACCCCCTCCACCGTGCACACAACACCCCCACCCTGAACCTCACTGCTGACCCACACCGCCACCAGCCTGACCCTCACCGCCGCCAGCTTGACCCCCTACGCCATCAACACACCACCCCCAGCCTGAACCACTCCGCCGTCCACACACCACCTGCAGCCTGACCCTCACCGACGTCCACACAACACGCTCAGCCTAATCCTCACCACCCCGAAACACCGCCCCCAGCCTGACCATCACCGCCGCCAGCTTGACCCCCTACGCCATCAACACACCACCCCCAGCCTGAACCACTCCGCCGTCCACACACCACCTGCAGCCTGACCCTCACCGACGTCCACACAACACGCTCAGCCTAATCCTCACCACCCCGAAACACCGCCCCCAGCCTGACCCTCTCTGCAGTCCACACACCTCCCCAGCCTGACCCTCACTGCCACCCACATACTGAGCCAGCCTGACCCTCACCACTGTCCACCCACTGCCCCCAGCCTGAACCTCACCCTGTCCACACACCGCCCCCTGCCTGAACCTCACCGCTGTCCACACACCGCCCCCAGCCTGACCCTCACCATGGTCCAAGTCCGCCCCCAGCCTGACCCTCACTGCCGTCAAACAGCGCCCCAGCCTGACCCACAATTCCACCTGCACACCGCCCCCAGCCTGACCCTCACCGCCGTCAACACACCACCCCAACCCTGACCCTCACTGCAGTCCACACACCTCCCCAGCCTGACCCTCACTGCCACCCACATACTGAGCCAGCCTGACCCTCACCACTGTCCACCCACTGCCCCCAGCCTGAACCTCACCCTGTCCACACACCGCCCCCAGCCTGACCATCACCATGGTCCAAGTCCGCCCCCAGCCTGACCCTCACTGCCGTCAAACAGCGCCCCAGTCTGACCCACAATTCCACCTGCACACCACCCCCAGCCTGACCCTCACCGCCGTCAACACCCCGCCCCAACCCTGACCCTCACCGCTGTCCAACACTGCCCAAAGCATGACACTCGTTGCCATCCAACAGCGCCCCTGGCTTGACGCTCACCACCATCCACACACCGCCCCAAGCCTGACTCTCACCGCCGTCCACAAACCGCCCCAATCTTGACACTCATTGTTGTCCAACACCACCCCCAGCCTGACCCTCGCCGCCATACACACAACGCCCCAAGCCTGATCCTCACCGCCGTCTGCACACCGCCCAAGCCTGACACTTATTGCCATCTGCACACCGTCACCAGCCTGACCCTTGCCGCCATCTGCACACCGCCCAAGCCTGACACTCATTGCTGTCTACTGACTGCCCCCAGCTTGACCCTTGCCACCGTCCACACACCACCCCAAACCTGACCATCACAACTGTCCAACTCTGCCCCAAGCCTGACCCTCACTGCCGTCTACACACCGCCCCAAGCCTGACCCTCACTGCCGTCCAACACTGCCCCAAGACTGACATTCATTGCCATCCAACACTGCCCCCAACCTGACCCTCACCGCCGTCCACACACCGCCCCCAAGCCTGACACTCATTGCCGTCCAACACCGCCCTAAGCTTGACCCTCACCTATGTCTACACACCGCCCCAAACCTGACACTCACTTACCCAAAACACCGCCATCCACCCTGACCCTCACTGCGATCCATTCACTGCCCCCAGCCTGACCCTCACCGCCATCCACCCACTGCCCCCAGCCTGACCCTCACCACCGTCCACACACTACTCCCAGACTGACCCTCACCAACGTCCAACACCGCCTCCTATGTGACCCTCATCGACGTCGAACACTGCACCCTCCATGACCCTCATTGATGTCCAACACTGCCCCCAGGCAGACGCTCACCACTGTCGACACACCGCCCCCAGCATGACCTTCACCGCCGTTCAACGTTGCCCCCAACCTGACCCTCACCACAGTCCACACATCGCCCCAAGCCTGACACTCAACGTTGTCTACACACCGCACCAAGACTGACCGTCACTGCTGTCTGCACACCACCACCAACCTGACCCCCGCCGCTGACCACTCACTGCCCCCTGCCTGACTCTCACCACCATTCAACACCACCCCCAGTCTGAACATCATCGCCCCCAGCCTGACCCCCTCCGTTGTCCACACACCTCCACCCAAAATCTCACTGCCGTCCCGACACCGCCCCCAGGCTGAACCTCACCGCCGTCCAACGCCACCCCCAGTCTGACCATCACCGTCCCCCAGTCTGACCCCCTCCGCCATCTTCACACTGCCCCCAGCCTGACCCACACCGCTGTCCAAAGCCACCCCCAGTCTGACCGTCACCGCCCCCAGCCTGACCCCCTCCGCCGTCCACTCACTGCCTCCAGCCTGACCCCCTCTGCCATCCACACAACACCCCCACCCTGAACCCCACTGCTGTCCCCACACCGCCCCCAGCCTCATACTCACCACCGTCCACTGCACCCCCAGCCTGACCATCAACGCCCCCAGCCTGAACCCCTCCGCCGTCCACACACCGGCCCCACCCAGAACCTCAATTCCGTTCACACATCACACCCAGCCTCACCCTCACCACCCCGAAACACCGCCACCAGCCTGACTCTCACTGCCGTCCACACACCTCCCCAGCCTGACCCCCACTGACACCCACATACCGAGCCAGCCTGACCCTCACCGCCATCCAATCACCGCCCCCAGCCTGAACCTCACAGCTGTACACACCGCCCTCAGCCTGACCCTCACCATCGTCCAACACTGCCCCCAGCCAGACCCTCACCGCCGTCAAACGCCACCCCAGCCTGACCCAAAATGCCACCTGCACATCGCCCCCACCCTGACCCTCACCGCTGTCCAAACACCGCCCCCAGCCTGACCCTCACCGCCATCCAATCACCGCCCCCAGCCTGAACCTCACGACTGTCCACACACCGCCCCCAGCCTGAACCTCACCATCGTCCAACACTGCCCCCAGCCTGACCCTCACCGCCGTCAGACACCGCCCCAGCTTGACCCACAATGTCACCTGCACACCACCCCCAGCCGGAACGTCACCGCTGTACACTTCCTGCAGCCTGACCCTCACCATGGTCCAACACTGCCCCCAGCTTGACCCTCACCGCCTTCAAACACCGCCCAGCCTGACCTACAACGCCAACTGCACACCGCCTCCAGCCTGACCGTCACCCCTGTCAACACACCGTCCCAAGCCTGACCCTCACTGCTGCCCCAAGCATGACACTCGTTGCTGTCCAACACCGCCCCCAGCTTGACGCTCGACGCCATCCACACACCGACCCAAGCCAGACCCTTACCGCCGTCCACAAACCGCCCCAATCCTGACACTCATTCCTGTCCAATACCGTCGCAAGCCTGACACTCATTGCCATCTACACACCGTCCCCAGCCTGACCCTTACCGCCGTCTCCACACTGCCCCAAGCTTGACCCTCGCTACTGTCCAACACCAACCCAAGCCTGAGACTCATTGACTTCCAGCACCGTCTCAAGCCTGACCCTCGCCGCTATACACACACCGCCCCAAGCCTGACACTCATTGCCGTCTGCACACCGTGCCCAGCCTGACCCTTGCCGACGTCTACACACCGCCCCAGGCCTGACACTCATTGCTGTCTACACACTGCCCCCAGCTTGACCCTCACCGCTGTCCAACACCACCCGCAGACTGACCCTCACCACTGTCAACACACCCCCAGGCTGTCCTTCACTTCCGTCAAACACCACCCCAGCTTGACCCACAATGCCACCCGCACACAACACCCACACCCTGACCCTCTCTGCCATGCACACACCACCCCAAACCTGACACTCATTGCCGTCCAACACCGCCCCCAGCTTGAACCTCACTACCGTCCACAAACCGCACCAAGCCTGACCCTCACTGCCGTCCACACACCACCCCAAGGCTGACCCTCACTGCCGTCCACACACCGCCCCAAGCCTGACCCCTTCCGCTGTCCACACACTGCCCCCAGCCTGACCCCCTCTGCCATCCACACAACACCCACATCCTGACCCTCTCTGCCATCCACACACCGCCCCAAACCTGACAATCACTGACCCAAAACACCGCCCCCAGCCTGACACTCACCATCGTCCATACACTACTCCCAGCCTGACCCTCGCCAACGTCCAACACCGCCCCTATATGACCCGCATCGACGTCCAACACTGCACTCTGCATGACCCTCATTTATGTCCAACACTGCCCCAGGCAGACCCTCACCGCTGTCGACACACCGCCCCCACCCTCACCATCACTGCTGTCAACACACTGCCCCCAGCATGACCTTCACCGCCGTTCAATATTGCCCCCAGCCTGACCCTCACCACAGTGCGCACACCTCACCCAGCCTGACCCTCACCGCCGTCCACACACTGCCCCAAGCCTGACCCCTTTCGCTGTCCACACACTGCCCCCAGCCTGACCCTCTCTGCCATCCACACACCGCCCCATACCTGACACTCACTGACCCAAAATAACGCCCCCAGCCTGACCCTCACTGCCGTCCACTCGCTGCCCCCAGCCTGACCCTCACAGCCATCCACACACTGCCCCCAGCCTGACCCTCTCTGCCATTCACACACCGCCCCAAACCTGACACTCACTGACCCAAAACAGCGCACCCACCCTGACCATCACCGCTGTCGACACACCGCCCCCAGCCTGACCATCACCGTTGTTGACACACTGCCCCCAGCATGACCTTCACCACCGTTCAACATTGCCCCCAGCCTGACCCTCACCACAGTCCACACACCGCACCCAGCCTGACCCTCACCGCAGTCCACACACTGTCCCAAGCCTGTCCCCTTCCGCTGTCCACACACTGCCCCCAGCCTGATCCTCTCTGCCATCCACACACCGCTACAAACCTGACACTCACTGACCCAAAAAATGCCCCCAGCCTGACCCTCACTGCCGTCCACTCGCTGCCCCCAACCTGACCCTCACGGCCATCCACACACTGCCCCCACCCTGACCCTCTCTGCCATTCACACACCGCCCCAAACCTGACACTCACTGACCCAAAACAGCGCACCCACCCTGACCATCACTGCTGTCGACACATCGCCCCCAGCATGACCTTCACCACCGTTCAGCATTGCCCCCAGCCTGACCCTCACCACAGTCCACACACCGCACCAAGACTGACTGTCACTGCTGTCCACTCACCGCCCCCAGCCTGACTCTCACTGCCATTCAACGCCACCCCCAGTCTGACCATCATCGCCTCCAGCCTGACCATCACCGCCCCCAGCCTGTCCCCCTCCGCCGTCCACACACTGCCCCCGCCTGACGTCCACTGCCATCCACACACCGCCCCCAGCATGACCTTCACCGCTGTCCACTCACGGCCCCCAGCCTGACTCTCACCGCCGTCCACACACCCACACCCTGAACCTCACTGCCGTCCCCACACCGCCCCCAGCCTGACCCTCACCGCCGTCCAACGCCACCCCCAGTCTGTCCATCACCGCCCCCAGCCTGACCCCCTCTGCCGTCCACACACTGCCCCCAGCCTGACACCCTCCGCCATCCTCACACTGCCCTCAGCCTGATCCTCACCGCTGTCCAACGCCACCCCCAATCTGACCATCACCGCCCCCAGCCTGACCCCCTCCGCCCTCCACACACTGCCTCCAGCCTGACCCCCTCTGCCATCCACACAACACCCCCACCCAGAACCTCACTGCTGTCCCCACACCGCCCCATCCTGACACTCATCGCTGTCCAACGCCACCCACAGTCTGACCATCACCGCCCCGAGCCTGACCCTCGCCGCCATACACACACCGCCCCAAGCCTGACCCTCACCGCCATCCACACACCGCCCCAAGCCTGACACTCATTGCTGTCGTCACACTGTCCCCAGCCTGACCCTCACCGCCGTCTACACACTGTCCCAAGCCTGACACTACTTGCTGTCTGCACACTGGCCCCAGCTTGACCCTCACCGCCGTCTACACACCGCCCCATGCCTGACACTCATTGCTGTCTACACACTGCCCCCAGCCTGACCCTCACCGACGTCTACACACCGTCCCAAGCCTGATACTCATTGCCATCCGACACCATCCCCAGCTTGACACTTGCCGCCATACACACACCACCCCAAACCTGACTCTCATCACCGTCTACTCACCGCCCCTAGCCTTACCCTCACCGCTGTCCAACACCACCCCCAGATTGACCTTCACATCCGTCCAACACGCCCCCAGGCTGTCCTTCACCTCTGTCAAACACCGATCCAGCCTGACCCACAATTCTACCCGCACACCGTCCCCAGCCTGACCCTCACTGCGGTCTACACACCAGCCCAAGCCTGACCCTCACCGCTGTCCAACACTGCCCCAAGCCTGACACTTATTGCCGTCTACATAGCGTCCCAGCCTGATCCTCACCACTGTCCAACACCACCCCAAGCCTGACCCTCACCGCCGTCTACACCACCCCAAGCCTGACCCTCACCGCCGTCCACACACCGTCCCCAAGCCTGACATTCATTGCCGTCAACACCGTCCCCAGATTGACACTCGCGCCGTACACACATACTGTCCCAAGCCCGACCCTCACCACCATCCACCCACCGCCCCCAGCCTAACCCTCACCACCGTCCACACACCGCTCCCAGCCTGACTATCACCACCATTCAACGCCACCCCCAGTCTGAACATCATCGGCTCCAGCCTGACCATCACCATCCCCAGCCTGACCCCCTCCGCCATCCACACACTGCCACAAGCCTGACACTCATTGCTGTCCGACACCGCCCCCAGCTTGACCCTTGCTGCCGTCCATACACCACCCCAAACCTGACACTCATCGCCGTCTACACACTGCCCCTAGCCTGACCCTCACCTCCGTCCAACATCACCCCCAGACTGACCATCACCTCCGTCCAACACGCGCCAGGCTGTCCTTCACCTCCGTCAAAAACCGCCCCAAGCCTGATCCTCACGGCTGTCCACACACCACTCCCAGCCTGACCCCCACCGCTGTGTAAAATCGCATCCAGCCTGTCCCTCAGCGTCATCCACACACCGTCCCAATCCTGTCCTCCTTCGCTTTGCACACACTGCCCCCAGCTAGACCCCCACTGCCATGCACAAAACACCCACACACTGACCCTCTCTGCCATCCACACACCGCCCCAAACCTGACACTCACTGAGCCAAAACACCGCCCCAAGCCTGACCCTCACTGCCGTCCACTCACCGCCCCCAGCCTGACCCTCACTGCTGTCCACTTAATGCCCCCAGCCTGTCCCTCACTGCCACCTACACACCGCCCCCAGCCTGACCCTCACCGCCATACACCCACCGCCCCCAGCCTGACCCTCACTGCCGTCCACACACCGTCCCCAGCCTGACCTTCATTGCCGTCCACTCACTGCCCCCAGCCAGACCCTCACTGCCACCTACACACCGCCTCCAGCCTGACCCTCGCCGCCATCCACCCACCCCCCCAGCCTGACCCTCACCACCGTCCACACACCACTCCCAGCCTGACCCTCACCAACGTCCAACACAGCCCCCTATGTGACCCTCATCGACGTCCAACACTGCACCCTGCATGACCCTCATTGATGTCCAACACTGCCCCCAGGCTGACCATCACTGCTGTCGACACACCGCCACCAGCCTGACAATCACCGCTGTCAACACACCACCCCCAGCATGACCTTCACCGCCGTTCAACATTGCTCCCAGCCTGACTCTCACCACAGTTCACACACCGCCCCAAGCCTGGCACTCAACGTCGTTCACACACCGCACCAAGACTGACCTTCATTGCTGTCCGCACACCGCCTCCAGCCTAACCCTCACCAGCTTCCAACACTGACCCCAGCCTGACCCTCACCGCTGTTCACACAGCGCCCCAAGCCTGACCCTCTTTGTCATCTATGCACTGCCCCCAGCCTGACACTCACCTCTGTCCAAGCCCAACCCAGCCTAACCCTCACCACTGCCCACACACTGTCCTCAGCCTGACACTCACCGCCCTCCACACACCACCCTCAGCCTGACCCTCACCACTGTCCAACACCATCCCCAGACTGACCCTCACCTCCATCCATCAGCACCCCCAGTCTGACCCTCACTGCTGTCCATACATGGACCCCAGCCTGACCCTCACCTCCGTCCAACACCGCACCCAGCTGGAGTCACACTGCCACCCGCACACTGCCCACAGCCTGACCCTCACCGCCATCTATACACCACCCCCAGCCTGACTCGCATCTCAGTCCACACAATGCACCCAGCCTGACTCTCGCCGCCGTCTGCACACCACCCCAAAACAGTCCCTCACCGCTGTCCACACACCATATCCAGCCTGACCATCATCACTGTCCAACACCGCGCGAAGCCTGACACTCATTGCCGTCTACACACTGTCTCTAGCCTGACCCTCACCACCGTCCATGCACCGCCCCCAGTCTGTCCCTCAGCACTGTCAACACACCGCCCCAAGAATGACCCTCACCGCTGTCCACACAACGCTCCCTGCATGACCCACACCACTGTCCACACACAGCCCCCGTCTGACCCATACCACTATTCAACACTGCACCCAGCCCAACACTCACTGCCGTCCACTCACCGCCCCCACACTGATATCCACCACCTTCCAACACTGCCCCGAGCTTGACCCTCAACTCCCCCAGCCTGACCCTCACCGCCATTCACACCCCATCCCCAGCCAGACTCTCACCTCCATCCACCAACCGTCCCCAGCCTGACCCACACCGACATCCATATACCGCTCCCAGCCTGACCACCACCACCGTCCACAGACCACCCCCAGCCTGACCCTCACCGCCGCCTACACCCCACCACCAGCCTGATAATCACCGCCATCCAAACACAGACCCCAGCCTGACCCTCACCTCAGTCTAACCCCGCCCCCAGCCTGATCCTCACTAACGTACACACACTGCCCGAAGCATGTCCCTCACCGTCGTCCACACACCGCACCAAACCTGAACTTCACTCCCGTCTACATACCGCCCCCAGCCTGACCCTCACCAGAGGACTGGAGGGAGGCAAATGTAGTTCCTCTCTTCAAGAAAGGAATTAGGGAAATTCCCCGCAATTACAGACCAGTCAGACTTACGTCTGTCGTCTGTAAGGAGTTAGAAAGGATTCTGAGGCATCGGATTTATGACCATCTGGAAGAGCATGGCTTGATTAATGGCAGTCAGCACGGCTTTGTGAGGGGCAGGTCATGCCTCACAAATCTTGTTGAGTTCTTTGAGGATGTAACTAGGCAGGTTGATGAGGGTTGAGCTGTGGATGTTGTGTATCCTGACTTCAGTGAGGCATTTGATAAGGTTCCCCATGGTAGGCTCGTTCAGAAGGTCAGAAGGAATGGGATAAAGGGGAATTTAGCTGACTTGATACAGAATTGGCTGGTCAAGAGAAGACAGCGAGTGTTATTGGAAGGAAAGTATTCTGCCTGGAGGTCAGTTGTGAGTGGTGTTCCACAGGGCTCTGCCCTTGTGCCTCTACTCTTTGTAATTTTTATTAATGACTTGGATGAGGAGATTGAAGGATGGGTTAGCAAGTTTGCAGATGACACAAAGGTTGGAGGTGTCGTTGACAGTATAGAGGCTGTTGTTGGCTGCAGCGGGATGTTGACAGGATGCAGAGATGGGCTGAGAGGTGGCGGATGGAGTTCAACCTGGATAAATGCGAAGTGATGCATTTTGGAAGGCCAAATTTGAAAGCTGAGTACAGGATTAAAGACAGGATTCTTGGCAGTGTGGAGGAACAGAGGGATCTTGGGGTGCTGATACATAGATCCCTTAAAATTTCCACCTAAGTGGCAGTATTGTTAAGAAAGCATATGGTGTTTTGGCTTTCATTAACAGGGGGATTGAGTTTAAGAGTCATGAGATCTTGTTGCAGCTCTATAAAACTTTGCTTAGACCGCACTTGGAATACTGTGTCCAGTTCTGGTCGCCCTATTATAAGAAAGATGTGGATGCTTTGGAGAAGGTTTAGAGGACGTTTACCAGGATACTGCCTGGAATGGAGGGCTAATCTAAGGAAGAGAGGTTGTCTGAGCTCGGACTTTGTTCATTGGAAAAAAGAAGGAAGAGAGGGGACCTAATTAAGGTGTACAAGATAATGAGAGGCATAGATAGAGTTGACAGCCAGAGACTTTTTCCCATGGCAGAAATTGTTAACACGAGGGGTCATAGTTTTACGCTGTTTGTAGGAAAGTATAGAGGGGATGTCAGAGGCGGGTTCCTTACGCAGAGAGTTGTGAGAGCATGGAATGCGTTGCCAGCAGCAGTTGTGGAAGCAAGGTCATTGGGGATATTTAAGAGACTGCTGGAAATGCATATGGTCACAGACATTTGAGGGTTCGTACATTAGGTTTAACTTACATGAGGATCAATGGTCAGCACAACATCGTGGGCTGAAGGGCCTGTTCTGTGCTGTACTGTTCGATGTCCTATGAAGTGTATCTGGACCTTTCGACCATCTGCACCCTGTACTGACAGATAGTGCTCCCTCAATACCTTAGAAACCATTCCTTCAGTATGTTTATCCCCAAAGCACCTCGACAGAACATTCATGCCTTCAACACCTCAGAAAGCAAACCTGTTGCCCCCTTGCACCGTGTTCATCCCCAGATCTGTTCTCACTGTGATTACCCACAGCCACTCCCAAGATTGGAGCCCAGGTCCCAGAACATCATTTGGGTCTCTGGATTGATCATAGATTCCCTGAGATGTGGAAGCAGGCCATTCGGCCTATCAGGTTCACATGACCCTGGTCAGAGCATCCCATTCCCCCGCTATCCCTGGATCCCTTCATTTCCTCTGGCAAACCCACCTAGCCTTCACATCTTTGGACAGTGAGAGGGAACTGGAGCACCCGGAGGCTGACACGGGGAGAATCTGCCAACTCCACACAGACAGTCGCCCGAGGCTGGAATCGAACCCGGGTGGGGTGAGGCAACACTGAGCCCCCGTGACCATCCCACCATCTCCTCCACGTTGATGACCGTTTGATGTCTATACCTGGGGAGTATCGAACTTGTCTAGCGTTTATTTAAGAAAGATTAGGGACAAGGGCAATGCCTCCATAAGCTCAAGATGCTTGGTCCCCCTCGAAAAAATATTTATATCAATTTCAAAAAGAGACTTTATTCACAAAAAAACTTTACGTACAAACATTGTCACGAAAGTTCCGTTCTGTCCAGTCTTTACAAGAAGTCTTTGCCATGACATATATCCTCCCCTTGGCTGATTAACTGAAATGTTCGGTCTGAGCTGTTCCTTCTGAATGAACATCACAAAGTTACATTGAGTTGGATGTTTGTGAAGTGCCTGTGTTCTGTATCTGTTCTCCCATGTACCCCGCCCTCCGAATACAATACCTTACACAGCCTTAAACCTGTTTGTCAACTTTCAACCGAAGCAGCCTCAGGGCATTGCACACAGACTGAATTACTCAGTGACGCTTGGATCAGGTCAAATTCTCAAGCAAACAGATGGTGGGAAAATTCAGCAGAATTCAGCAGGTAGCAACGGTGAAGAGAGAGAGGAACAATTCACATTTCAAGTGACCCTTCCTCAAAACGGTCTGTTCTGAAGGAACGTTCCCGCAGAAATCACTGGACTGAAAGGTGAACTGTCTCTCTGTCTCTTTCTCCCTCTCCCTTCAGAGATGCTGCCGGACATGCTCAGTTTCTTCAGGAATCTCTGTATTGATGTTTCAGGTCTCCAGCGCGTCGATGCAGATTGATTTTAGTGTTGAATTCTCAAGCTTGCTCTTTGAAAGGAATTGAATCCCTCTGCTACAAATGAGGGTCAGTTACCACAGCTAACAGGTTCGTGATGCCAACATTGTTGGCTCAAGCTCTATCATGTCTGAAATTACCACGAAGGCCCCAGCTTCTCAACCTCACCCCTCACCTGAGGTGTGTGACCCACCAGTCCTCTCTCTCTGACAAGACAGCAGCTCTCGGGTCCTCCTGGTCCATACTGACTTCCCAACTTTAAAAGGGCACTCCAGTAAGAGAGCTCTTTACATGGTTCAGGTCAAAATCCTGGAGCTCCCTCCCTAACATCACTGTGGGACACCCAAGGACTGCAGCAGGAGAGTACAGCTCATCCACACCTTCCAGGCAACTATTAGAGGGTGTGGGAATCACATACACGCCACATGTGAAAATAAGGAGAAAGTGTGGTCTCCAGATGCTGGAGATCAGAGCTGAAAATGTGTTGCTGGAAAAGCGCAGCAGGTCAGGCAGCATTCAGGGAACAGGAGAATCGACGTTTCGGGCATAAGCCTGAAGAAGGGCTTATGCCCAAAACGTCGATTCTACTGTTCCCTGGATGCTGCCTGACCTGCTGCGCTTTTCCAGCAACACATTTTCAGCACATGTGAAAATAAGTTTTATAACAGGGTCACAGTGGATGGTCACTAACTCCATTTCTTTCCCTGTGTTGAAATCAGCGTAATGAAGAAGCTAAGGGTGGGTTGAAAATGACAATGATAGCCTTTCGTAGGTTGGTGTTTATTAGAGTATGTATCAACAGTATGAATGTTTGAGCACTTATTCAAGGGCATGCAGGTAGCTGCTAGAGGAAGTGATGGGGGCTGGTATAATTGCTACATTTAAAAGGCATCAGGATGAGTATGTGAATAGGAAGGGTTTAGAGGGATAACAGCCAAGTGCTAGCTCATGGAATGAAATGAGATGAGAATATCTGTTTGGTATGGACGAGTTGGACAGGAGGGTCCATTTTCAAGCTGTGCACCTCTGTGACTCTGTGTCTCTGAATAGTCTTTTACAGAGAGTTTCAGACAGGGCTTGGTTTGTGTGTCTCTCTCATGCTTCCTCAGAATCTGAAAACCCTGTGTCTCCAAATTTCCACAAGACTCTATGAAATCGAAAAAGAGAGGGTCAGTACTGAGGGAGTGCTGCACTGTCAAGGGTCAGGACTGAGGTAGTGCAGCACTGTCAGAGGATCAGTACTGAGGGAGTGCTGCACTGCCGGAGGGTCAACACTGAGGGAGTGCTGCACTGTCAGAGGATCAGTACAGAGGGAGTGCAGCACTGTGAGAGGGTCAGTACTGAGGGAGCGCTGCACTGTCAGATGGTCAGTACTGAGGGAGTGCTGCACTGTCGGAGGATCAGTACTGAAGGAGTGCTGCACTGTCAAAGAGTCACAAATGAGGGAGCGGTGCATTCTCAGAGAGTTAATACTGAGGGAGCGCTACACTGTAAGACTGTCAGAACTAAAGGAACGCTGCACTGTCAACGAGCTGCAATGTCAGAGGGTCAGTACTGAGGGAGTGCCGCACTGTCAGAGGGTCAGTACTGAGGACGTTCTGCACTGTGTGAGCGTCAGTACTGAGGGAGTGCCGTACTGTCAGAGGGTCAGTACTGAGGAATCACTGCGCGGTCGGACAGAGGGTCAAGAGTGAGGAACTACTGTATTACCAGAGGGCCATTTCTGAGGAGTACTACACTGTCAGAGGGTCAGTACTGAGGGAGCACTACACTGTCAGAGGTTTAGTCCAGAGGGAATGCCGCACTGTCTGACGATCTGTACTCTGAGAGGACTGCACCATCAGAGGGTCAGGACTGAGAGAGCACTACACTGTCAGAGGGTCAGAACTGAGGGAGCACGCACTATCAAAAGGTCACTACTGAGGGAGCTCTACACAGTGAGAATGTCAGTTCTGAGTGCGTGCTATTTCAGAGAGTCAGTACAGAGAGAGTGCTGCACTGTCAGAGGGTCAGTACTGAGTGAGCACCACACTGTCAGAGTTTCAGTGCAGACGGCAAGCCTCACTATCAGAGGATCTGCATTGAGAGAGCACTGCGCCATCAGATGGTCAGTACTGAGGGAGTGCCTCATTGCCAGAGGGTCAGTACTGAGGGAGTGCTGCACTGTCAGAGGGTCAGTACTGAGGGAGTGCTGCACGGTCAGAGGGTTAGTACAGAGAGAGTGCTACACTGTCAGATAGACAGGACGGAGGCACTGCAGGACTGTCAGAAGTGTAGGACCGCAGCAGAGGGTCAGTACTGAGGGAGTGCTACACTGTCAATGAGTCAGTACTGAGGCAATGCTGTAAAGTCAGAGTGTCAGTTATGATGGAGTGCTGTACTGTCAGAGGTTTTGTCCTGAGGTTGGGCGACACTGTCAGAGGGCCAATATAGGACCACTTCCACACTGTCAGAGAGTCAGTCCTGAGGGAGTGCATCACTATCAGAGAATCAGTATGGAAGGAGTGCAGCATTGTCAGAGGATCAGTGTGGAGGGAGTGCAGCATTGTCAGAGGATCAGTATGGAGGAGGTACAGTATTGTAAGGGGGTCAGTGTGGAGGGTGTGCAGCCTTGGCAGAGGATTAGAATGGAGGAAGTGCAGCATTGTCAGAGGGTCAGTGTGGAGGGTGTGCAGCATTGTCAGGGGATCAGTGTGGAGGGAGTGCAGCATTGTCAGAGGGTCAGTGTGGAGGGAGTACTGCATTGTCTGAGGGTCAGTGTGGAGGGAGTGCAGCATTGTCAGAGGATCAGTGTGGAGGGAGTGTAGCATTGTCAGAGGGTCAGTGTGGAGGGAGTGCAGCATTGTCAGAGGGTCAGTGTGGAGGGAGTGCAGCATTGTCAGATGGTCAGTGTGGAGGGAGTGCAGCACTGTCAGAGGATCAGTGTGGAGGGGGTGCAGCATTGTCAGAGGATCAGTGTGGAGGGAGTGCAGCATTGTCAGAGGGTCAGTGTGGAGGGAGTGCAGCATTGTCAGAGGGTCAGTGTGGAGGGAGTGCAGCATTGTGATAGGGTCAGTACGGACGGAGTGCAGCATTGTCAGAGGGTCAGTGTGGAGGGAGTGCAGTATTGACAGAGGGTCAGTGTGGAGGGAGTGCAGCATTTTCAGAGGGTCAGTATGGAGGGAGTGCAGCATTGTCAGAGGGGCAGTGTGGAGGGAGTGCAGCATTGTCAGAGGGTCAGTGTGGAGGGAGTGCAGCATTGTCAGAGGGTCAGTGTGGCGGGTGTGCAGCATTGTCAGAGGGTCAGTGTGGAGGGAGTGCAGCATTGTCAGAGGGTCAGTGTGGAGGGAGTGCAGCAATGTCAGAGGGTCTGTGTGGGGACACTGCAGCATTGTCAGAGGGTCAGTGTGAAGGAAGTGCAGCATTGTCAGAGGATCAGAATGGAGGGAGTGCAGCATTGTCAGAGGGTCAGTGTGGAGGAAGTGCAGCATTGTCAGAGGAACAGTGTGGAGGGAGTGCAGCATTGTCAGAGGGTCAGTGTGGAGGGAGTACTGCATTGTCAGGGAGTCAGTGTGGAGTGAGTGCAGCATTGTCAGAGCATCAGTGTGGAGGGGGTGCAGCATTGTCAGAGGATCAGTGTGGAGGGAGTGCAGCATTATCAGAGGGTCAGTGTGGAGGGAGTGCAGCATTGTCTGAGGGTCAGTGTGGAGGGAGTGCAGCATTGCCAGAGGGTCAGTGTGGAGGGAGTGCAGCATTGTCAGACGATCAGTGTGGAGGGAGTGCAGCATTCTCAGAGGGTCAGTGTGGAGGGAGCGCAGCATTGTCAGAGGATCAGAATGGAGGGAGTGCAGCATTGTCAGAGGATCAGAATGGAGGGGGTGCAGCATTGTCAGAGGGTCAGTGTGGAGGAAGTGCAGCATTGTCAGAGGGTCAGTGTGGAGGGAGTGCAGAATTGTGAGAGGTTCAGTACGGCGGGAGTGCAGCATTGTCAGAGGGTCAGTGTGGAGGGAGTGCAGCATTGTCAGAGGGTCAGTGTGGAGGGAGTGCAGCATTGTCAGAGGGTCAGTGTGGAGGGAGTGCAGCATTGTCAGAGGGTCAGTGTGGAGGGAGTGCAGCATTGTCAGATGGTCAGTGTGGAGGGAGTGCAGCATTCTCAGAGGATCAGTGTGGAGGGAATGCAGAAATGTCAGAGGATCAGTATGGAGGGACTACAGCATTGTCAGAGCGTCAGTGTGGAGGGAGTGCAGCATTGTCAGAGGATCAGAATGGAGGGAGTGCAGCATTGTCAGAGGGTCAGTGTGGAGGAAGTGCAGCATTGTTAGAGGATCAGTGTGGAGGGAGTGCAGCATTGTCAGAGGGTCAGTGTGGAGGGAGTACTGCATTGTCTGAGGGTCAGTGTGGAGGGAGTGCAGTATTGACAGAGGATCAGTGTGGAGGGAGTGCTGCACTGTCAGAGGGTCAGTGCGGAGGGAGTGCAAAATTGTCACAGGGTCAGTGTGGAGGGAGTGCTGCATTGTCAGGGAGTCAGTGTGGAGTGAGTGCAGCATTGTCAGAGGATCAGTGTGGAGGGGGTGCAGCATTGTCAGAGGATCAGTGTGGAGGGAGTGCAGCATTGTGAGAGGGTCAGTGTGGAGGGAGTGCAGCATTGTCAGAGGGTCAGTGTGGAGGGAGTGCAGCATTGCCAGAGGGTCAGTATGGACGGAGTGCTGCATTGTCAGAGGATCAGTGCGGAGGGAGTGCAAAATTGTCACAGGGTCAGTGTGGAGGAAGTGCTGCATTGTCAGGGAGTCAGTGTGGAGTGAGTGCAGCATTGTCAGAGGATCAGTGTGGAGGGGGTGCAGCATTGTCAGAGGATCAGTGTGGAGGGAGTGCAGCATTGTGAGAGGGTCAGTGTGGAGGGAGTGCAGCATTCTCAGAGGGTCAGTGTGGAGGGAGTGCAGCATTGTCAGAGGATCACGTGGAGGGAGTGCAGCATTGTGAGAGGTTCAGTACGTCGGGAGTGCCGCATTGTCAGAGGGTCAGTGTGGAGGGAGTGAAGCATTGTCAGAGGGTCATTGTGGAGGGAGTGCAGCATTGTCAGAGGGTCAGTGTGGAGGGAGTGCAGCATTGTCAGAGGGTCAGTGTGGAGGGAGTGCAGCATTGTCAGAGGGTCAGTGTGGAGGGTGTGCAACATTGTCAGAGGGTCAGTGTGGAGGGAGTGCAGCATTGTCAGAGGTTCAGTAGGGAGGGAGTGCAGCATTGTCAGAGGATTAGTGTGGAGGGAGTGCTGCATTGTCAGAGGATCAGTGTGGAGGGAGTGCAGCATTGTCAGAGGGTCAGTATGGAGGGAGTGCTGCATTGTCAAAGGATCAGTGTGGAGGGAGTACAGCATTGTCAGAGGGTCAGTGTGGGGACACTGCAGCATTGTCAGAGGGTCAGTATGGAGGGAGTGCAGCATTGTCAGACAGTCAGGACGGAGGGATTGCTGTGCAGTGAGAGGGTCAGTAATGATGAAGTGCGCACTCACTGACGGTCAGTGCTAATGGATGGCCATGCCGTCTGCGTGTCGCACTGTGAGAGAGTTACTACTGAGGGAGCGCTGAACTGTGAACGGGTTAGAACTGAGGGAGCACGGCACTCTGAGGGTATTAGTACTGAGGGATCACCGCGCTGTGAGGGGATCAGTACTGAGGGAGCACCACACCATGTGTCGGACAGTCAGTACTTAGTGATTGCTGCATTGCCAGAGGGTCAGTACTGAGACAGTGATGGACTGTCAAAGGGTCATTACTGAGGGAGCACTACACGGTCTGTGTGTCAGTTCTGAGGGAGTGTTGTTTCAGAGGGTCAGTGCAGAGGGAGTGCTGCAGGGTCAGTGGGTTAGTACAGAGGGAGTGCTACACTGTCAGATAGACAGTACGGAGGCACTGCAGGACTGTCAGAAGTGCAGGACCGAGGAAGAGGGTCAGCACTGAGGGAGTGCTACACTGTCAATGAGTCAGTACTGAGGCAATGCTGTACTGTCAGAGTGTCAGTTATGATGGAGTGCTGTACTGTCAGAGGTTTTGTCCTGACATTGGGAGACACTGTCAGAGGGCCAATATAGGGCCACTTCCACACTGTCAGAGAGTCAGTCCAGAGGGAGTGCATCCCTATCAGAGAATCAGTATGGAAGGAGTGCAGCATTGTCAGAGGATCAGTGTGGAGGGAGTGCAGCATTGTCAGAGGATCAGAATGGAGGGAGTGCAGCATTGTCAGAGGGTCAGTGTGGAGGGAGTGCAGCATTGTCAGAGGATCAGTGTGGAGGGAGTGCAGCATTGTCTGAGGGTCAGTGTGGAGGGAGTGCAGCATTGTAAGAGGATCAGTGTGGAGGGAGTGCAGCATTTTCAGAGGATCAGTGTGGAGGGAGTGCAGCATTGTAAGAGGGTCAGTGTGGAGGGAGTGCTGCATTGTCAGGGGGTCAGTGAGGAGGGAGTGCAGCATTTTCAGAGGATCAGCGTGGAGGTGGTGCAGCATTGTCAGAGGATCAGTGTGGAGGGAGTACAGCATTGCCAGAGGGTCAGTGTGGAGGCAGTGCAGCATTGCCAGAGGTTCAGTGTGGAGGGAGTGCAGCATTGTCTGAGGGTCAGTGTGGAGGGAGTGCAGCATTGTAAGAGGATCAGTGTGGAGGGAGTGCAGCATTGTGAGAGGTTCAGTACGGAGGGAGTGCAGCATTGTCAGAGGGTCAGTGTGGAGGGAGTGTAGCATTGTCAGAGGATCAGTGTGGAGGGCGTGCAGCATTGTCAGAGGGTCAGTGTGGAGGGAGTGCAGAATTGTCAGAGGGTCAGAATGGAGGGAGTGCAGCATTGTCAGAGGGTCAGTGTGGAGGGAGTGCAGCATTGTCAGAGGGTCAGTGTGGAGGGAGTGCAGCATTCTCAGAGGGTCAGTGTGGAGGGAGTGCAGCATTGTGAGAGGGTCAGTGTGGTGGGAGTGCAGCATTGTCAGACGGTCAGAATGGAGGGAGTGCAGAATTGTGAGAGGGTCAGTGTGGAGGGAGTGCAGCTTTGTCAGAGGATCAGTGTGGAGGTAGTACAGCATTTTCAGAGGGTCAGTGTGGAGGGAGTGCAGCATTGTCAGAGGGTCAGTGTGGAGGGAGTGCAGCTTTGTCAGAGGGTCAGTGTGGAGGGAGTACAGCATTGCCAGAGGGTCAGTGTGGAGGCAGTGCAGCATTGCCAGAGGTTCAGTGTGGAGGGAGTGCAGCATTGTCTGAGGGTCAGTGTGGAGGGAGTGCAGCATTGTAAGAGGATCAGTGTGGAGGGAGTGCAGCATTGTGAGAGATTCAGTACGGAGGGAGTGCAGCATTGTCAGAGGGTCAGTGTGGAGGGAGTGTAGCATTGTCAGAGGATCAGTGTGGAGGGAGTGCAGCATTGTCAGAGGGTCAGTGTGGAGGTAGTGCAGAATTGTCAGAGGGTCAGAATGGAGGGAGTGCAGCATTGTCAGAGGGTCAGTGTGAAGGGAGTGCAGTATTGTCAGAGGGTCAGTGTGGAGGGAGTGCAGCATTCTCAGAGGGTCTGTGTGGAGGGAGTGCAGCATTGTGAGAGGGTCAGTGTGGTGGGAGTGCAGCATTGTCAGACGGTCAGAATGGAGGGAGTGCAGCATTGTCAGAGGGTCAGTGTGGAGGGAGTGCAGCATTGTCAGAGGGTCAGTGTGGAGGGAGTGCAGCATTCTCAGAGGGTCAGTGTGGAGGGAGTGCAGCATTGTCTGAGGGTCAGTGTGGAGGGAGTGCAGCATTGTAAGAGGATCAGTGTGGAGGGAGTGCAGCATTTTCAGAGGATCAGTGTGGAGGGAGTGCAGCATTGTAAGAGGGTCAGTGTGGAGGGAGTGCTGCATTGTCAGGGGGTCAGTGAGGAGGGAGTGCAGCATTTTCAGAGGATCAGCGTGGAGGTGGTGCAGCATTGTCAGAGGATCAGTGTGGAGGGAGTGCAGCATTGTCAGAGGGTCAGTGTGGAGGGAGTGCTGCATTGTCAGAGGATCAGTGTGGAGGGAGTGCAGCATTGTCAGAGGGTCAGTATGGAGGGAGTGCTGCATTGTCAAAGGATCAGTGTGGAGGGAGTACAGCATTGTCAGAGGGTCAGTGTGGGGACACTGCAGCATTGTCAGAGGGTCAGTATGGAGGGAGTGCAGCATTGTCAGACAGTCAGGACGGAGGGATTGCTGTGCAGTGAGAGGGTCAGTAATGATGAAGTGCGCACTCACTGACGGTCAGTGCTAATGGATGGCCATGCCGTCTGCGTGTCGCACTGTGAGAGAGTTACTACTGAGGGAGCGCTGAACTGTGAACGGGTTAGAACTGAGGGAGCACGGCACTCTGAGGGTATTAGTACTGAGGGATCACCGCGCTGTGAGGGGATCAGTACTGAGGGAGCACCACACCATGTGTCGGACAGTCAGTACTTAGTGATTGCTGCATTGCCAGAGGGTCAGTACTGAGAGAGTGATGGACTGTCAAAGGGTCATTACTGAGGGAGCACTACACGGTCTGTGTGTCAGTTCTGAGGGAGTGTTGTTTCAGAGGGTCAGTGCAGAGGGAGTGCTGCAGGGTCAGTGGGTTAGTACAGAGGGAGTGCTACACTGTCAGATAGACAGTACGGAGGCACTGCAGGACTGTCAGAAGTGCAGGACCGAGGAAGAGGGTCAGCACTGAGGGAGTGCTACACTGTCAATGAGTCAGTACTGAGGCAATGCTGTACTGTCAGAGTGTCAGTTATGATGGAGTGCTGTACTGTCAGAGGTTTTGTCCTGACATTGGGAGACACTGTCAGAGGGCCAATATAGGGCCACTTCCACACTGTCAGAGAGTCAGTCCAGAGGGAGTGCATCCCAATCAGAGAATCAGTATGGAAGGAGTGCAGCATTGTCAGAGGATCAGTGTGGAGGGAGTGCAGCATCGTCAGAGGATCAGAATGGAGGGAGTGCAGCATTGTCAGAGGGTCAGTGTGGAGGGAGTGCAGCATTGTCAGAGGATCAGTGTGGAGGGAGTGCAGCATTGTCTGAGGGTCAGTGTGGAGGGAGTGCAGCATTGTCTGAGGGTCAGTGTGGAGGGAGTGCAGCATTGTAAGAGGATCAGTGTGGAGGGAGTGCAGCATTGTGAGAGGTTCAGTACGGAGGGAGTGCAGCATTGTCAGAGGGTCAGTGTGGAGGGAGTGTAGCATTGTCAGAGGATCAGTGTGGAGGGCGTGCAGCATTGTCAGAGGGTCAGTGTGGAGGGAGTGCAGAATTGTCAGAGGGTCAGAATGGAGGGAGTGCAGCATTGTCAGAGGGTCAGTGTGGAGGGAGTGCAGCATTGTAAGAGGGTCAGTGTGGAGGGAGTGCAGCATTCTCAGAGGGTCAGTGTGGAGGGAGTGCAGCATTGTGAGAGGGTCAGTGTGGTGGGAGTGCAGCATTGTCAGACGGTCAGAATGGAGGGAGTGCAGCATTGTGAGAGGGTCAGTGTGGAGGGAGTGCAGCTTTGTCAGAGGATCAGTGTGGAGGTAGTACAGCATTTTCAGAGGGTCAGTGTGGAGGGAGTGCAGCATTGTCAGAGGGTCAGTGTGGAGGCAGTGCAGCTTTGTCAGAGGGTCAGTGTGGAGGGAGTACAGCATTGCCAGAGGGTCAGTGTGGAGGCAGTGCAGCATTGCCAGAGGTTCAGTGTGGAGGGAGTGCAGCATTGTCTGAGGGTCAGTGTGGAGGGAGTGCAGCATTGTAAGAGGATCAGTGTGGAGGGAGTGCAGCATTGTGAGAGATTCAGTACGGAGGGAGTGCAGCATTGTCAGAGGGTCAGTGTGGAGGGAGTGTAGCATTGTCAGAGGATCAGTGTGGAGGGAGTGCAGCATTGTCAGAGGGTCAGTGTGGAGGTAGTGCAGAATTGTCAGAGGGTCAGAATGGAGGGAGTGCAGCATTGTCAGAGAGTCAGTGTGAAGGGAGTGCAGTATTGTCAGAGGGTCAGTGTGGAGGGAGTGCAGCATTCTCAGAGGGTCTGTGTGGAGGGAGTGCAGCATTGTGAGAGGGTCAGTGTGGTGGGAGTGCAGCATTGTCAGACGGTCAGAATGGAGGGAGTGCAGCATTGTCAGAGGGTCAGTGTGGAGGGAGTGCAGCATTGTCAGAGGGTCAGTGTGGAGGGAGTGCAGCATTCTCAGAGGGTCAGTGTGGAGGGAGTGCAGCATTGTGAGAGGGTCAGTACGGAGGGAGTGCAGCATTGTCAGAGGATCAGTGTGGAGTGAGTGCAGCATTGTCAGAGGATCAGTGTGGAGGGAGTGCAGCATTGTCAGAGGGTCAATGTGGAGTGAGTGCTGCATTGTGAGAGTATCAGTACGGTGGGATTGCAGCATTGTCAGAGGATCAGTGTGGAGGTAGTACAGCATTGTCAGAGGGTCAGTGTGATGGGAGTGCAGCATTGTCAGACAGTCAGGACGGAGGGATTGCTGTGCAGTGAGAAGGTCAGTAATGACGAAGTGCGCACTCACTGATGGTCAGTGTTAATGGATGGCCATGCCGTCAGATTGTCGCACTGTGAGAGAGTTACTACAGAGGGAGCGCTGAACTGTGAACGGGTTAGAACTGAGGGAGCACGGCACTCTGAGGGTATTAGTACTGAGGGATCACCGCGCTGTGAGGGGATCAGTACTGAGGGAGCACCACATTGTGTGTCGGACAGTCAGTATTGAGTGATTGCTGCATTACCAGAGGGTCAGTACTGAGAGAGTGATGGACTGTCAAAGGGTCATTACTGAGGGAGCACTACACGGTCTGTGTGTCAGTTCTGAGGGAGTGTTGTTTCAGAGGGTCAGTGCTAAGGGAGTGCTGCACTGTCAGAGTGTCTGTACGGTGGTCGCGCTGCACTGTCAGAGGTTCAGTAATGAGGGAGTGCTGCACTGTCAGAGGGTCAGTACTGAGGGAGCGCTGCACTTTAAAAGGTCTGTACGGAGGGAGTGCTGCACTGTCAGAGGGTCAGTACTGAGGGAGCGCTGCACTGTTGGAGGGTCAGTACTGAGGGAGCGCTGCACTGTCAGAGAGTCAGTACTGAGGGAGTGCCACACTGTCAGAGTATCATGACTGAGGGAGTCCTGCACTGTCAGCGCATCAGTCTGGGGGATACCTGCATTGTAAGAGAGTCAGTACTGAGTGATTGCCACACTATCAGATGGGCTGAATGGCCTAATGTTTGCTCCCATGTCTTGTGGTCTGCGAGGAATATCTGAAATTGTTCAGTATATTTCTGCCTCTGCTTCCTACAGACCCTGCTCAGTAATGATTCCCACGTCCAGGTTCCAGAGAGTGTGTTCTAACAGACAGTCTTCATTTGGTTACCACCCTCTTTTCCCAGGGATCAAGTTTTCGTGTCACTGCCTGACCTGCCAGCTCAAAGGGATATTTTCATGCTGCAGGGCTGAGGTTTATTCCTCAGCTTTCATGTGCTCATCCCAAATGAATCCCACTGCCCCTCACCCAGCACAGTTGTGTGTTCCTTATTTCTGAGCTTCCCAATGCTAATCACATCCAGAATGACATCCCACACTCCTCCAAATCGTATCGCAGGCTATTTGCCTGGGAGCGAGGAGTGCTAAGAGAGGAAATAAAAATCTGACAGTACTTTACAGTGACATTTAGGGTGAATTGATAATGAGAGAAAGAGTAGGTTGTGGAACACAGTGAGAATTTGTGCATGGACCCAGAGGCTACAGTGAATGGATGCATTTTGTCAGCGCTCATTGGGACCGGGTTGGTATGAAATCGTGGAGATGCTCTGTGATACAATTAAATGTATTAGCATATACATAGAGAGAGATGGTTCTGAGTGGTCTGGCCTTCTTACAACCCAATAAATCTCCAAAGACGGTGGAAATGTATCTCAGTTTACCGAATGAGGGGATGGAGGAAGTAGCAGGGACACTTGCAAACATTTTCAAATCCCCTCTGGCCACAGGAGAGGTGCCGTCGGACTGACCATGTGGTACTGTTATTCAAGTAGGAACATGGGATATACCAGGCAGCGACAGGCCAGTCAGGCTAATACCGTGGGTGGGGCATCTGTTGGAAGCAATTTGGGGAGATAGAATTAATCAGCATTTACAGGGACTGGAGTTCATGATGAACAGTCAGAATGGTTGTGTTAAGGGGAGGTCAGGTCTGACCAATGGGATTGCACTTTTTAAGGAGGTGACCAGCTGTGTAAATAAGGGCAATACTTTCCTGTCGCCTGCTTGGAGTCAGTAAGGCTTTTATCAGGACCCATACTGGAAACTGATAGTGAACATAAAAGCTCAAGATCCAAGGAATTTGGCGCAGAATGCTGAGTGGCAGGAAGCAGACAGTGATGGCCCAATTAGAAATCTCTGTCTGTTCATGTCTCACTGCTGGGGTCTTGCTGATGTGGTTGATAGAAAAGATTTAGATTTGAATGGTGGATGGTTAATCAGTGGGTTCATGAATGATATGAAGTTTGGTGAGGTGATAAATACTGAGGAGGACAGCCTTAGGTTACAGAAGGATGTAGATGGCCTTGTCAGATGGACCGATCAGTGACAACGGGTGAGGTGCCTGAAGATTGGCCAGTGATTAATGATGTGCCATTATTGAAGTAAGGCTGCAAGTAACAACCATTGAGCTGTGAGCCTGATGGCAGTGGTGGGTAAGCTGTTGGAGGGCATTCTGAGAGACAACTTACATGCATTTGGAAAAGCAAGAATTGATTAGGGATGGTCAGCTTGGCTTTGTTTGTGGAAATGATGTGTCCATCTTGATAGAGCTTTTGAAGGGATGACCAAGGAAACAGATGAGAAGGTTTCACTTGGGAGACTGACTTAGTAAAAGGTTAGATGAGATGGCAGCCAAGGAGAGAGGACAGCACGGTGCCTCAGTGGTTTGATTCTAACTCCCAGTGACTGTCTGTGTGGAGTTTACACATTCTCTCTGTATCTGTGCGCGTTCCCTCCGGGTGCTCCAGTTTCCTCCCACCGCCCAAAGATGCCATGGGAAATGCAGCCTTACAGGGAGAGAGTAGAGGATGTGAGTCTGGGTGGGATGCTGTTCAGACAGTCAGTGTGATGCCAATGGACGGAATGGCTTGATTGTACACTGTAGGAATTCTAAACTTAATCCAGAGAGACAAGTCATGTTCTGGGAACTTGGGCTCCAATCTTGGACAGGGGTGGATGTGGGTCCTTACAGTCTGAAGGGGTTTGAACACAGTCTGAGGGGGGAGCTGGGCTGAGCCCTGAAGTGTTGAGGATGTGAATGTTTTGTGTAGCTACTGTCTAAGGGGCTTTGGGTGTTAAACACAACAAAGTGGTGCTTTCTTCGGTATTGAGGGAGCACTTTCTGAGGTACTGAGGAAGCACTTTCTGAGGTACTGAGGGAGCACTTTCTGAGGTATTGAGGGAGCACTCTCTGAGGTACTGAGGGAGCACTTTCTGAGGTACTGAGGGAGAACTATCTGAGGTATTGATGGAGCACTTTCTGAGGTACTGATGGAGAACTATCTGAGGTATTGATGGAGCACTTTCTGAGGTATTGGGGGGAACTATCTGAGGTATTGAGGGAGCACCATCTGAGGTATTGAGGAAGCACTTTCTGAGGTACTGAGGAAGAACTATCTGAGGTATTGAGGGAGCACCATCTGAGGTATTGAGGAAGCACTTTATGAGGTACTGAGGGAGAACTATCTGAGGTACTGAGGGAGCACTTTCTGAGGTATTGATGGAACACTTTCTGAGGGACTTAGGGAGCACTTTCAGTGGTATTCAGGGAGCACTATCTGACGTATTGAGGGAGAATTATCTGAGGTATTGATGGAGCACTTTCTGAGGTATTGAGGGAGCACTTTCTGAGGGACTGAGGGAGCACTTTCAGAGGTATTGAGGGAGCACTATCTGAGGTATTGAGGGAGAACGATCTGATATTGAGGGAGAACTATCTGAGGTACTAAGGAAGAACTATCTGACGTACTGAGGGAGCACTTTCTGAGGTACTGAGGGAGCACTTTCTGAGGTATTGAGGGAGCACTATCTGAGGTATTGAGGGAACACTATCTGAGGTACTGAGGGAGATCTTTCTGAGGTACTGAGGGATCACATTCTGAGGTACTGAGGGAGAACTATCTGAGGTACTGAGGGAGGACTATCTGGAGTATTCAGGGAGAATTATCTGAGTTATTGAGGGAGAACTATCTGAGGTACTGATGGAGAACTATCTGAGGGACTGAGGGCGAACTATCTGAGGTACTGAGGGAGAACTATCTGACGTATTGAGGGAGAACTATCTGGGGTATTCAGTGAGAACTATCTAAGGTATTGAGGGAGCACTATAATACGTACTGAGGGAGAACTATCTGGGGTATTGAGGGAGCACTATCTGAGGTATTGAAGGAGCACTATCTGAGGTATTGAGGGAGAACTATCTGAGGTACTGAGGGAGAACTATCTGAGGTACTGAGGGAGAACTATCTGAGTTACTGAGGGAGAACTATCTGGTGGTACAGAGTGCAAAGGGTAGAAAGGAACAGATGCAATTCCCTGATCATTTCCTCAGGGTCCCCGAGGCACTCTGGTGTCGTAATTTGAAATGGAAGCCACTCCCCATTTCAGAAGATTCAGATCATTTTACACAATCAGTGAAAAATAACAGCAACATGTGTCTGAAACATGGTTTGGAGGAAAACTTTCATCAATCTATTGTTACTTGTTGCTTGGAGACGTTTTAGAAAATCAGGCACCCAAACAGACTAATGCTGTCGATGCAAGAGCTGGTGCACAGGAAGATCCAACAACTCTCTGCAGCTACTGTCTGTCCCCCTGGAGCAGTCATCATGTGGGATCATGGCTCAGTCCTCGGAGAAATCATTTCTCCATCAACACCCCGACAATGCCTTTACAGCTGTGTGTGTGTATGTGTGTGCGAGAGAGAAAAACAGTCAGCCAGAGAGAGAGAGACTGTCCGTGTTTGTGTGTGTGAAAGAGTGGATGCATGTGTATCTCTGTGTGTCTGTATATGTGTGCGTGAGAGAGAAAGTGCATGTTAATGCGAGAGTGAGTGGCTGTGTGTGTGTTTGAGGGTGTGTGTGTCTCTGTGTGCATGTGTGTGAGTGAGGGTGTGCGTGAGAGAGTGTGTATGTGTGTATATGTGTGTGAGAGAGAGTGTGTCTGTGTGTATGTGTGTGTGTGAGTGTGCCTGTGTATGAGAGAGTGTGTCTGTGTGTGAGAGAATGTGTCTGTGTGTCTAGTTGTGTGTGTGTCTGTGTGTCTATGTGTGTGTATGACAGTGTGTCTTGTGTGAGAGAGTATGTGTATGTGTGTGTGAGAGAGTGTGTGTGTGCATGTGTGTGTGACTGAGTGTGTCTGTGTGTGAGAGAGAGTGTGTGTGTCCATGTGTGTGTGTGAGAGAGAGAGTGTGTCTATGTGTATTTCAGGGAGTGTGTGCCTGCGTGTGTATGTGTGTGTGAGAGAGAGTGCAACTGTGTGTTTTTGTGTGTGTGAGAGAGAGTATATGTGTGTGTGTGAGAGAGAGAGTGTGTCAGTGTGTGTGTGTGTGAGAGAAAGAGTGTGTCTATGTGTGTTTAAGGGAGCGTGTGTCTGCGTGTGTATGTGCGTGTGAGAGAGAGTAACTGTGTGTTTATGTGTGTGTGAGAGAGTGTGTCTGTGTGTGTTTGAGGAAGCGTGTGTCTGCGTGTGTATGTGTGTGGGAGAGAGAGTAACTGTGTGTTTATGTGTGTGTGAGAGAGAGTGTGTCTGTGTGTGTTTGAGGGATCGTGTGTCTGTTTGTCTCTCTGTATGTGTGTGAGAGACAGTGTGTGCGTGTGAGAGAATGTGTCTGTATGCGTGAGAGTGAGTGGGTGTGTGAGAGAATGAGAATGTGTGTGTGAGAGTGTGTGTGTAAATGAGAGAGTGTGTGTGTCTGTGTGTGTGAGAGAAAGTGTGTCTGTGTGAGAGAGAGTGTGACTGTGAGAGAAAGTGTGTCTGCCTGTATGTGTGAGAGAGCGTGAACATGTGTGTATTTGAGGGAGCGTATGTCTGTGCATGTGTGAGAGAGAAAGTGTGTGCTTGTGTGTGTATGTGTGAGAGAGAGAGTTGTGCCTGTGTGTATGTGTTTGTGAGAGTGTGTCTGTGTTTGTGTTTGAGGGAGTGTGTGTGTGTGTGTGTCTGTGTGTGAGTGAGTGTGTGTATCTATGTGTGTGTATGTAAACTAGCCAATCTTATTGGGTGCCCATAAATATAAAATCCAGCAGCTGTTTCAGGTGAATTAGTCCGTGTGTCTCCAAAGACACAAAAGCTGCAAGAGTGACTAAACTGGGGGAAAGCGAGTGCTGTTCTGTCCAGTGGGGATTCATCCAGTAAACCTTCCCCACACACTAACATCCCTCTGGCAATGCAGTGTTTAGTCCTGCACACAGAGCTCCAGATACAAACCAATGTAATGTCACTGTAGTCTTACCAGAGCATGGGACAGCTCCTCATGAGAGAGCGGTGTCTGGTGGGGATTTAATCAGAGGGTCACCATGGCCCGGCTGAGGGGAGAGGTTGGGAAGGAGAGTCCTTCAGAGTAACTCTAGCTAGTGTGGTAAGCGAACTGCCCAGCCAACTGCGCTAACCAACCTCACTCCAGGGACGTGCCCTGTATAACCCACTCATAGCCAGCATGCACCTCAATAGGAGCCACGAGCAAGGTCATTCGGCCCCACCCTAACCCAGAAGGGAGAGCACGGGAAGCTGATGAAGGAAACAAGCCCCTCCCATGTGGCCTTCTGAAATGCAGCTGGAGGACAGAGCACATCTGGCCTACTGTTTGCTTCCCCGAGACTGGCCTGCTCCACCTTACAGTGAGAGACTGAGGGGAACCTCAAGGAGATTTCACTTCTCACTGAGAGGCTGCAACTCCAATCCAAATCAGGCTGGTTCCCTCCGAGACTCAGGGAAGGGGGTAGCCCTCTACAGATCAGGCCCTTGTGTCGCATAACCTCCAGTGTGGGGGCCAAGAGCTGGGACGTAGTGTTAAGAACATAAGACCATCCGAAATGGGAACAGCAGACCATCCAGCCCCTCGAGCCTGCTCTGGTATTCAATAGGATCGTGGAAAATTCAACATTTAATTTGGGAGCTGAAAGTAGGACAATACAGAGACAGAGAATCAAATTATTCTGCCATGAGGATTCATCAGACGAAAGCACACACATACGCACACACACACGCACACACACACAACACACACGCACACATACACACACACACACAACACACACGCACACACACACAACACACACACACACACACGAATTGTGGGATTCAAGCTGTCTGTGGGAACGGGGAGAGACAAAGAAGCAAAAGAGACAAAGGAGCAAAATGCTAGAGAGGGATCTGATCCCACAGATTTCACTGCTTCCCTCTCTCTCTGCGGCTCTCATGTCTATTTTTGTGTTCCCAGTTCTCTCTCCCATATCTTTCCTTCAATCCCTATCTCTCAACATCCCTCACATCTCTGTCCTGTTTACATTTCCCAGTAGATTCCCTTCCTCCTTTGTCACCTCACCAGGTTTTTCAGGAATGCTTAATCATTCAGTCTTTCACAAAACTAACACCTTGCTCATCTCTCTCTGCATCTGTCCCTCTGCTCTGTGGGATCTTGCTATTCCTGTCTGTACATCCTTCTAGCCACATCACAGCAGCCTCCACCACCACCCAATTCTCTCAGCTCTATCTCTCTGCTGTTGCAACTCCTCTCTCTCCCTCTGTCCTATATCTCTCCCTGGGATTTCTGTCTTACTGTCTGCCTGAACTTCTCTCCCTCTCTTTCTCTCCCCATTTTCACCTTGCATCTGTCTGACATTGTATTTCTCTTCCTGGAGTTTCACTCTCTCTCTCTCTGTCTGTCTCTGTCCTGCTCTCTCTCAGTTCTTCTCACTTTATCTCCCCCCCTCTGCCTGCCTGTCTTTCTCTTGTTCTCTCCCTCCCTCTCACTGTCTGTCCGTCCATCTTTCTTTCTCTTCTGTAGTTTCTCTCCCTCTTTCTCCATGGACCCTTCTGCTTTGTCCTAGTGACTGGGGGAAGGTGCATTGGGAAGAGTTTGCCTCAGTGCCTGGTCTCTCTCAGGTTTTACCCCCACTGTAGGGGAGGAACATGAAGTACTTTTCTGAGTGAATCTGAAATAGAGAAAAAAATAGAGAAAGGGACAGTGACAAAAAGAGAAAGAGACATAGAGAGAGTTGAGATGGAGAAAGTGGAGAGAGAGAAATGGGCAGTAAGAGTCAGGGAGACGGAGTGAGAAAAGGACAGAGTGAGAGAGACAGGGAGAAAGAGAGTGAGAAGGACATAAATTGAGGGTGAAGGACAGTGTGTGTACTTTGCGATGGTTGTAGAGTGGGATCTTGCTGTGCATTACAGCAGTCAGTCAAAAGGTGAGTTAGAGTCGGCACTATGTCCTCCAGCCCAGGGGCTGTAAGTCTGCATGGGAAGGGGTAGAGTGGGAGACACGGAGGGATGGGACAGCGAGAGACAGGGGGAGGGTTTGATGGGGCTTTGAGGTTGGTAGAAAAAGGAGGGGCTGTTGTCACAGAGAGATGAAGGGAGGGATAGCATGTGATGCAAAATCTGAGACAGGGTGGAGAAGAGGTCTTCACACGAAGGATAGTCAATGAGGCCATTCAGGGACCAATCCTGAGGATCCTGAACCAGACCAGGATCATTTAATGGGGCAGGGGGATGATGGGCAGAAAGGACTCCATCTGTGATGCAAACCTTCTGTAATTCTCGGGCTGGGATCTTGCTGTACATTAAAATATGTCACAGGCCAGTCAATCAACCCAGACTCATTTACCGGTGTGAGAAAGTGAGGACTGCAGATGTTGGAGAGTCAGAGTTACAAAGTGAGGAGCTGGAGAAGCCCAGCAGGTCAGCCAGGAGAGTCAATGGTTCAGGCCTGACCTGCTGGGCTTTTCCAGCTCCACACTTTTCCACTCAACTCCCTCTGCCCCAGGGAGTGGGGCTCACAGCAATGTTGAGGGGGGCAGCAAAATATTTGAGGGGGGCACAGTTGGTGAGGTAGGTATTTTGGGAGGGAAGGTATTTGGGGAAGGGAATAAATTTGGGAGGAGAGTGAAAATGATGGGCAATTATTTTTAGGGGGTTCCAAATTAGGTGAGCACTTTCAGGTCTGAAATAAAGAAAAAGAGAAAGGGAGGGTGAGAAAAAGAGAGAGAGGTCGAGAGAGATGGAGGGATGAGCGAAAGGGGATGAGAGAAAGATGGGGCAGAGACAGACAGTGAGAGGGAGGGTGTGAGAGAAAGGCAGATTGAGAGAAAGAGACAGACAGGGAGAGAGAAGGACAAAGAGAGAAGGGGAAGTCAGACTGAGAGAAACAGGCGTTGACGCATGGACAGACTGAAGGGGTGACACTCAGTATTCCAGGTGGTTCCAGCTCCCTCTCTCTCAATGGGTTTTCACACTCCCTCTCTCCCATGCTCCTGGGGTTTCCTTCAGCTTGTCTCGCTCCCTCTCCCTCTCCCTCTCTCTGGGTGGTGAGCTGGTCTCTGTCCCTTGCCATGTTGGGCACCTCAGAAAGCCTCCAGAAAATTCAAGAGATCAGTCTGCAGGTGAACCCTGGTTTTGTTCATTTCTGGATGGTTTCCCAGAACTTTCTAAACTTCTGGCCAATTCGGAGAATCAGTTAATAGTTTGAAGTGTTGCTGATCATTTGGATGGCTTGTTCCTGTTAGTTTCTTTGTGTAGCAGGACCCGGTGCCTTCCTGTCTGGGCCCTCCTTTGTTTGGTGGAGACGTTGTTAGGGATATGTCTGCCCAGGGGACCTGCTGCCTTTGACATTATGCTGATGGGATAACCATCTGGCTGCTGTCTGGCTTTTGTGATTTGGGAGTATAACTTGTCCAATATACCCAGCATCTCTTGGCTGTCTATCTGTGTTTTAGCAAGGAGGCCGCGACATTTCACCCATTCCCCCTCCCCCACCCAGTCTTTTGAATAGAAAGAAGCTTATACAATGAATTACAACCTAATTTTAAAAGCTGGTTATGTTTGTTGTCAGAGGAGCCTGATGTTTGAGCGAAAGCCATTTTGTACATTGGTCAAACCGATTGTCATATGGCTGATAAGTGATATCATAGAATCCCTACAGAGCAGAACAGGCCCTTCAGCCCATCGAGTCCACAATGACCCTCTGAAGAGAATCCAACTCAGATCCATCTCCTGATGATATCCCTGAAACCCTGCATTTCCCATGGCTATTCCAGCTAACCTGAATATCCCTCGACACTATGGGCAATCTGTCAAAAATGTGCAGATGCAGGGAGAATGTACAAACACCACACAGACTGTCGCTCAAGAGTGGAATCAAACCCAGGTCTCTGGCACTGTGAGGTAACAGTGCTCACCACTGAGCGACTGTGGCACTTGTAACTGTTTCGACAAAACATATTCCGTTCTGAGAATCCATACAGAATTGGGATACATAGCCAACATCCAGTGAGCAGAATAAATGCAAGGGAATGAGACCTACTGGCTCAAACTCCTGGAATTCCCTCCCGAAGGACATTGTGGGTCCGCCACATGCAACAGTTCAAGGATGCAGCTCACCACCAAAACCAGCTCCCGAGCAGCTACTGATAGGCAATCAATACTGGGCCCAGCCAGGAACACTCAAACGCTGCAAATGAATGAAACTGAGGTGATCACCCGGGGAGTTCCATCTACCTTCCAGCCCCTGGGGGTGTGTCCAGGTATTATTCACCATGACCGTACCTATCTGTTAGAAACGAAAATCGCTTCTCAATAATCGCTCTAGACAAATTCAGGAAAACAAAGTTTTATTAACAAGTCAAGTCTGCAGAGTCGGGCACCCTTAAAGAAAAGGCGCGCTGAGGCTTACAAAGTCTCCATTATATATAGCACAAGTCCCTCCTCTCCTTGGCTCCAACAAGCCATGAGGTTCACATTCTTAAAAACATCATTATTTTTATCACAAAGTCTGCAACAAATGTCTTCAGAGTCTCTAAAGTTGTTGTTTTTCTCACCCTGTAGTCTTATCAGTCAAAGACTTATTCTTCTCTGTCTGTGCTAGCAGTCTTATCAGTCAACGACTTATCCTTCCCTGCTGTGTGAATGGCTTCATCAATCAAGAGCCTGCTTGTTTTTACTATCGCTCACAAATTGTCAGCATTCTGCACAATTTAAACTATTCTACTTTTGAGTATATAAAATGGTTGTTAGAAAAGAAACAAAAGTTTTGTCTTTTATTATAGATCAGTCTGTGGTCCAGGCACATCTTAAAGTTTAAACCGAAATTACCTCTCACAATTCCACCCTTTTCTTTCTTTAAGATGTGCCTGACCAAGATAAGCCCCCCCTTCTCTCAAGGGCCCGGGAAATCCTTGGTCTTTCGCAGCAACATCACTTGAAGTTCCCGCGTCCCATGCTGTGGAACCACCACTGCCTGGAGTCGGGAAATATTTTTCTGAATTAAAAACTAAATACAGGGAATTAGGCAGGGTGTTACGAGAAGAAGAATCATGCCTCCCCCAACCACCAGCAACTGCTAACATTTAAAACAGTGGCTATTCTAGAGGTGAGATCAATAAACAGGTTTTGTGTAACATCAGGGAGTTCAATCTGTCCTTCTACCTCTTCGTATACAGATGGCACTTTAGGGAGCACGACCGTTCCCTGACGGTCTTGCTCTTTCCCCAACCCCCGATCAGGGATCTGTATCTTGGTCTCCTTGACTCTGTCAACCTGCTCCCTGAGCAACACGGAGGATAGGTCCCACCTCCCAGTTTTGCTAATACACACCCAGCGGTCATTTATAGGGCATCCATGGATTTTGCCACCGCATCCTTTATTATATATCTGATAATAGGGTCTCCCATCCTCCCAACATTCATGGTGTGCACTCACATCGTAACACCTATCGTCCACATAGGAATGGGACACAAATGATCCCGAATAGATTCGAATCCCAAGTCTTACTGTAGTTCGACATTTGTCACATCTCCCCTCACCCTCCCCCACATACAGGAGTAAACTGATCAATATCCCCACCAATACAGTCCAAGTAGAGTTCATTATTGCTGTCTTTTCAGTTTTACCGACAACGGCTTGTCCCCTTGCTCGCATGTCCAGGTGCTTTCTTCTTCAGGCGGAACAGGCCCCTTTATCCTTCTTGCGTGGACCCACCCTTTTTCTTTCGTCCGAACAGCTGCTTCAGTTGTTAACAGAACCAGGAACGGTCCTTCCCATCGCGGCTGGAGCTTTTCGGCCTTCCAGGTCTTAACAAGTATCCAATCTCCGGGCTCCACCTTATGCAGGAGGAAGTCGAGCGGCGGAGTCTGAGCCAGGAGACCTTTCCTCCGGAGTTCTGCAAAAGAACGGGATAAGGCCAGTAAATAGGTTTGGATAAATACATCCCCCCCTTGTAGAATGGGACATCCATCAACCTTACTCCAATACGGTAATCCGAAGAGCATTTCATAGGGGGAAACCCCGACATCTCGGCGAGGTGCCGTACGTATCCGCAATAGGGCAATGGGCAGGCACTTTGGCCAGGGTAACTTAGTTTCTAACATCAGCTTAGTCAATTGGGTCTTAAGCGTGCCATTCATTCTCTCAACTCGACCCGAACTCTGAGGATGCCAGGGTGCGTGGAATTTCCATTGGATACCCAGGGTAGTACAGATCAAATGGTGTAGCTTAGAAATAAAATGCGTCCCGCAGTCGGAGTCGATAGATTCCATTATGCCATATCTCGGGATTATGTTCTCTAACAACAGTCGGGCCACGGTTGGTGCATCGTCTTTGGCAGTTGGGAAAGCCTCTACCCAGTGAGTGAAATGGTCTACTATTACTAGCAGATATTTCCATCTCTGTACTGGGGGTAATTCTGTAAAGTCGACTTGGATCCTCTGAAATGGCCTAATCGCTAGGGGCTGACCACCAGCTGGCATAGAACGCATGGCTTTCTGATTAATACGCCGGCAAGTGGTGCATCCGACTACCTCTTGTTGGGCTAATGTGTATATCCCCCTGCATACATAGTCTCTCAGGATTGTGTCACACATGGCTTGCACCCCCCAGTGGGTCTGATGGTGTAATCGGTGCAGAATACCCCGGGTGATCTGTTTGTTCAGTACTTGTCTCCCATCAGGAACCGTCCACTTCCTGTTAGTATCTAGCCGGGCACCCAATTGATCCATTTTATCAATCTCCCCCTTCTCTCAAACACCTTTTGCGCCTCCCGTAGTAATTCACTTTCTTCCAGATTAACATCAGGTTTTGAATTGACATATAAAATGAGGGCTTGCCGGACCCAGTCTTCGTCAGTACCGAATCTCGGCCACCACACTGAGTCGCCCTGAATAGGTTTCTGGGACCACTTTTGACAGTATTTTACCATCTTCCTTTTAGATTTTCCCTTTCTTCCACCCTGATCCCAATTATTTAGCATTCTCCCTAACGGACTATCGTCAGGTACCCCGGGGTATGTGTCATTGTCCCTGTTTAAGCCTACCTTTCCCTTAATCACCTTAGATCCCTTATTTCCCATTTCCGAGGACTTCGTATTTTTCCCGTGATAATCTATCACAATGTAGCCAATTCCCGGACCTTCAGTCCCGTGATCGCCCAGGTTCCTTTGCAGGCACCCCCGGTCTTTGGATTCCTGTGTCCTACGTCTCTGTGACACAACTCACAGGCACCCCGTAGGTACACGTTCCTCCTCAAACACGGTCTCTGCAAAATCCCTCACAGGCGAGCCCCGGTCTCTAGATTCCTGAGTCCCATGTCTCTGTAGAAAAAATCCACAGGCACCCCGTAGGTACCCAGTCCTCCGGAAACACGGTCCCCGCAAGTTTTTTCTTACCTGGGTTCGGTGCACCGAAATTACTCGATCGTTAACCGTCCCCACTGCCTCGGGTACACCCCTCCTTTGTTTTCCTGAGCCTCCCGGATATCACTCGCTCAAACCGCGCGGGGCGACAAGCAAGGAATCAGGGACAGCTGAACTCAGCAGGGTGCACCTTCTCCGATATCCTTCCTCAACCCCCCTTGCGGCCGGAGTGTTGATCCCGGATGACGAGCCCCCAAGTTGTTAGAAACGAAAATCGCTTCTCAATAATCGCTCTAGACAAATTCAGGAAAACAAAGTTTTATTAACAAGTCAAGTCTGCAGAGTCGGGCACCCTTAAAGAAAAGGCGCGCTGAGGCTTACAAGGTCTCCATTATATATAGCACAAGTCCCTCCTCTCCTTGGCTCCAACAAGCCATAAGGTTCACATTCTTAAAAACATCATTATTTTTATCACAAAGTCTGCAACAAATGTCTTCAGAGTCTCTAAAGTTGTTTTTCTCACCCTGTAGTCTTATCAGTCAAAGACTTATTCTTCTCTGTCTGTGCTAGCAGTCTTATCAGTCAAGGACTTATCCTTCCCTGCTGTGTGAATGGCTTCATCAATCAAGAGCCTGCTTGTTTTTACTATCGCTCACAAATTGTCAGCATTCTGCACAATTTAAACTATTCTACTTTTGAGTATATAAAATGGTTGTTAGAAAAGAAACAAAAGTTTTGTCTTTTATTATAGATCAGTCTGTGGTCCAGGCACATCTTAAAGTTTAAACCGAAATTACCTCTCACACTATCTGTTACAGGCTGCAATCCTAACCACCGGTATCCCGAGATAAATCATGGTGAGTGCAGTTAGGGACACAGCCGATGTGGTCCTCTCTATCTATCACTCCTCTCTCTATCTCATCCCTCTCTCTCTCTCTCTCTCCCTCAGTGCTTCTCTCTCACACCGCTTCTCTCTCTCTCTCAGCCCTCTCTCACACACACCCCCTCTCTCTCACCCCTCTCTCTCTCTTACCCCTCTCTCTTCTCACACCTCTCTCTCTCTCTCTCCCTCAGCGCTTCTCTCTCACACCGCTTCTCTCTCTCTCAGCCCTCTCTCACTCTCACCTGTGTCTCTCTCTCTCACCCTCTCTCTCTTCCCCCTCTCTCTTCTCACACGTCTCTCTCACTCTCCCTCAGCGCTTCTCTCTCACACCACTTCTCTCTCTCTCACCCCTCTCTCACTCTCACCCCCTCTCTCTCACACACACCCCTCTCTCTCTCTCACCCCTCTCTCTCTCACCGCTCTCTCACCCTCTCTCTCTCTCACCCCCTTTCTCTCTCACTCTCTCTCACCCCTTTCTCTCTCACCCCTTCTCTCTCACCTACTCTCTCTCACACCCTCTATCTCAGGCCCTCTCTCTCTCTCTAGCACCCTCTCTCTCAACCTCTCTTTGTGTCACACCCTTCTCTCTCTCTCACCCTCTCTCTCTCTCTTACCCCTCTCTCTCACACCGCTTCTCTCTCTCACCCTCTCTCTCTGTCAGCCTGTCTCTCTCTCACCCCCTATCTCTCTCACACCCCCTCGCTCCCTCACTCCTCTCTCTCTCAACCCCTCTGTCACCCCTTTTCTCTCAGCCCTCTCTCTCTCAGCCCACCTAGTCACTCCAGTCTTTCACACCCTGATCTCTCTCACACACTCTCTCTCACCATCTCTCTCTCTCTCACCCCTTCACTCTCTCATCCTGTCTCTCTGTCAGCCCTGTCTCTTTCTCACCCACTCTCTCTTCCACCACTCTCTCTCCCTCAACCCCTCTCTCTCAACCCTCTCTCTCTTAACCCTCTCTCTCACACCTCTCTCTCTCACCCCTACTCTGTTAGCCCCTTTCTCGCACCCCCCCTCTCTCAGGCCCTCTCTCTCTCACCCCTCTCTCTCTGTTTCATCCCTCTCGCTCTGTTTCACCCCTCTGTCTCACCCCCTCTCTCACCCCCTGTCTCTCTCAGCCTGTCTCTCTGTCACCCCTGTCTCTTTCTCACCCGCTCTTTCTTCCACCCCTCTCTCTCCCTCACCCCTTTCTCTCTCACCCCTCTCTCTCTCTTACCCCTCTCTCTTCTCACACCTCTCTCTCTCTCTCTCCCTCAGCGCTTCTCTCTCACACCGCTTCTCTCTCTCTCAGCCCTCTCTCACTCTCACCTGTGTCTCTCTCTCACCCTCTCTCTCTTCCCCCTCTCTCTTCTCACACGTCTCTCTCACTCTCCCTCAGCGCTTCTCTCTCACACCACTTCTCTCTCTCTCACCCCTCTCTCACTCTCACCCCCTCTCTCTCACACACACCCCTCTCTCTCTCTCACCCCTCTCTCTCTCACCTCTCTCTCACCCTCTCTCTCTCTCACCCCCCTTTCTCTCTCACTCTCTCTCACCCCTTTCTCTCTCACCCCTTCTCTCTCACCTACTCTCTCTCACACCCTCTATCTCAGGCCCTCTCTCTCTCTCTAGCACCCTCTCTCTCAACCTCTCTTTGTGTCACACCCTTCTCTCTCTCTCACCCTCTCTCTCTCTCTTACCCCTCTCTCTCACACCGCTTCTCTCTCTCACCCTCTCTCTCTGTCAGCCTGTCTCTCTCTCACCCCCTATCTCTCTCACACCCCCTCGCTCCCTCACTCCTCTCTCTCTCAACCCCTCTGTCACCCCTTCTCTCTCAGCCCTCTCTCTCTCAGCCCACCTAGTCACTCCAGTCTTTCCCACCCTGATCTCTCTCACACACTCTCTCTCACCATCTCTCTCTCTCTCACCCCTTCACTCTCTCATCCTGTCTCTCTGTCAGCCCTGTCTCTTTCTCACCCACTCTCTCTTCCACCACTCTCTCTCCCTCAACCCCTCTCTCTCAACCCTCTCTCTCTTAACCCTCTCTCTCACACCTCTCTCTCTCACCCCTACTCTGTTAGCCCCTTTCTCGCACCCCCCTCTCTCAGGCCCTCTCTCTCTCACCCCTCTCTCTCTGTTTCATCCCTCTCGCTCTGTTTCACCCCTCTGTCTCACCCCCTCTCTCACCCCCTGTCTCTCTCAGCCTGTCTCTCTGTCACCCCCTGTCTCTTTCTCACCCGCTCTCTCTTCCACCCCTCTCTCTCCTTCACCCCTTTCTCTCTCACCCCTCTCTGTTTCACTCCTCTCTCTCTCACCCTCTCGCTCTTACCCATCTCTCTCTCTTACACACCTCTCTCTCTCACGGCTTCTCTCTCACCCTCTCTTTCACAGCCCCTCTCTCTCAGCTCTTCTCTCTCTCATCCCTTTCTCTCTCATCCCACTCTCTCTCACCTCCTCTCTCACACCCTCTCTCTCACAACCTCTCTCTCTCTTACCCCTCTCTCTCACACTGCTTCTCTCTCTCTCTCACCCATCTCTCACTCTCATCCCTTTCTCCCTCTCTCATCCCACTCTCTCTCACTCTCTCTCTCAACCCCTCTCTCTCAAGCCCTCTCTTTCAGCCCATTGCTCTCTCACCCCCCCCCCCCCACACACCTCTCTCTCAACCCTCTGTCGCTCTCACACTCCTCTCTCTCTCTCTCACCCTCTCTCTCAACCCTCTCTCTCACTCCCCTCTCTCTCAGGCCCTCTCTTTCATCCCCCCTCTCTCTCACACACCCTTCTCTCTCTCCCTCACCCTCTATCTCTCTCATCCCCTCTCTCTCTCACACACCTCTCCCTCACCCTTTCTCTCTCACCTCACTCTCTCCCTCACCCTCTCTCTCTCTCATACCTCTCTCTCACCCCTTCTCTCTCACCCTTCTCTCTCACCCCTCTCTCAGGCCCTCTCAGCCCCTCTCACTCTCTCACCCCCCTCTCTCTCTCTCACCCTCTCTCTCTCACCCCTCTCTCTCTCACGCTCCTCTCTCCCACCCTCTCTCTCTCTCACACTCATTCTCTCTCACCCTCTCTCTCTTACACCCCCTCTCTCTCTCACACCTCCCTCTCTCTCACCCCTCTCTCTCATCCCGCTCTCCCTCTCACATCTTTCTCTCTCATCCCTCTCTCTCTCATACCCTTTCTCACCACCCCCCTCTCACCCCTCTCTCTCACCCCCTCTCTCACCCCCTCTCTCTCACACCCCTCTCTTTCACCCCTCTTTCTCACACCCCCTCTCTCTCACCCCCCTCACTCTCACACCCCTCTCTCTCTCACACCCTCTCTCTTACCCCCTCTCTCTCACCCCTCTCTCTCTCACCCCCTCTCTCCCTCACCTCGCTCTATCTGTCTCCTCTCTCTCTCCCCTCTCTCACTCTCCCACACCCTCTCTTGCTTAGCCCTCTCACTCTCTTACCCCTCTCTCTCATGCCTCTCTCTCACCTTCTCTCTCTCACCTATTCTTTCTCTGCCTGTCTCTCTCTCACCCCCTCTCTCTTTCTCACCTGCTCTCTTCCACTCCGATCTCTCTCACACACGCTCTCTCTCACCCCTCTCTCTCTCACCCCTCTCTCTATTACCTCTCTCTCTCTCACACACACACCACTCTCTCTCAGAACCCTCTTGCTCTACCCAGTCTCTCCCAACCTGATCTCTCTCACTCACCTTCTCTCTCACGCCTCTCTCTCTTACACCTCTCTCTATCTCACCCCCTCTCTCTCTCTCAGACCCTCTCTCTCTCACCCTCTCACTGTCTTTCACCCCTCTCTCTCTTACCTCTCCCTCTCACCCCCTCTCTCTCACACGTCTCTCTCTCTTTCAGCCCTTCTCTCTCTCACACCCCACTTCTCTCACAGACCTCTCTCTCAACCCTCTGTCTCTCACACACCTCTCTCTCTCACCCTCTCTCTCACCCCCTTCTCTCTCTCACACCTTTCTCTCTCTCTCTCACCCTCTCTCTTTCTAACCCCTCTCTCTCACTAACCCCTCTCCCTCTTAACCCTCTCTCTCACACACACATCTCTCACACCCTTTCTCTCTCAACTCTCTCTCTTACCCCCTCTCTCTCACACACTCTCTCTCACCACTTCGCTCTCACTGCCTCTCTCAACCCCCTCTCTCAGACTATCCCTTCCAGCCCCTCTCACTCTCTCACCCCTCTATCTCTCTCACCCTTTCTCTCTCACCCCTTTCTCTCTCATACCCTCTCTCTCAGGTCCCCTCTCTCTCTCACCCCTCTCTCTCACCCCTCTCTCTCTCACACCCCTCTCTCTCACACCCCTTTCTCTCTCACATACCCCTCTCTCTCACACACCCCTCTCCCTCACACACCCCTCTCCCTCACCCCCTCTCTCTCACCCCCTCTCTCTCACCCCCTCTCTCTCTACTCCCTCTCACCCCCTCTCTCTCATCCCCTCTCTGTCACACACTCCTCTCTTTCACCCCTCTTTCTCACACACCCCCTCTCTCACCCCCCTCACTCTCACACCCCTCTCTCTCTCACCCTTCTCTCTCTCTCTCACCCCCTCTCTCCCTCACCCCTCTCTATCTGTCATCCCCTCCCTCTCTCCCCTCTCTCTCACCCCCTCACTCTCACACCCCTCCTTCTCTCACCCTTCTCTCTCTCTCTCACCCCCTCTCTCCCTCACCCCTCTCTATCTGTCATTCCCTCCCTCTCTCCCCTCTCTCTCACCCCCTCACTCTCACACCTCTCTTTCTTAGCCCTCTCACTCTCTCACCCCTCCCACTCTCAGCACTCTGATTCTCTCTCACCCCTCCCACTCTCACCACTCTCATTCTCTCTTACCCCTCTCTCTTTCACCCCCTCTCTGTCTTACCCCTCTCTCTCATCCCCTCTCTCACACACTCTCTCTCCCCCATTCTCTCCCCCCTTTCTCTCCCCCACTCTCACTCACCCACTTTCTCTTTCTCACCCCGATCTTTCCCATCCCCTCTCTCTCTCACACTCTCTCAGCCTTTTCTCTCTTTCCCCTCTCTCTCTTACCCCCTCTCTCACGACTCTCTCTTACATTCTCACTCTCACCCTCTGTTTCTCTGCCTGTCTCTCTCTCACACCCCGCCACTCTCTCACCCCTCTCTCTCTCACCCTTTCTCTCTCAACCCTCTCTCTCATTACCCCTCCCTCTCACACCTCTCTCTCTCCTACCCCTCTCTCTTACACCTCTCTCTGTCTCTCACCTCTGTCTCTCACCCCTTCTCTCCCACCCTCTCTTTCAGCCCCTCTCTCTCACACCCCCCTCTCTCTCACACACCTCTCTCTCAACCCACTGTTTCTCTCACACCCCTCTCCCTCACCCCTGTCTCTCTTACCCCTCTCTCTTACACACCTCTCTCTCACCCTGTCTCTCAACCCCCGCTCTCTCTCACATCCCTCTCCCTCTCTCACCCATTCTCTCTCACCCCCTCTCTCAGGCCCTCTCTCTCTCATCCCCCCCTCTCTTACACCCCTCTCTCTGTCACATCCCCTCTCTCTCACCCCCTCTCTCTCACCCCATCTCTCTCACTCCCCTCACTCTCTCACACCTCTCTCTCTCATCCCCCTCTCCCACCCCCTCTCTCTCACCCCCTCTCTGTTACACCCCATCTCTCTCACCTGCTGTCTCTTTGTCACTCACTCTCTCTCTTTCTCACTTACACTCTCTATCTTTTTCACTCACTCTCTCTCTTTCTCACCCCCTCTCTCTCTCACCCCTTCTCACTCAACTCCTCTCTCTCTCCCGCCCTCTCTCTCCCCTCTCTCCCCCACTGTCACTCACCCCCTTTCTCTTTCTCACCTGCGCTCTCCCCCACCCTAATCTTTCTCATCCTCCCTCTCTGTCTCACCCTCTCACCCTTATCCCTCTTTCCCCCTCTCTCTTACCCCCTCTCTCTCACACCTCTCTCTCACCTTCTCTCTCTCACCCTCTCTTTCTCTGCCTGTCTCTCTCTCACCCCCTCTCTCTTCCTCACCCCCTCTCCCTTCCGCTCCGATCTCTCTCACACCCCCTCTCTCACCACTCTCTCTCACCACTCTCTCTCACCCCTCTCTCTCTCACACCCCCTCTCTCTCACACCCCCTCTCTCTCATTCCCTGTGTCTCTCCCCCCCACCACCCCCTCTCTCAACCCTCCTCACTCTCTCATCCCCTTTCACTCTTATCCTGCGCTCTATCTAAACCCTCCCCCTCACCCCTCTCGCTCACTCACTCTCTCTTCCCCTCTCTCTCGCACCCCTCTCTTTCTCTCTCAACCCCTCTCTCTCACCACACTCTCTCTCACCCTCTCTCTCACCCCTCTCTCTCTCATCCCTCGCTTTCTCTATCAACCCCTCTCTCACCCCCCTCTCTCACCACTCCCTCTCTCTCTCTCACACACCCATCTCCCTCTCACACCCCTCTCTCTCCATCACCCCTCTCTCTCCCAGCCCAATCTCTTTCACATCCGCCCCTCTCTCTCACACACACTCTCACACACCCTCCCTCTCTCACCACCTCCCTCTCTCCCACCATCTCTCTGCCTCTTTCTCATCCCCTCTCTCTCCTTCTCACTGCCTTTCTCTCACCCCCTCTCTCTCTCACCCCCCTCTCTCCCATCCCCTCTCTGTCACTCACTCCCACCTCTCCCTCTCACCACCCTCTCACCCAGCTCTCTCTCTCTCACCCCCTCTCTCTCACCCCCTCTCTCTCACCCCTCTCTCTCACCCCCTCTCTCTCACCCCCTCTCTCACCCCTCGCTCTCACACCCCTCTCTCTCACCCACACTCTCTCTCACCCACACTCTCTCTCACACCTTCTCCTTCTCACTCCACTCTCTCTCTTACCCCCTCCCCACTTTCTCTCTCTCAATCACCCCTTGTCTCTCACCCCCTCTCTCGCACACCTCTCTCTCACTCCCTGTGTCTCTCACCACCCCTCTCTCACTATCCCCTCTCTCAACCCCCTCACTCTTTCACCCCTCTCTCTCTCACCACAGTCTCTCTCTCTCTGTCCCATCACTTCTGTCTCTCACCCCTTCTCTCTCAACCTCTTCTCACCCCACCCCCTCTATCTCACCCCTCGCTCTCTCACCTGGTCTCTCTTTCTCACTCACTCTTTCTCTTTCTAACTTACACTCTCTCTCTTTTTCACTCACTCTCTTTCTCTTTCTCACCCCCTCTCTCTCACGCCCTCTCTCTCAACTCCTCTCTCTCTTCCTCAACTCCTCTCTCCTCTCTCTCACTTCTCTCTACCCCCTCTCTTGCCCCCCACTCTCTACCCCCCTCTCTGCCCCTGTCTCTCACACCCCCTCTCTCTGACTCCCATCTCACTCTCTCACCCCACTCACTCTCTCACCCCACACTCACTCTCTCACCCCACTCTCTCTCTCTAAGCCCGCGTCTCTCTCTCTCACCCCTTATTTCCCCCATCTCTCTCAACCCCTCTCTCTCAACCCCTCTCTCTCAACCCCCTCTCTCAACCGCGCTCTCTCAACTTCTCTGTCTCTCAATTCCTCTCTCTCTCTCCCCTCTCTCTCCCCCTGTCTCTTGCCTCCACCCTCTACCCCCTCTTTCCCGCGTCTCTCACATCCCCTCTCTCTCACTCCCATCTCACTCTCTCACCCCACTCTCACTCTCTCCCCCCATGTCTCTCTCTCTCCCGCCCCCTCTGTCTCCCACCCTTTCTCTCTCACACCCGTTCTCTCTCTCACACCCCTGTTTCTCACCTCCCCTCTCAATTCCTCTCTTTCACCCCCTCTCAACACCTCTCTCTCTCACCCTCTCTCTCCCCCTCTCTCTCCCCTCTCCTCCACTCTCTCCCCCTCAATCCGCCATCTCTCTACCCCTCTCTCTCCCCTCTCCCTCCCACGCCCCCTCTCTCTCTCCTCCTGTCTCCCCTCCTCTTTCGCCCCTCTCTCTCACACCCCTCTCTTACGTCTCTCTCTCTCTCTCTCACACTTCAGCTCGCTCTCTTCCCCTTGCGGTCTCTCTCACTCTCTCATCCTCTTCTCACATTATCTCTCTCTCCCTGCCTCTCTCCCTCTCTCTTGCCTCCCTCTCTCTCTTATCTCATGGTCCCTCTCATTCGCTCTCTCTTGCTCATGCTCTCTCTCTCTCTCTGTCGCTCATGCTCTCTCTGTCTGGCACTCTCACTCTCTCTACCTCTCTCTCAGTCCACCCTACCTCCCTCACCTCTTCTCTCTCACTCTTGCTTTATCTCTCTCTCTGTCTGTCGCTCTCTCTCTCCGTCTCTCTCTCAGTGTCCCCCCTCACCTCCTCTCTCTCAACCCATCTTTCTCAACCCCTCACTCCCCCCTCTCTCTCACCCCCCTTCTCTCTCACCCCCTTCTCTCTCTCAACCCCACTCTCTTTCAATCCCGCTCTCTCTCACCCCTTTCTCACCCCCCATCACCACCACCTCGCTCAAATCCCCTCACTCTCTGATCCCCTCACTCTCTCACCCCCTCACTCACCCCTCTCTCTTTTCCACTCTCTCTCTCTCAACCCTGTCTTTCTCTGTCAACCCCTCGCTCTCACCCCTCTCTCTCTCATTCCCTCACTCTCTCACCCCATCAGTCTCTCACCCCCTCTCTCTCAACCATCTCTCTCTCTCACACATCCATCTCTCTCTCACCCCCCCTCTCTCTCCCTCTTTCTCCGTCATCCCTCTCTCTCTCCCACCCCAATCTCTTTTACATTCCCCCTCTCTCTCTCACACATTCTCACACACCCTCTCTCTCGCACCCCCTCTCTCTCTCGCCCCCTCTCTCCCACACCCTCTATGTCACTCACTTAAACCTCTCCCTCTCACCGCCCTCTCACCCCTCTCTTTCTCACACCCCCCCTCTCTCAACCCTCTCTTTCTCCCACCTTCCTCTCTCTCAACCCCTCTCTCTCTCACCTCTCTCTCTCACACCCTCTCTCTCACCCCTCTCTCTCACCCCCCTCTCTCAACACCCCCTCTCTCAACACTCCTCAAACTCTCATCCCCCAACTCTCTAACCCCCTCAGTCTCTCACCCCACTCTCTCTCAACCCCTCTCTCAAACATCCATCTCTCTCTCACACCCCCCTCTCTCTCTCCCCTCTCTCTGTCACCCCTTTCTCTCCCACCCCAATCTCTTTCACATCCCCATCTCTCTGCCTCTTTCTCCTCCCCTCTCTCTCCTTCTTGCTCCCTCTCTCTCACCCCCATTCTCTCTCACCCCTCTCTCTCCCACTCCCTCTGTGTCACTCACTCCCACCTCTCCCTCTCACTGCCCTCTCACCCCATTCTCTCTCTTACCCACTCCCCACTTTCTCACTCTCAAACACCCCTTGTCTCTCACCCCTCTCTCTCACACCTCTCTCTCACTCCCTGTGTCTCTCACCACCCCTCTCTCACCACCCCCTCTCTCAACCCCCTCACTCTCTCATCCCCTCTCTCTCACCCCTCTCTCTGTCACCCCCGCTCACCCCTCCTCTATCTCTCACCCCCTCACCCCTCTCCCTTTCTCTCTTACCCTGCGCTCTCTCTCTCTCTCTAACTCCTCCCCCTCTCACCCCTCTCGGTCACCCCCTCTCTCTCACCCCTCTCTTTCTCTCTCCACCCCTCTCTCTCACCACTTTCTCTCACACTTCCTCTCTCTCTCACCCCTCTCTCTCACACCTCTCTTTCTCTGTCAACCCCTCTCTCTCACCGCTCTCTCACTCCCTCTCTCGCTCACTGCCCCTCTCTCACCACACTCTCTCTCAACAACCCTCACTCTCTCAGCCCCTCTCTCTCAACCCCTCTCTCTCTCACATCCATTTCTCTCTCACCCCTCTTTCTCTCCTCTCTCTCTCTCTGTTATCCTTCTCTCTCCCACCCCAATCTCTTTCACATCCCCCCTCTCTCTCACACACACTCTCACACACACTCGCTCTCACTCCCCGCCCTCTCTCCCGCCATCTCTCCGCCTTTTTCTCATCCCCTCTCTCTCCTTCTCACTCCCTCTCTCTCACCCCCTCTCACTCTTAATGCCTCTCTCTCCCACCCCCTCTCTGTCACTCACTCCCACCTCCTCCTCTCACCCAGCTCCCTCTCTCTCACTCCCTCTCTCTCACCCCCTCTCTCTTAATGCCTCTCTCTCCCACCCCCTCTCTGTCACTCACTCCCACCTCCTCCTCTCACCCAGCTCTCTCTCTCTCACCCCCTCTCTCTCCCACCCCCTCTCTCTCACCCCTCGTTCTCTCACCCCTCTCTCTCACCCCTCTCTCTCTCTCAACCTCTCCTTCTAACTCCACTCTCTCTCTTACACCTTCCCCACTTTCTCTCTCTCAATCACCCCTTGTCTCTCACCCCCCTCTCTCTCCCACCTCCCTCTCTCACACCCCCTCTCACTCCCATCTCACTCTCTCACCCCACTCTCTCACCCCCCTCTCTCTCTCACCCTCTCCTTCTAACTCCACTCTCTCTCTTACCCCTTCCCCACTTTCTCTCTCAATCACCCCTTGTCTCTCACACCCCTTCTCACTCCCATCTCACTCTCTCACCCCTCTCTCTCTCTCACCACAGTCTCTCTCTCTGTCCCATCACCTCTGTCTCTCACCACTTCTCACCCCACCCCCTCTCTTCACCCCTCACACTCTCATCCCCTCTCACTTTCTCACTTACACTCTCTCTCTTTTTCACTCATTCTCTCTTTCTCACCCCTCTCTCTCACCCCTCTCTCTCTCACACCCTCTCCTTCTCACTCCTCTCTCTCTCTTACCGTGTCCCCACTTTCTCTCTCAATCACCCCTTGTCTCTCAACCCGTTTCTCTCTCCCACCTCCCTCTCTCTCACTCCCTCTCTCTCTCTCTTTGCCCTCTCTCACACCCCCTCTCATTCCCATCTCACTCTCTCCCCCCCTCTCTCACCACAGTCTCTCTCTCTCTCTCTCTCTGTCCCATGCCCTCTGTCTCTCACCCCTTCTCACCCTACCCTTCTCTCTCACCCCACGCTCTCTCACCCCTCGCTCTCTCACCCCTCGCTCGCTCATCCCCTCTCTCTTTCACACTCACGCTCTCTCTTTCTCACTTACACTCTCTCTTTTTCACTCACTGTCTCTCTTTCTCACCCCCTCTCTCTCACGCCCTCTCACTCAACTCCTCTCTTTCCCCCTCTCTCTCCCTTCTCTCTACCCCCTGTCTTGCCCCCACTCTCTACCCCCTCTCTCCCCCTGTCTCTCACACCCCCTCTCTCTCACTATTTTCTCACTCTCTCACCCCACTCTCTTTTTCTTATCCCACGTCTCTCTCTCACTCACCCCTTTTCCCCCATCTCTTTCAACCCCTGTCTCTCACCCCCTCTCTCTTTCAACTCCCTTTCTCAACCTCTCTCTCTCAACACCCCTCTCTCTCACCCCCCTCTCTCTCCCACCCCCTTCTCTCTCACCCCCCTCTCTTTCACCCCCTCTCTCTCTCACACCTTCTCCTTCTCACTCCACTCTCTCTCCTACCCCCTCCCCACTTTCTCTCTCTCAATCACTCCTTGTCTCTCACGCCCTCTCTCTCCCACCTCCCTCTCTCTCAACCCTCTCTCACCCCTCTCTCTGAACCCCCCCTCTCAACCCCCCTCTCTCTCTCCCCTCTCTCTCTCAACCCTTCTCCCTAACCCCTCACTCTCTCACGCCTCTCTCACATTCCCTCGCTCTCTCTCAACATCCCCTCTCTCAAACCCCCTCACTCTCTCATCCCCTCACTCTCTCACGCCCTCACTCTCTCACCCCCTCCCTCTCACACCCCTCTCTCTCACACCCTCTCTCTCCCACCCCCTCTCTCTCACCACCGCCTCTCTCAACCACCCTCACTCTCTCATCCCCTCACTCTCTCACACCCTCAATCTCTCACGCCCTCTCTCTTTCTCAAACCCTTTCTCTCACCCCACTCTCTCTCTCATCCCCTCTCTCTCACCCCTCTCTCTCACTCCCTCTCACACCCTTTCTCTCTTACCACGCGCTCTCTCTAACCCCTCACCTTCTCACCCCTCTCGCTCACCCCTCTCTCTCACCCACTCTCTCAATCACACCCTCCCCTTCTCACTCCACTCTCTCTCTTACCCCCCCACACTTTCTCTCCCTCAATCACCCCCTCACTCTCACCCCCCTCACCGCCTCTCTCTCACCCCGTCTCTCTCACCCGCTCTCTTTCTCACTCACACTCTCTTTCTCACTTACACTCTCTCTTTTTCATTCACTCTCTCTTTCTCACCCCCTCTCGCTCTCACCCCCACTCTCTTTCAACTCCTCTCTCTCCCCCTCTCTCTCTCTCCCCTCTCTCCCCCTCTCTTGCCCCCCACTCTCTACCCCCTCTCCCCTGTCTCTCACACCCCCTCTCTCACTCCCATCTCACTCTCTCTCACCCCTCGCTCTCTCTCCCCTCTCTCTCACCCACTCTCTCACACACCCTCTCCTTCTCACGCCATTCTCTCTCTTACACTCCCCACTTTCTCTCTCTCAAACACCCCTTGTCTCTCACCCCTCTCTCTCACACCTCTCTCACTCCCTGCGTCTCTCACCACCCCTCTCTCACCATCCCCTCTCTCAACCCCCCTCACTCTTTCATCCCCTCTCTCTCACCCCTCTCTCTGTCATCCCCTCTCACCCACCTCCCTCTCTCAACCCCTCACCCCTTTCCCTTTCTCTCTTACCCCGCGCTCTCTCTCGAACCCCTCTCCCTCTCACCCCTCTTGCTCACCCCCTCTCTCTCTTCCTCTCTCTCTCTCTCACCCCTCTCTTTCTCTCTCACCCTCTCTCTCTCACCACTCTCTCTCACACACTCTCTTTCTCTGTCAACCTCTCTCTCTCACCCCTCTCTCACTCCCTCTCTCTCTAAACGCCCCCCTCTCTCAACACTCCTCAATCTCTCATCCCCTCACTCTCTCACACCCTCAGTCTCTCATCCCCCTCTCTCTCAACCACTCTCTCTCTCACAACCACTCTCTCTCAACCACTCTCTCTTCAAACCCTCTCTCACCCCCATCAATCTCTCATCCCCTTACTCTCTCACCTCATCAATCTCTCACACATCCCTCTCTCTCACACCCTCTCTCTCACCCCCCTCTCTCACCACCCCTCAATCTCTCATCCCCTCACTCTCTCACACCCTCAGTCTCTCACCCCCCTCTCTCTCAACCCCTCTCTCTCTCACAACCACCTCTCTCTCACCCCCCTCTCTCTTCAAACCCTCTCTCACTCATTCCCTTACACTCTCACCTCACCAGTCTCTCACACACCCCTCTCTCTCACCCCCCCCCCACCTTCCCCTCTCTCACCCCCCTCTCTCACCACCTCTCAAACATCTCCCTCTCTCCCCCTCTCCCCTCTCTCTGTCACCCCTGTTTCTCCCACCCCAATCTCTTTCACATTCCCCTCTCTCTCACACACACTCTCAAACACTCTCCCTCTCTCCCACCATCTCTCTGCCTCTTTCTCTCCCCTCTCTCTCTCCTTCTTGCTTCCTCTCTCTCTCACCCCCTCTCTCTAACCCCCTCTCTCTCACACCCTCTCTCTCCCACCCCCTCTCTGTCACTCACTCCCACCTCTCCCTCAGCGCCCTCTCACCCAGCTCTCTCTCTCTCACCCCCTCTCTCTCTCTCCCAAACCCCCTCTCTTTCTCCCTCTCACTCTTTTACCCTCTCTCTCTCACACCCCACCCCTCTCTCTCACCCACCTCAGTCTCACCCCCCACCCCTCTCACTCTCAACCCCCTCTCTCTCTCACCCCTCTCTCTGAACCCCTCTTTCTCACTCCCTGTGTCTCTCACCACCCCTCTCTCACCACCCCCACTCTCATCCCCTCTCTCTCACCCCTCTCTCTGTCACCCCTTCTCATCCCTCCTCCCTCTCTCACCCCCTCACACCTCTCCCTTTCTCTCTTACCCCGCACTCTCTCTCTAACCCCTTCCCCTCTCACCCCTCTCGGTCACCCCCTCTCTCTCTTACCCTCTCTCTCTCTCTCACCCCTCTCTTTCTTTCTCAACCCCTATCTCTCTCACACACTCTCTCTCACCCCTCTCTCTCTGAACTCGCTTTCTCTGTCAACCCCTCTCTCTCAGTCCCTCTCTCGCTCACCGTCCCCCTCTCACCGCCCCCACTCTCACCACCCCCTCTCTCAACACCCCTCAGTCTCTCACCCCCTCTCTCTCAACCCCTCTCTCTCTCACATCCATCTCTCTCTCACTCCCCTCTCTCTCACCCCTCTCTCTCCGTCACCCATCTCTCTCCCACCCCAATCTCATTCACATCCCCCTCTCTTGCACACACTCTCACACACACTCGCTCTCTCACCCCTTCCTCTCTCCCACCATCTCTCTGCCTCTTTCTCATCCCCTCTCTCTCCTTCTCGCTCCCTCTCTCTCACCCCTCTCTCTCTCTCTCACCCCTCTCTCTCTCCCACCTCCCTCTCTCTCTCAACCCTCAGTCTTACACCCCCCACCCCCACTCTCTTACACACCCAACCCCCTCTCCCTCTCAACCCCTCTCTCTCAACCCCTCACTCTCACCCCTTGCTCTCACCCCTCTCCCATACTTCCTCTCTCAAACCCCCTCACTCTCTCATCCCCTCACTCTCTCACCCCCTCTCTCTCACCCCTCTCTCTCAACCCCTCTCTCTCTCACCCCCCTCTCTCTCTCACCCCCTCTCTCTCTCTCACGTCTCTCCCTCTCTTCCTCTCTCTTTCACCCCCTTGTCTCTCACCACCCCCTCTCTCAACCCCCTTCACTCTCTCATCCCCTCACTCTCTCATACCCCCAATCTCTCATGCCCTCTCTCTTTCTCAAACCCTCTCTCTCTCACCCCCTCTCTCTCTCATTCCCTCTCTCACCCTTCTCTCTCACACGCCCTCTCACACCCTTTCGCTCTTACCCCGCGCTCTCTCTAACCCCTCCCCCACTCTCTCACCCCTCTCTCTCACCCACTCTCTCAATCACACCCTCTCCTTCTCACTCCACTCTCTCTCTTACCCCCTCCCCACTTTCTCTCTCTCAATCACCCATTGTCTCTCACCCCCTCTCTCACCCCTCTCTCACTCCTTGTGTCTCTCACCCCACTCTCACCACCCCCTCTCTCAACCCCCCTCATTAACCTTGTCACCCCCTATCTCTCTCACACCCTTTCTCTCTTACCCCGCCCTCTCTCTCTCTAACCCCTCCCCCTCTCACCCCTCTCGTTCACCCCCTCTCTCTCACCCCTCGCTCTCTCACCACTCTCTCTCACCCACTCTCTCTCTTACACCCCACTTTTTCTCTCTCAATCAACCCTTCTCTCTCAACCCCTTCTCACCCCCAGCCCCCTCTCTCTCCACCTCTCTCTGCCCCCCTTTCTCTCCCCTCTCTCTGCCCCCCTCTCTCTCCCCCTCTATTTCCCTCTGTCTCTCACACCCCCTCTCTCTCCATCCCATCTCACGCTCTCACCCCACTTTCTCGCTCTCACCCCACGTCTCTCTCTCTCTCCACCTCCTATTCCTTACACCCCTTCTCTCTCACACCCCTTCTCTCTCTCACACCCCTTCTCTCTCTCACACCCCCTCTCTCTCTCACACCCCTTCTCTCTCACACCTCTTCTCGCTCTCACACTCCTTCTCTCTCACTCCATCTCTCTCTCTCCACCCCTCTCTCAACCCGCCTCACTCTCTCATCCCCTCACTCTCTCACACCCTCAATCTCTCACGCCCTCTCTCTTTCTCAACCCCTCTCTCTCACCCCTCTCTCTCTCTCATCCCCTCTCTCACCCCTCTCTCTTACTCCCTCTCACATCCTTTCTCTCTTACCCCACGCGGTCTCTCTAACCCCTCCCCCTCTCACCCCTCTCGCTCACCCCCTCTCTCTCACCCACTCTCTCAATCACACTCTCTCCTTCTAACTCCACTCTCTCTCTTAGCCCCTCCCCACTTTCTCTCTCTCAATCACCCCTTGTCTCTCAACCTCTCTCTCTCGCACCCATTCTCTCTTTCTCACGCAAGCTCTCTCTTTCTCACTTAGACGCTCTCTTTTTCACTCTCTCTCTTTCTCATCCCCTCTCTCTCACCCCCTCTCTCTCACCCTCTCTCTCTCCCCCCTCTCTCTCCCCTCTCTCTCCCCTTCTCTCTACCCCCTCTCTTGCCTCCCACCCTCTACCCTTTCTCTCCCCCTGTCTCTCACAAACCCTCTCTCTCACTCCCATCTCACTTTCTCACCCCATTGTCTCTCTCTTAGCTCACGTCGCACTCTCTGTCCCACCCCCTCTGCCTCACACACCTTTTCTCTCACATCCCTTCTCTCTCACACCCCTTCTCTCTCACACCCCTGTTTCTCACCCCTCCTCTCTCACTTCCTCTCTCTCATCCCCTCTCTCTCATCACCTCTCTCTCTCAGCCCACTCTCTCCCCCTCTCTCTTTCCCCCTCTCTCTCTCCCCCTCCCCCTCTCTCTCCTCCTCTCTCTCTCCTCCCCTCTCTCTCCCCTCACCTTCTCTCTCCCCTGTCTCTCCACCCTCTCTACACGCTTTCTCTCCAGCACCTCTCTCCCACTCTCTCTCCCCCTCTCTCTCCCCCCTTTTTCTCCACCTATCTCTCCCCACTCTCACCCCCTCTCTTACCATCCCCTCTCTCACCCCCCTCTCTCTCATCCCCCTCTCTCCCCCTCTCTTTCTCTCTCCCGCTATCTGTCTCCCCTCTCTCTCTGTCACCCTCTCTCTGCCCCCTCTCTGTCACCGTCCCTCTGTCTCCCCTCCCTCTGTCCCCCTCTCTCTGTCCCCATCTCTCGGTCCCCTCCTCTGTCCGCATCTCTCTGTCCCCTCTCTCTTTCGCACTCTCTCTGCCCCTTCTCTCTCCCCCGCTCTCTGACCCCCTCTCTCTGTCGCCCTCTCTCTGCCCACTCTCTGTCACCGTCTTTCTGTCCCCCCTCCCTCTGCCCCCCTCCTTCTGTACCACTCTCTCTGTCCCCCCCCTCACTGTCCCCTCTCATTGTCGTCCTCTCTATGCCCCCTCACTGTCACCGTCTCTCTGCACCCCTCTCTCTGTCCCCGTTTCTCTGTCCCCCTGATCTCTGTCCCCTTCTCTCTGCCCCTCTCTGTCCCCGTTTCTCTGACCCCCTCTCTGTCCCCTTCTCTCTGCCCCTCTCTGTCACCGTCTCTCTGTCCCCCATCCCTCTGCCCCCTCGTTCTGTACCACTCTCTCTGTCCCCCCCTCACTGTCCCCTCTCATTGTCATCCTCTCTATGCCCCCTCACTGACACCGTCTCTCTGCACCCCTCTCTCTGTCCCCGTTTCTCTGTCCCCCTGCTCTCTGCCCCCTCTCTGTCACCGTCTCTCTGCGCCCCTCTCTCTGTCCCCGTTTCTCTGTCCCCCTCTCTCTGCCTACTCTCTGTCACTGTCTCTATGTCCCCTTCTCTCTGCCCCCTCTCTGTCACCGTCTCTCTGCACCCCTCTCTCTGTCGCCCCTCTCTCGGACCCCGTTTCTCTGTCCCCCTGCTTTCTGTCCCCCTCTCTCTGCCCGCTCTCTGTCACCGTTTCTCTGTCCCACCTCCCTCTGTCCCCCTCCCTCTGTCCCGATCTCCCTGTCCCCTCTCTCTGTCCCCCTCTCTCTGTCCCCCTCCCTCTGTCCCCTCTCTCTGTTCCCCTCTCTCTGCCCCCTCTCTCTGTCCCCTCTCCCTCTGTCCCCCTCTCTCTTTCACCCTCTCTCTGCCCCCTCTCTCTGTCCCCCTCTCTCTGCCCCCCTCTCTCTGCCCCCTCGCCCTCTGTCCCCTCTCTCTTTCACCCTATCTCTGCCCCCCTCTCTCTGTCCCCCTCTCTCTGCCCCCTCTCTCTGCCCCCTCTCCCTCTGTCCCCCTCTCTGTTTCACCCTCTTTCTGCCCCCCGCCCCTCTCTCTCTGTCCCCCTCTCTCTGCCCCCCTCTCTCTGCCCCCCTCTGCCCCCCCTCTCTCTGTCCCCCTCTCTCTGTCACCCTCTCTCTGTCCCCACTCTGTCACCGTCTCTCTGCCCCGTCCCTCTGTCCACCCTCCCTCTGTACCCCCTTCTCTGTACCCCCTCACTGTCCCCCCTCTCTGAACCCCCTCTCTTTGCCCCCCGCTCAGTCCCCCCTCTCTGTCCCCCTCTCTCTCTGTACCCCCTCTCTCTGTCCCCCTCTCTCTTTGTTCCCTCTCTCTGTCCCCCTCTCTCTGTCCCTCCTCTCTCTGCCCCTCCTCTGTCGCCCTCTCTCTGCCCCCACTCTGTCACCATCTGTCTGTCCCCTCTCCCTCTGTCACCTCTCGCTCTGTCCCCTCCCTCTGTCCCCCTCTCTCTCTGTCCTGCCCTGACTGTCCCCTCTCTTTGTCGCCCTCTCTCTGCCTCCTCTCTGTCCCCTCTCTCTCTCTGCCCCCCCTCTTTCTGCCCCCTCTCTCTGTTGCCCCTCACTCTGTCCCACCTCTCTAAGTGCCCCCCTCTCTCAGTGCCCCTCTCTCTGTTCCCCCCTCTGTTCCCCCCCACTGTGTCCCCCCCCCTCTGTTCCTTCTCTCTGTCCCCCTCTCTCTGTCCCCCTCTCTCTGTCCCCCTCTCTCTGTGTCCCCCCTCTGTCCCCTCTCTCTGCCCCCTCTCTCTGCCCCCTCGCACTGTTCCACGCTCTCTGTCCCCCCATCTATATCGCCCTCTCATTGCCCCTCTCTCTCCCCTACTCTGTACCCTCCATCTGTCCCCCTCCCTCTGTCCCCCTCCCTCTGTCCCCCTCCCTCTGTTCTCCCTCTCTCTGTCCCCCCTTCTCTGTCCCCCCTCTCTGTCCCCTTCTCTGTGCCCCCCCCCACTCTGGTACCCCACCGTCCCCCCCTCTGTCCTCTCGCTCTCTGTCCCCTCTCTCTCTGTCCCCCTCTCTCTCTATCCCTCTCTCTTTCTGCCCCCTCTCTCTGCACCCTCGCTTTGTTCCCCGCTCTCTATCCCCCCATCTCTATCGCCCTCTCTCTGCCCCTCTCTCTCCCCCACTCTTTACCCTCCATCTGTCTCACTTCCTCTGTCCCCCTCCCTCTGTCCCCCTCCCTCTGTTCTCCCTCTCTCTGTCCCCCCTCTCTCTGACCCCCTCTCTCTCTGTCCCCCTCTCTCTGTCGCCACATCTGTCACCGTCTCTCTGTCCCCCTCTCTCTGTCCACCCCTCTCTCTGCCACCCCCCCTCTGTCCCCCCTCTCTGTCCCACTCTCTCTCTGTCCCCCTCTCTCTCCCACTTTCTCTCTGTCCCCCTTTCTCTGTCCCCCTCTCTCTGCCCCCTCTCTCTCCCACACTGTACCCCGCTCTCTGTCCCCCAATCTCTGTCGCCCCTCCCTCTGACCCCCTGTATCTCCCCCTCTCTTTGTCCTGCTCTCTCTGTCCCCCTCTACCTCCCCCTCTTTCCGTCCCCTCTATCTGACCCCATCTATCACCCACACTCTCTGTGCCCCTTTCTCTCTGTACCTTCTCTCTGCCCCCTCTCTCTGTGTCCCCTCTCTCTCTGTCCCCTCGCTCTGTCCCCCTATCTCTGTCCCCCCCTCTCTCTGTCCCCCTCTCTCTTCTCCCTCTCTCTCTGTCCCTATCTCTCTGCCCCCTCTCTCTCCCCCACTCTCTTTCCCCCTCTCTCTGACCCCCACTCTCTGTCCACCACTCTCTGTCCCCCACTCTCTGTCCCCCTCTCTCTAACCCCCAATTTCTGCCCCCCACTCTCTGTCCCCTCCTCTCTCTGACCCCCTCTAACGCTCTCACTCTCTGTGACCCTCTCTCTGTCGCCCACTCTCTGCCCCCTCTCTCTCTGTCTCCGCGTCCCTCTGTCCCCCTCTTTCTGTCCCACTCTCTCTGTTCCCCCCTCTCTCTGTCCCTCTCTCTTACTGCCCCCTCTCTCTGCCCCCTCGGACTGTTCCCTGCTTTCTGTCCCCCCATCTCTATCGCCCTCTCTCTGCCCCTCTCTCTCCCCCACTCTGTACCCTCCATCTGTCCCCTTCCCTCTGTTCCCCTCCCTCTGTCCCCCCTTCTCTGTTCCCCCCTCTCTGTCCCCTTCTCTGTGCTCCCCCCACTCTGGTACCCCCCCGTTCCCCCCCCCGCTGACCTCTCTCTGTCCCCTCTCTCTCTGTCCCCCTCTCTCTCTATCCCTCTCTCTTTCTGCCCCCTCTCTCTGCCCCCTCGCTCTGTTCCCCGCTCTCTGTCCCCCCATCTCTATCGCCCTCTCTCTGCCCCTCTCTATCCCCCACTCCGTACCCTCCATCTGTCTCCCTCCCTCTGTCCCCCTCCCTCTGTCCCCCTCCCTCTGTTCTCCCTCTTTCTGTCCCCCTCTCTCTGCTCCCCCACTCTGGTTCCGGTCCCCCCCCGTCCCCTTCTCTGTCCCCTCTCTCTGTTCCCTCTCTCTCTGTTCCCACATTCTCTGTCTCCCTCATTCGGTCCCCCTCTCTCTGCCCCCCCCCCCCTGTCCCCTCTCTCTGTCCCTCTCTCTCACTGCCCCCCTCTCTCTGCCCCCTCGCTTTGTTCCCCGCTCTCTGTCCCCCCATCTCTATCGCCCTCTCTCTGCCCCCTCTCTGTCACTGTCTCTCTGCCCCCTCTCTCAGTCCACCCTCTCTCTGTCCCAAACCACTGTCCCCCCCCCCCTCTCTGTAGCCCTCTCTCTGCCCCCTGTCAGACACCATCTCTCTGTTCCCCACCATCCACCCCTCTCTGTCGCCCACTCTCTGCCCCCTCTCCGTCACCATCTCTCTGTACTCACTCGGTCTTTCCCCCTCCCTCTGTCCCCCTCTCTCTGTCCCCCTCTCTCTGTCCACCTCTCTCTGTCCCCCCATCTCTGTCCCCCTCTCTCTGTCCCCCTCTCTCTGTCCCCCTCTCTCTGTCCCCCTCTCTCTCTGTCCCCCCCTCTCTGTCCCCCTCTTTCTGCCCCTCCCAGGCACCATCTCTCTGTCCCCCTCTCTCTGTCCACCTCTCTCTGTCCCCCCATCTCTGTCCCCCCATCTCTGTCCCCCTCGCTCTGTCCCCCTCTCTCTGTCCCCCTCCGTCTGTCCCCCTCTCTCTGTACCTCCCTCTCTGTTCCCCCCCCTCGCTCTGTAGCCCCTCTCTCTGTCCCCTCTCTCTCTGTCCCCCACTCTCTCTGTTCCCCCCTCTCTCTGACCCCCTCTCTCTCTGTCTCCCTCTCTCTGTCCCCCCTCTCTCTGTAGCCCTCTTTCTGACCACCACTCTCTCTGACCCCCCTCTCTGTCTCCCTCTCTCTGTCCCCCTCTCTCTGACCCCCCTCTCTGTCCCCCTCTCTCTGCCCTCTCTCTCTGTCCCCCTCTCTGTCCCCTCTCTCTGTCCCCCTCTCTCTGTCCACCCCTCTCTCTGTAGCCCCTCTCTCTGCCTCCCTCCCACTGTCCCCCCTCTCTCTGTCGCCCTCTTTCTGACCACCACTCTCTCTGACCCCCTCTCTCTGTCCCCTCTCTCTCTGTCCCCCACTCTCTCTGTTCCCCCCTCTCTCTGACCCCCTCTCTCTCTGTCCCCCTCTCTCTGTCCCCCTCTCTCTGACCCCCCTCTCTGTCCCCCTCTCTCTGCCCACTCTATCTGTCCCCCTCTCTGTCCCCTCTCTCTGTCCCCCTCTCTCTGTCCACCCCTCTCTCTGTAGCCCCTCTCTCTGCCCCCTCCCTCTGTTCCCCCTCTCTCTGTCGCCCTCTTTCTGACCATCACTCTCTCTGACCCCCCTCTCTGTCCCTCTCTCTCTGTCCACCCCTCTCTCTGTAGCCCCTCTCTCTGCCCCCCCTCTCTCTTTCCCCTACTCTCTCTGTTCCCCCCTCTCTCTGACCCCCTCTCTCTGACCCCCTCTCTCTCTGTCCCCCCCCCTCTCTCACCCCCCCCTCTGTCGCCATATCTGTCACCATCTCTCTGTCCCTCTCTCTCTGTCCACCCCTCTCTCTGTAGCCCCTCTCTCTGCCCCCTCCCTCTGTTCCCCCTCTCTCTGTCGCCCTCTTTCTGACCACCACTCTCTCTGACCCCCTTCTCTGTCCCTCTCTCTCTGTCCACCCCTCTCTCTGTAGCCCCTCTCTCTGCCCCCTCTCTCTTTCCCCCACTCTCTCTGTTCCCCCCTCTCTCTGACCCCCTCTCTCTGACCCCCTCTCTCTCTGTCCCCCCTCTCTGACCCCCCCTCTCTGTCGCCATATCTGTCACCATCTCTCTGTCCCTCTCTCTCTGTCCACCCCTCTCTCTGTTCCCCCCGTCCCCCCTCACTGTCCTTCTCTCTCTCTCCCCCTCTCTCTCCCACACTGTCCCCTCTCTCTGACCCTCTTTCTGTTCCACTCTCTCTGTCGCCCTTTTTCTGTCCCACTCTCTCTGTCCCCCTCTCTCTGTCCCCCTCTCTCTGCCCCCTCTCTCTCTCCCCCTCTCTCTCTGTCCCACTCTCTCTCTGTCCCCCTCTCTCTGCCTCTCTCTCTCTCCCACACTGTACCCCGCTCTCTGTCCCCCAATCTCTGTCACCCCTCCCTCTGACCCCCTCTATCTCCCCCTCTCTCTGTCCTGCTCTCTCTGTCCCCCTCTACCTCCCCCTCTTTCCGTCCCCTCTATCTGACCCCATCTATCACCCACACTCTCTGTGCCCCTTTCTCTCTGTACCTTCTTTCTGCCCCCTCTCTCTCTGTTCCCGCACTCTGTCCCCTCTCTCTCTGTCCCCTCTCTCTGTCCCCCCTATCTCCGTCCCCCCTCTCTCTGTCCCCCCTCTCTCTGCTCCCTCTCTCTCTGTCCCTCTCTCTCTGCCCCTCTCTCTCCCCCACTCTCTGTCCCCCACTCTCTGTCCCCCTCTCTCTAACCCCCAATTTCTGCCCCCCACTCTCTGTCCCTTCCTCTCTCTGACCCCCTCTAACTCCCTCACTCTCTGTGACCCTCTCCCTGTCGCCCACTCTCTGCCCCCTCTCTCTCTGTCCCTGCGTCCCTCTGTCCCCCTCTTTCTGTCCCACTCTCTCTGTCCCCCTCTCTCTCTGTCCCCCCTCTCTTTCCCCCTGCCTCTCTGTCCCGCTCTCTCTGTCCCCCTCTCACTGTCCCCCTCTCTCTCTCTGTCCCTCTCTCTCTCTGCCCCCTCTCTCTGCCCCCTCACACTGTTCCCCGCTCTCTGTCCCCCCATCTCTATCGCCCTCTCTCTGCCCCTCTCTCTGCCCCACTCTGTATCCTCCATCTGTCCCCCTCCCTCTGTCCCCCTCCCTCTGTTCTCCCTCTCTCTGTCCCCCCTTCTCTGTCCCCCCTCTCTGCCCCTCTCTCTGTGCCTCTCTCTCTCTGCCCCCTCTCTCTGCCCCCTCGCACTGTTCCTGGCTCTCTGTCTCCCCATCTCTATCGCCCTCTCTCTGCCCCTCTCTCTCCTCCACTCTGTACCCTCCCTCTGTCCCCCTCACTCTGTCCCCCTCCCTCGCTTCTACCTCTCACTGCCCCCCTCTCTCTGCCCCCTCATTTTGTTCCCCGCTCTCTGTCCCCCCATCTCTATCGCCCTCTCTCTGCCCCCTCTCTGTCACTGTCTCTCTGCCCCCTCTCTCTCTGTCACTGTCTCTCTGCCCCCTCTCTCAGTCCACCCTCTCTCTGTCCCAAACCTCTGTTCCCCCCCCTCTCTGTCGCCCGCTCTCTGCCCCCTCTCCGTCACCATCTCTCTGTACTCACTCGGTCTTTCCCCCTCTCTCTGTCCCCCTCTCTCTGTCCCCTCTCTCTGTCCCCCTCTCTCTGTCCCCTCTCTCTGTCCCCCTCTCTCTGTACCTCCCTCTCTGTCCCCCTCTCTCTGTTCCCCCCCTCTCTCTGTCCCCCTCTCTCTGTACCTCCCTCTCTGTCCCCCCCCTCTCTGTTCCCCCTCTCTCTGTCCCCCTCTCTCTGTCCCCCACTCTCTCTGTTCCCCCCTCTCTCTGTCCCCCTCTCTCTGTTCCCCTCTCTCTGTCCCCTCTCTCTGTCCCCCTCTCTCTGTCCCCCACTCTCTGTCCCCCTCTCTCTGTCCCCCTCTCTCTGTCCCCTACTCTCTGTCCCCCACTCTCTCTGTCCCCCTCTCTCTCTGTTCCCCCCTCTCTCTGTCCCCCTCTCTCTGTCCCGGTGCTCTCTCTGTCCACTCCCTCTCCGTCCACCCCTCCCCCCCATTCCCCACTCAGTCCATCCCCCTCTCTCTGTCCCCCTTTCTCTGACGGACTCTCTCTCCCGAACTCTGTCCCCCTCTCTCAGTCCCCCTCTCTCTGTCCCCCCTCCCTCTGTCCCGCTCTCTCTGTCCCCCCTCTCTGTCCCCCCTCTCTGTCCCCCCTCTCTCTGTCCCCCTCTCTCTCTGTCGCCCTCTCTCAGTCCCTCTCTCTCTGTCCCCCCCTCCCTCTGTCCCGCTCTCTCTGTCCCCCCTCTCTGTCCCACTCTCTCTGCCCCCTCTCTGTCACCATCTCTCTGTCCCCGCTGATTCTGTCTCCCTCTTTCTGTCCCCGCTCACTGTGTCCCCTTCTCTCTGTCCCCACGTCCCTCTGTCCCCCTCTCTCTGTCCCCCCTTCTCTCTGTCCCCCTCTCTCTGTCCCCACGTCCCTCTGTCCCCCTCTCTCTGTCCCGCTCTCTCTCTGTCCCCCTCTTTCTGCCCCCTCTCTCTGTCCCCCCTCTCTCTGTCCCCCTCTCTCTTCCCCACTCTCTCTGTCCCCCCTCTCTCTGTCCCCCTCTCTCTGTCTCCCTCTCTCTGTCCCCCTCTCTCTGCCCCCCTCCGTCCCCCTCTCTCTGTCCCCCCTCTCTGTCCCACACTCTCTGCCCCCTCTCTGTCACCGTCTATCTGTCCCCGCGTCCCGCTGTCCCCCTCTTTCTGTCCCACTCTCTCTGTCGCCCACTTTCTGTCCCACTCTCTCTGTCCCCCTCTCTCTGTCCCCCTCTCTCTGCCCCTCTCTCTCTCCCCCACACTGTACCCCCTCTCTGTCCCACTCTCTCTGTGCCCCCACTCTCTTTCCCCCCTCCCTATGACCCCCTCTGTCTCCCGCTCTCTCGGTCCCCCCCTCCCTCTGTCCCCCTCTTTCTGCCCCCTTTCTGCCCCCCCTCTCTGTCCCCCCTCTCTGTCCCCATGCTCTCTCTATCCCCATCTCTTACTGTCCCCTCTCTCCCTCCACTCTCTGTCCTCTCCCCCTCTGTACCGCACGACCCCATCTGTCCCCCTCTCTCTGACCCTCTCTCTGTCCCCCTCTCTCTGTTCCCATCTCTCTCTGTCCCCCCCTCTCTGTCCTCCCCTCTCTGTCCTCCCTCTCTGTCCCCATCTCTCTGTCCCCCCTCTCTGTTCCCGCTCACTCTGTCCCCCTCTTTCTGTCCCCACTCTCTCTGTCCCCCCCTCTCTGTCCCCCCTCTCTGTCCCCCCTCTCTCTGTCCCCCTCTCTCTGTTCCCCCCTCTCTCTGACCCCCCTCTCTGTCCCCCTCTCTCTGACCCCTCTCTCTGACCCCTCTCTCTGTCCCCCTCTCTCTGTCGCCATATCTGTCACCGTCTCTCTGTTCCTCCCTCTCTGTCCCCCCCTCTCTCTGTTCCCCCTCTCTGTCCCTCTCTCCCTGTCCCCCCCTTCTGTCCCACTCTCTCTGCCCCCTCTCTATCACCGACTCTCTGCCCCCCTCTCTCTGCCCTATCTCTCTCTGTCTTCCTCTTTCTGACCCCCTCTCTCTCTGCCCCCTCTCTGTCACCGTCTCTCTGTCCCCACTCACTCTGTCCCCTTCTCTCTGTCCCCGCGTCCCGCTGACCCCCTCTTTCTGTCCCACTCTCTCTGTCGCCCTCTTTCTGTCCCACTCTCTCTGTCCTCCTCTCTCTGTCCCCCTCTTTCTGCCCCTCTCTCTCTGCCACACTGCACCCCCCTCTCTGTCCCCTCTCTCTGTCCCCCTCTACCTCCCCCTCTTTTCGTCCCCTCTATCTGACCCCATCTATCACCCACTCTCTCTGTGCCCCTTTCTCTCTGTACCTTCTCTCTGTCCCCTCTCCCTCTGTCCCCTCTCTCTGTCCCCGCCTCTCTCTGTCCCCCCTCTCTCTGCACCCCTCTCTCTGTCACCCTCTCTCTGCCCCCTCTCTGTGTCCCTCTCTCTCTGCCCCCTCTCTCTCCCCCACTCTCTGTCGCACTCTCCCTGTTGCCCTCTCTCTTCCCACTCTGTTCCCCTCTCTCTGACCCCCTCTCTCTGTCCACCACTCTCTGTCCCCCACTCTCTTTCCCCCTCTCTCTAACCCCCAATTTCTGTCCCCCACTCTTTGTCCCCCTCTCTCTCTGTCCCCCTCTCTGCCCCCTCTCTCTGTCCCCCTCTCTCTCTGTCTCCCTTTCTCTCTGTCCCCCTCTCTCTGTCCCACTCTCTCTGTTCACTCTCTCTCTCTGTCCCAATGCTCTCTCTGTCCGCATCTCTTTCTGTCCCCCCTCTCTATCCCTCCTCTCTCTGTCCCTCTCTCTCTGTCCCCCTCTCTCTCTGTCCCCATCTCTCTCTCTGTTCACCTCTCTCTGTATCCCCTGTCTGTCTCCCCCTCTCTGTCCCACCTCTCTGTAGCCCTCTCTCTGCCCCCTCTCAGTCACCATCTCTTTGTTCTCCCCATCCACCCCTCTCTGTCCCCCTCTCTCTGACGCCCTTTCTGTCCCGCCCTCTCTGTCCCCCCTACCTCTGTCCCCCTCTCTCTGTCCCCCTCTCTCTGACCCCCACTCTCTCTGTTCTCCCTTCTCTCTGACCCCACTCTCTGTCCCATCTCTCTGTCCCCCTCTCTCTGTCGCCATATCTGTCACCGTCTCTCTGTCGCGCTCTCACTGTCCACCTCTCTCTCTGTTCCCATCTCTCTCTGTCCTCCCGTCTCTGTCCTCCCTCTCTGTCCCCGCTCACTCTGTCCCCCTCTTTCTGTCCCCCCTCTCTCTGTCCCCCCTCTCTGTCCCCCCCTCTCTGTCCCCCCTCTCTCTGTCCCCCTCTCTCTCTGTTCCCCCCTCATTCTGACCCCCTCTCTCTGTCCCCCTCTCTCTGACCACTCTCTCTGACCCCTCTCTCTGTCCCCCTCTCTCTCTGTCCCCCTCTCTCTGTCGCCATATCTGTCACCGTCTCTCTATCGCTCTCTCTCTGTCCACCCCTCTCTCTGTTCCCATCTGTCTCTGTTCCTCCCTCTCTGTCCCCCCTTCTCTGTCCCTTTCTCTCTGTCCCCCCCTCTGTCCCCCCTCTCTGCCCCCCTCTCTCTGTCCCCCCTCTCTCTGCCCCATCTCTCTCTGTCCCCCGCTCTGTCCCACTCTCTCTGTCCCCCTCTCTCTGTCCCCCTCTCTCTGCCCCTCTCTCTCTCCCACACTGTACCCCCCCTCTCTGTCCCCTCTCTCTGTCCCCATCTCTCTGTCGCCCTCTCTCTGCACCCCCCTCTCCCACACTGTAACCCGCTCTGTCCCCCAATCTCTGTTGCCCCTCCCCCTGACCCCCTCAATCTCCACTCTCTCTCTGTCCCCCTCTCTCTGCCCCCTCTCTCTCTGTCCCCCTCTCTCTGTCCCCCCCTCTCTGTCCCCTCTCTCTGTCCCCATCTCTCTGTCCCCCTCTCTCTACACCCCCCTCTCCCACACTGTAACCCTCTCTGTCCCCCAATCTCTGTCGCCCCTCCCCCTGACCCCCTCTATCTCCACGTCTCTCTGTCCCCATCTCTCTGTCCCCTTCTCTCTGCACCCCCCTCTCCCACACTGTAACCCTCTCTGTCCCCCAATCTCTGTCGCCCCTCCCCCTGACCCCCTCTATCTCCACCTCTCTCTGTCCCCATCTCTCTGTCTCCCTCTCTCTGCACCCCCCTCTCCCACACTGTAACCCTCTCTGTCCCCCAATCTCTGTCGCCCCTCCCTCTGACCCCCTGTATCTCCCCCTCGCTCTGTCCTGCTCTCTCTGTCCCCCTCTACCTCCCCCTCTTTCCGTCCCCTCTATCTGACCCCATCTATCACCCACACTCTCTGTGCCCCTTTCTCTCTGTACCTTCTTTCTGCCCCCTCTCTCTGTCCCCTCTCTCTCTGTCCCCTCTCTCTGTCCCCCCACTCTCTCTGTCCCCCTATCTCTGCCCCCTCTCTCTCTGTCCCTCTCTCTCTCTGCCCCCTCGCTCTCTGTCCCTCTCTCTCTGCCCCCTCTCTCTCCCCCACTCTCTGTCCCCCTCTCTCTCTCTGTCCCCGCACTCTGTCCCCTCTCTCTCTGTCCACTCTCTCTGTCCCCCACCTCTCTGTCCCCCCTCTCTCTGTCTCCCTCTCTCTGCCCCCCTCTCTCTGTCCCTCTCTCACTGCCCCCTCTCTCACCCCCACTCTCTGTCCACCACTCTATGTCCCCCACTCTCTGTCCCCCCCTCTCTGTCCCCCCTCTCTGTCTCCCTCTCTCTGCCCCCCTCTCTGTCACCGTCTCTCTATCCCCCCTTCTCTCTGTCCCACCTTTCTCTGTTCCCCTTCTCTTTGTCCCTCCCTCTCTCTGTCCCCCTCACTCTCTGTCCCCCTCTCTCTCTGTCCCCCTCTCTCTGTTGCCTCTTTCTGCTCCCTCGCTCTCTGTCCCCCCTCTCTCTCTGGACCCCTCTATCTCCCCCTCTCTCTGTCCCCCTCTCTCTGCCCCCTCTATCTCCCCCGCTCTCTGTCCCCCTCTCTCTGTTGCCCTCTCTCGCTGTCACCCCTCTCTCTGTCCCACTCTCGCTGTCCCACTCTCTCTGCCCCCCCGACCCCTCTCTCTGTCCCCTCTCTCTCTGTTCCCCTCTCTCTATCCCCCACTCTCTGTCCCCTCTCTCTCCCCTGCTCTTTGACCCCCCTCTGTCTCCCTCTCTCTCTCTGTCCCCTCTCTCTGTCCCCCTCTCTCTATCCCCATCTCACTGATCCCTCTCTCGCTCGCCCGCTCTCTGACCCCCTCTCTGTCATCCTCTCTCTCTCTGTCCCCCACTCTCTCCATCCACCCTCTTTCTGTCCCCCCCTCTCTGAAACCCCTGTCTCCCTCACTCTGTACCCCTCTCTCTATTCTCACTCTCTGGTCCACTCTATCTCCCCAACTCTGTGTCATCCTCTCTCTGCCCCTCTCTCTTTCCCCTCTCTCTCGGCCCCCCTCTCTCTGTCCCCCTCTCTCTGTCCCTCTCTACCTACCCCCCTCACTCTGTCCCCCTCTGTCTGCCCCTATCCCTCTCTGCCCCTCTCTCTCTGTCCCCCTCTTTCTGTCTCCCTCTATCTCGGTCCCCCTCTCTCTCTGTCCCCCACTCTCTGTCCCCCCTCTCTCTGTCCCCCCTCTCTCTGTCCCCCCTCTCTCTGTCCCCCTCTCTCTGCCCTTTTCTCTCTCTGTCCCCCTCTCTCACTCTGTCCACCTCTGTCTGCCCCTATCCCTCTCTGCCCCTCTCTCTCTCTGTCCCCCTCTCTCTCGGACCCCTTTCTCTGTCCCCCACTCTCTGTCCCTCTCTCTCTGTACCCCTCTCTCTCTGTCCCCAGTCTCTCTGCCCCCTCTCTTCCCCCCTCTCTCTGTCCCCCTCTCTCTCTGTCCCCCTCTCTCTGTCCCCCCTCTCTCTGCCTCTCCTCTCTCTGCCCCCTCTCTCTCTGTCCCCCTCTCTCTGTCCCCCTCTCTCTGTTCCCCTCTCTCTTTCCCCCTCTCTCTGTGTCCCCCCTCTCTCTGTCCCCTTCTCTCTGTCCCTCCTCTCTTTGTCCCCCTCTCTCTGTCCCCCTCTCTCTGTCCCCCCTCTCTCTGTCCCCCTCTCTCTGTCCCCCTCTCTCTCTGTCCCCCTCTCTTCTGTCCCCCTTTCTCTGTCCCCTCTCTCTGTCCCCTCACTCTCTCTGTACCTCCTCTCTCTGTCCCCCTCTCTCTGTCCCTCCTCTCTCTGTTCCCCCTCTCTGTCGCCCTCTCTCTCTGCCCCCTCTCTGTTTCCCTCTCTCTGTCCCCCTCTCTCTTTTCCACTCACTCCTGTCCCCCTCACTCTGTCCCCTCTCTCTCCCCCGCTCTTTGACCCCCTCTCTGTCGCCCTCTCTCTCTGGCCCCTCTCTCTGTCCCCCTCTCTCTATACCACTCTCACTGCCCCCTCTCTTTCTCTCCCGCTCTCTGATCCCCATCTCTCTGACGCCCACTCTCTCTCTCCCCCTCTCTCTCTCTGACCCCCTCTCTCTCTCTGACCCCCTCTATCTCCCCCGCTCTCTGTCCCCCCCTCTCTGTTGCCCTCTCTCGCTGTCCCCCTCTCTCGCTGTCGCCCCTCTCTCTGTCCCACTCTCTATGACACTCTCTCTGCCCCCCCGTCACATCTCTCTGTTTCTTTTCTCTCTCTCTTTCCCCTCTCTCTATCCCCGTCTCTCTGTCCCCTCTCTCTCTCCCCCGCTCTTTGACCCCCTCTCTGTCACCCTCTCTCCCTGCCCCCTCTCTCTCTGTCCCATTCTCTCTGCCCCCCCTCTCTCTGTCCCCATCTCTGACCCCCTCTCTGTCCCCCTCTCTCTCCCACCTGCCTCTCTCTGTCCTCCTCTCTCTGCCCCCCTTTCTCTGACACCCTCTCTTTCCCCCACTCTGTCCCCACTCCCTCTGACTCCCTCTATCTTCCCCACTCTCTGTGCCCCACGCTCTGTCCCGCGCTCTCTGTCCCTCGCTCTCTGTCCCTCGCTCTCTGTCCCCCGCTCTCTGTCCCCTCTCTCTCTCTCTTTCCCGCCCTCTCTCTGTCCCCCCTCTCTTTCCCCCTCTCTCTGTCCCGCTCTCTCTCTGTCCCCCTCTCTCTGTCCCCCTCTCTCTGTCCCCCTCGCTCTCTGTCCCCCCTCTCTGTCCCCCTCTCTCTCTGTCCCCCCCCTCTCTCTCTCTGTCCCCCTCTCTCTGACCCCTCTCTCTGCCCCGGTCTCTGTCCCCCTCTCTCTGTTGCCCTCTCTCTGCCCACTCTCTGTCCCCCCTCTCTGCCCCCCTCACTCTCTCCCACTCTGTACCCCTCTCTCTGTCCCCCACTCTCTGTCCCCCTCTCTTTGTACCCTTCTCTCTCTGTCCCCAGTCTCTCTGTCCCCCTCTCTCTCTGTCCCCCTCTCTCTGTCCCCCCTCTCTCTGCCCTCCCTCTCTCTGTCCCCCTCTCTCTCTGTCCCCCTCTCTCTCTGTTCCCCTCTCTCTGTTCCCCTCTCTCTCTGTCCCCCTCTCTCTCTGTTCCCCTCTCTCTGTCCCCCCTCTCTCTGTCCCCCTCTCTCTGTCCCCCTCTTTCTCTGTCTCCCTCTCTCTGTGCCCCCCTCTCTCTGCCCCTCGCTCTGTTCCCCGCTCTCTGTTCCCCCATCTCTATCGCCCTCTCTCTGTCCCCCCCCCCCCCGTCACCGTCTCTCTGCCCCCTCTCATTCACCGTCTCTCTGTCCCCCCCGTCCACCCCTCTCTGTCGCCCGCTCTCTGCCCCCTCTCTGTCACAGTTTCTCTATCCCCCCTCTCTCTGTCCCGCTCGCCCACCCCTCTCTCTGTCCCCCCCATCACTGTCCCCTCTCTTTGTTGGCCTCTGTCTGCCCCGAATCTGTCATCGTCTCTCTGCCCCTTCTCTCTCTGGCCCCCCTCTTTCTGCCCCCTCTCTCTGTCCCCTCTCTCTGTTCCCTCTCTGGTCCCCCCCTCTGCCCCCCTCTCTGTTCCCCTCTCTCTCTGACCCCCTCTCTCTCTGAGCCCCCTCTCTCTCTGTACCCCTCTCTCTGACTCCCTCTCTCTCTGTCCCCCCCCTCTGTCCCCCCCCCCCTGTCCCCCCCTCTGTCCCCCCCTCTGTCTCCCACTTTCTGCCCCCTCTCCCTGTTACCGTCTATCTATCCCCCCTTCTCTCTGTCCCACCTTTCTCTGTTCCCCCTCTCTTTGTCCCTCCCTCTCTCTGTCCCCCTCTCTCTCTGTCTCCCTCTCTCTGTTGCCTCTTTCTGCCCCCTCTCTCTCTGTCCCCCCTCTCTGTCTGACCCCCTCTATCTCCCCCGCTCTCTGTCCCCTCTCTCTGTTGCCCTCTCTTGCTGTCGCCCCTCTCTTTGTCCCACTCTCTCTGTCCCACTGTCTCTGCCCCCCGACCCCTCTCTCTGTCCCCTCTCTCTCTGTCCCCCTCTCTCTATCCCCCACTCTCTCTCCCAACTCTCTCTCCCCTGCTCTTTGACACCCCTCTGTCTCCCTCTCTCTTTCCGCCCCCTCTCTCTGCCCCCTCTCTCTCTGCTCTTCTCTCTCTGACCCCCGTCCCCTCTCTCTGTATCCGCTCTCTCTCCCCGCTCTCTGACCCCCACTCTGTCGCCCGCTCTCTCTGTCCCCTCTCTCTGTCCCCCTCTCTCTGTCCCCCCTCTCTCTCTCTGTCCCCCTCTCTTTCTCTCTGTTCCCCCATTTCTGTCCCCCTCTCTCTCCCACCCGCCTCTCTCTCTGTCCCCCCTCTCTCTGTTCCCCCCTCTCACTGTCCCCCTCTCTCTGTCCCCCTCTCTCTCTGTCCCCCCTCTCTCTGTCCCCCCTCTCTCTGTCCCCCCTCTCTGTCCCCCTTTCTCTCTGTCCCCCTCTCTCTCTGTCCCTTTCTCTCTCTTCTCCCTTCTCTGTCCCCCTCTCTCTCCCACCCGCCTCTCTCTCTGTCCCCCCCTCTCTCTGTCCCCCCTCTCACTGTCCCCCTCTCTCTGTCCCCCTCTCTCTCTGTCCCCCCTCTCTCTGTCCCCCCTCTCTCTGTCCCCCTCTCTCTCTGTGCCCCTCTCTCTGTCCCCTCTATCTCTCCCTGTCTCTCTGCCCTCTCTCTGTCCCCCACTCTCTCCATCCCCCCACTCTCTGTACCCCTCTCTCTGTTCCCGCTCTCTGACCCCCTCTATCTCCCCAACTTCCTGTCACCCTCTCTCTGCCCTCTCTCTTTCCCCTCTCTCTCTGCCCCCCCTCTCTGTCCTCCTCTCTCTGTCCCTCTCTCTCTGCCCCCCCCCCCATTCTGGTTCCCCCCCCACTCTGTTCCCCCCCTCTGTCCTCTCTCCCTCTGTCCCCTCTCTCTCTGTCACCCTCTCTCTCTATCCCTCTCTCTCTCTCTGACCGCCTCTCTCTGCACCCTCACTCTGTTCCCCGCTCTCTGTTCCCCCATTTCTATCGCCCTCTCTCTGCCCCCTCTCAGTCACCGTCTCTCTGTCCCCCACTCTCTGTAGCCCTCTCTCTGCCCCCTCTCGGTCACCGTCTCTCTGTCCCCCACTCTCTGTAGCCCTCTCTCTGCCCCCTCTCAGTCACCGTCTCTTTGTTCGTCCCCCCCGTCCACCCCTCTCTGTCGCCCGCTCTCTGCCCCCTCTCTGTCACAGTTTCTCTGTCCCCTCTCTCTCTATCCCCCTCGTCCCCCCTCTCTCTGTCCCCCCCTCACTGCCCCCTCTCTGTCACTGTCTCTCTGTACCCCCTCTTTCTGTCCCCGTCTCTCTGCCCCCTCTCTCAGTCCACCCTCTCTCTGTCCCAAACCTCTGTCCCCCCCTCTCTGTCGCCCTCTCTCTGTCCCGTCTCTCTGCCCCCTCTCAGTCACCGTCTCCCTGTTCCCCCCCCCATCCACCCCTCTCTGTCGCCCGCTCTCTGCCCCCTCTCTGTCACAGTTTCTCTGTCTCCCCCTCACTGTCCCCTCTCTTTGTTGGCCTCTCTCTGCCCCGTCTCTGTCACCGTCTCTCTGCCCCTTCTCTCTCTGCCCCCCCTCTTTCTGCCCCCTCTCTCTGTTCCCTCTCTGGTCCCCCCCTCTGCCCCCCCTCTCTGTTCCCCTCTCTCTCTGTACCCCCTCTCTCTATGACCCCTCTCTCCATGACCCCCTCTCTCTCTGACCCCCCTCTCTGTCTGTACCCCCTCTCTCTGACCCCCTCTCTCTCTGTTCCGCCCTCTGTCCCCCCCTCTCTGTCCCTCCCTCTCTGTCCCCCCCTCTCTGTCTCCCTCTCTCTGCCCCCCTCTCTGTCACCGTCTCTCTATCCCCCCTTTTCTCTGTCCCACCTTTCTCTGTTCCCCTTCTCTTTGTCCCTCTCTCTCTCTGTACCCCTCTCTCTGTCCCCCTCTCTCTCTGTCCCCCTCTCTCTGTTGCCTCTTTCTGCCCCCTCGCTCTCTGTCCCCCCTCTCTCTCTGGCCCCCTCTATCTCCCCCGCTCTCTGTCCCCCTCTCTCTGTTGCCCTCTCTCGCTGTCACCCCTCTCTCTGTCCCACTCTCGCTGTCCCACTCTCTCTGCCCCCCCGACCCCTCTCTCTGTCCCCTCTCTCTCTGTTCCCCTCTCTCTATCCCCCACTCTCTGTCCCCTCTCTCTCCCCTGCTCTTTGACCCCCCTCTGTCTCCCTCTCTCTCTCTGTCCCCTCTCTCTGTCCCCCTCTCTCTATCCCCATCTCACTGATCCCTCTCTCGCTCGCCTGCTCTCTGACCCCCTCTCTGTCATCCTCTCTCTCTCTGTCCCCCACTCTCTCCATCCACCCTCTTTCTGTCCCCCCCTCTCTGAATCCCCTGTCTCCCTGACTCTGTACCCCTCTCTCTATTCTCACTCTCTGGTCCACTCTATCTCCCCAACTCTGTGTCATCCTCTCTCTGCCCCTCTCTCTTTCCCCTCTCTCTCGGCCCCCCTCTCTCTGTCCCCCTCTCTCTGTCCCTCTCTACCTACCCCCCTCACTCTGTCCCCCTCTGTCTGCCCCTATCCCTCTCTGCCCCTCTCTCTCTGTCCCCCTCTCTCTGGCTCCCTCTCTCTCGGTCCCCCTCTCTCACTGTCCCCCACTCTCTGTCCCCCCTCTCTCTGTCCCCCCTCTCTCTGTCCCCCCTCTCTCTGTCCCCCTCTCTCTGCCCTTTTCTCTCTCTGTCCCCCTCTCTCACTCTGTCCCCCTCTGTCTGCCCCTATCCCTCTCTGCCCCTCTCTCTCTGTCCCCCTCTCTCTCGGTCCCCCTCTCTCTGTCCCCCACTCTCTGTCCCTCTCTCTCTGTACCCCTCTCTCTCTGTCCCCAGTCTCTCTGCCCCCACTCTTCCCTCCTCTCTCTGTCCCCCTCTCTCTCTGTCCACCTCTCTCTGTCCCCCCTCTCTCTGCCTCTCCTCTCTCTGCCCCCTCTCTCTCCATCCGCCCACTCTTTGTCCCCCTCTCTCTGACCCCCCTCTCTCTGTCCCCCTCTCTCTGTCACCGTCTCTCTATCGCCCCTTCTCTCTGTCTCCCCTCTCTCTGTCCCAACCGATCCCTTCTCTCTCTGTCCCCTTCTCTCTCACTGACCCCCTCTCTTTCTGACGCCGTCTATTTCCCCCACTCTCTGTTCCCCTCTCTCTGTCGCCGTCTCTCTGTCCCCCTCTCTCTCTGTCCCCTCTCTCTCTGTCCCCCTCTATATGTCCCCTCTCTCTCCTACGCTCTCTGATCCCCACTCTATCCCCCCTCTCTGACCCCCCTCTCTCTGACCCCCTCTGTCTCCCCTACTCTCTGTCCCCTGCTCTCTGTCGCCCTCTCTCTGACCCCCCTCTCTCTGTCCGCTCTCTCTCTCTGACCCCCTCTCTCTCTGACCCCCTCTATCTCCCCAGCTCCCTGTCCCCCCTCTCTCTGTTGCCCTCTCTCGCTGTCGCCCTCTCTCTGTCACCCTCTCTCTGACCCCCTCTCTCACACCCGCCTCTCCCTGTACCACCTCACTGTCCCCCTCTCTCGCTGTCACCCCTCTCTCTGTTCCACTCTCTCTGTCCCACTCTCTCTGCCCCCCGACCCCTCTCTCTGTCCCTTCTCTCTCTCTGTTCCCCTCTCTGTATCCCCCTCTCTCTGTCACACTCTCTCTGCCCCCCCGACCCCTCTCTCTGTCCCTTCTCTCTCTCTGTTCCCCTCTCTCTATACCCCTCTCTCTGTCCCCTCTCCCTCTCCCCCGCTCTTTGACCCCCTCTCTGTCACCCTCTCTCCCTGCCCCCTAACTCTCTGTCCCCCTCTCTCTATCCACATCTCACTGCCCCCTCTCTCTGTCTCCCGCTCTATAACCCCTTCTCTGTCATCCTCTCTTTCTGCCCCCTCTCTCTGCCCCCTCTCTCTGCCCCCTCTCTCTGCCCCCTCTCTCTGCCCCCCTCTCTCTGTCCCCCTCTCTCTGTCCCCCTCTCTCTGTTCCCCCTCTCTCTGTTCCCCTCTCTCTGTCCCCCTCACTCTGTCCCCCCTCACTCTGTCGACCTCTCTCTGTCCCCTTCTCTCTGTCTCACTCTCTCTATCCCCCTCTCTTTTCCCCTCTCTTTCTCCCCCGCTCTTTGACACCCTCTCTGTCGCCCTCTCTCTCTGCCCCCTCTCTCACTGCCCCCTCTCTCTGTCCCCCTCTCACAGTCCCCTCTCTCTCCCGCTCTCTGACCACCTCTCTGTCACCCACTCTCTCTGCCCCCCTCTCACTGTCCCCTCTCTCTCTGCCCCTTCTCTCACTGCCCCCTCTCTCTGTCCCCCTCTCACAGGCCCCTCTCTCTCCCGCTCTCTGACCACCTCTCTGTCACCCGCTCTCTCTGCCGCCTCGCTCACTGCCCCCCTCTCTGTCCCCCTCTCTCTGTCCCCTCTCTCTCTCCCCCGCTCTCTGACCCCCTCTCTGTCGCCCTCTCTCTGCCCCCTATCTCTCTGTCCCCCTCTCTCTCTGTCCCCCTCTCTCTGTCCCCCTCTCTCTGCCCCCCCTCTCTCTGCACCCCTCTCTCTGTCCCCCTCTCTCTCTGTCCCCCCCCTCTCTCTCTCCCCCACTCTCTCCATCCGCCCACTGTCTGACCCCCTCTCTCTGACCCCCCCTTCCCCACACTGTACCCCTCTCTCTCTCCCTCTGCCCCCTCTCTCTGTCACCCTCTCTCTGTCCCCCCTCTCTGTCTCTCTCTCTGCCCCCTCTCTCTGTCACCGTCTCTCTATCCCCCTTCTCTCTGTCTGACCTTTCTCTGTTCCCCCTCTCTTTGCCCCCCCTCTCTCTGTCCCCCTCTCTCTGTCCCCCTCTCTCTGTCTCCTCTTTTTGCCCCCTTCCCTCTCTGTCCCCATCTCTCTCAGTGACCCCCTCTCTCTCTGACCCCCTCTATCTCCCCCACTCTATGTCCCCCGCTCTCTGTTGCCCTCTCTCTGACCACCACTCTCTCTGTCCCCCTCTCTCTCTCTGACCCCCTCTCTCTGACCCCCTCTATCTCCCCCCCACCCTGTCCCCCCTCTCTCTGTTACGCTCTCTCGCTGTCGCCATCTCTCTGTCGCCCTCTCTCTGACCCCCTCTCTCATACCCGCCTCTCCCTGTACCACCTCACTGTCCCCCTCTCTTGCTGTCGTCCCTCTCTCTGTCGCCGTCTCTCTGTCCCCCTCTCTCTGTCCTCCTCTCTCTCTGTCCCCCTCTCTCTGTCCCCCCCTCTCTCTCCCCCGCTCTCTGATCCCCTCTCTGTTGCCCTCTCTCTGCCCCCACTCTCTCTGCCCCCGACCGCGCTCTCTGTCCCCCTCCCTCTCTCTCTGTCCCCCTCTCTCTGTCTCCCTCTCTCTGCCGCCCCTCTCTGTCACCGTCTCTCTATCCCCCCTCTCTCTGTTCCCCCTTTCTCTGTTCCCCCTCAGTCTGTCCCGTCTCTCTGTCCCCCACTCTCTCTGTCCCCCCTTCTGCCCCCCTCTCTCTCTCTGCCCCTCTCTCTCTGACCCCCTCTGTCTCTGACTCCCTCTCTCTCTGCCCCTCTCTCTCGGTACCCTCTCTTTCTGTCCCCCTCACTCTCTGTACCCTCTCTCTGTCCCCCTCTCTCTCTGTACCCTCTCTCTCTGTTCCACCCCTCTCTATCACCCTCTTTCTGACCCCACTCTCTCTGTCCCACTCTCTCTGTCCCCCTCTCTCTCCCTGTCCCCCTCTCTCTCTGTCCCTCTCTCTCTACACCTCTCTCTCTCTGTCCCCTCTCTCTCTGTCTCCCTCTCTCTCTGTCACCCCTCTCTCTGTCTCCCTCTCTCTCTGTCTCCCTCTCTCTCTGTCTCCCTCTCTCTGTCTCCCCTCTCTCTGTCTCCCCTCTCTCTGTCTCCCTCGCTCTCTGTCTCCCCCACTCTGTCTCCCTCTCTCTGTCACCCTCTCTCTGCCCCCTCTCTCTCTGTCCCACTCACTCCCTCTATCCCCCTCTCACAGTCCCCCCTCTCTCCCGCTGTCTGACCACCTCTCTGTCACCCCCTCTCTCTGCCCCTGCTCTCTGTGCCCCCCTCTCTCTGTCCCCCTCTCTCTGTCCCCTCTCTCTCTCCCCCGCTCTCTGACCCCCTCTCTGTTGCCCTCTTTCTTCCCCCTATCTCTCTGCCCCCCTCTCTGTCCCCCTCTCTCTGTCCCCCCCTCTCTCTCTGTCCCCCTCTCTCTATCTCCTTCTCACTGTCCCCTCTCTCCCGCTCTCTGTCCTCCTCTCTCTGTACCCCCTCTCTCTGTCCCCCCTCTCTCTGTTCCCCCCTCTCTCTGTTCCCCCTCTCTCTGTCCCCCATCTCTCTGCCCCCCTCTCTGTCCCCCTCTCTCTGTCCCCCTCTCCCTGTGTACTCTCTCTCTCCCCGCTCTCTGACCCCCTCTCTGTCGCCCGCGCTCTCTGTCCCCCTCTCTCTGCCCCCTCTCTCTCTGTCCCCCTCTCTCTCTGCCCCCCATCTCTCTGTCCCCCCCTCTCTCTGTCCCCCTCTCTCTCTGTCTCCTCTCTCTCCCCCTCTCTCTGACCCCCTCTCTGTCACCCTCTATCTGTCCCCCTCTCTCTCTGCCCCCCTCTCTGTCCCCCTCTCTCTCTGTAACCCCTCTCTCTCTAACCCCACTCTCTCCATCCGCCCACTCTCTGTCCCCCTCTCTCTGACCCCCCCTCTCTCCCCCACACTGTACCCCTCTCTCTCTCTCCCTCTGCCCCCTCTCTCTGTCACCGTCTCTCTATCCCCCCTTCTCTTTGTCCCACCTTTCTCTGTACCCCCACTCTTTGCCACCCCCCTCTCTGTCCCCCCGCTCTCTCTGTCCCCCCCTCTCTCTGAACCCTTCTCTCTCTGTCCTCCTCTCTCTCTGTCCCCCTCTCTCTGTCTCGTCTTTCTGCCCTCTTCTCTCTCTGTCCCCCTCTCTCTCACTGACCCCCTCTCTCTCTGACCCCCTCTATCTCCCCCACTCTCTATCCCCCTCTCTTTGTCGCCGTCTCTCTGTCCCCCTCTCTCTCTGTCCTCTCTCTCTCTGTCCCCTCTCTCCCACGCTCTCTGAGCCCCTCTCTCCCCTGCTCTCTGACCCCCTCTCTGTTGCCCTCTCTCTGCCCCCGCTCTCTCTGCCCCCGACCCCTCTCTCTGTTTCCCTCTCTCTGTTCTCCTCTCTCTGTCCCCTCTCTCTGTCCCCCTCACTCTGTCCCCTCTCTCTCTCCCCCGCTCTTTGACCCCCTCTCTGTCGCCCTCTCTCTCTGTCCCCTCTCTCTCTGCCCCCTCTTTCTGTCCCCCTCTCTCTCTATCCCCCTCACACTGCCCCCTCTCTCTCTCTCCCACTCTCTGACCCCCTCTCTGTCACCCTTTCTCTCTGCCCCCTCTCTCTCTGTCCCCCCACTCTCTGTTACACTCTCTCTGCCCCCTTCTCTCTGCCCCCCTCTCTGTCCCCCTCTCTCTCTGTCTCCCACTCTCAGCATCCCCACACTCTCTGACCCCTCTCTCCCCCCCACTCTGTACCCTCTCTGTCCCCCACTCTCTGTCACCCTCTCTCTGTCCCCTCTATCTTCCCCTCTCTCTGTCCCACTCTCTCTGTCCCCCTCTCTCTGTCCCCTCTCTCTCCCGCCCGCTCTCTGACCCCCTCTCTGTTGCCCTCTCTCTGCCCCCTCTCTCTCTCTGCCCCCCGACCCCTCTCTCTGTCCCCCTCTCTCTCTGTCCCCCCTCTCTCTGTCCCCCTCTCTCTCTGTCTCCCTCTCTCTGTCCCCTCTCTCTCTCCCCCACTCTCTGACCTCCTCTCTGTTGCCCTCTCTCTGCCCCCACTCTCTCTGCCACCCGACCCCTCTCTCTGTCTCCCTCTCTCTCTCTATCCCCCCTTCTCTCTGTTCCTCCTTTCTCTGTTCCCCCTCCTCTCTGTCCCCCTCTCTCTGTCCACCTCTCCCTCTCTCTATCCCCCTTCTCTCTGTTCCTCCTTTCTCTGTCCCCCCTCTCTCTCTGTCCCCCTCTCTCTGTTGCCTCTTTCTCCCCCCTCTATCTCTGCCCCCTCTCTCTGTTCCACCCCTCTGCCCCCCTCTCTCTCTCTCTGTCCCCCACTCACTCCATCCCCCCACTCTCTGTCCCCCTCTCTCCCCCCACTCTGTACCCCTCTCTGTCCCCCACTCTCTGTCCCCCTCTCTCTGTCCCGTCTATCTCCCCCTCTCTCTGTACTCCTCTCTCTGTCCCCTATCTCTCTCCCCTGCTCTCTGACCCCCTCTCTGTTACACTCGCTCTGCCCCCTTCTCTCTGCCCCCCTCTCTGTCCCCCCCTCTCTCTGTCTCCCACTCTCTCCATCCCCACACTCTCTGACCCCCTCTCTCCCCCCCACTCTGTACCCTCTCTGTCCCCCACTCTCTGTCCCCCTCTCTCTGTCCCCTCTATCTTCCCCTCTCTCTGTCCCACTCTCTCTGTCACCTCTATCTCCCCCTCTCTCTCTGTCCCCCTCTCTCTGTCCCCTCTCTCTCTCCCCCCCGCTGTCTGACCCCCACTCTGTCGCCCTCTCTCTGCCCCCTCTCTCTGTCCCCCTCTCTCTGTCCCCCACTCTCTCCATCCCCCCACTCTCTGTCCCCCTCTCTCTGACCCCCTCTCTCTCCCACTCTGTACCCCTCTCTCTGTCCCCTTCTCTCTGTCCCCCTCTCTCTGTTGCCCTCTCTCTGCCCACTCTCTGTCCCCCTCTCTCTGCCCACTCTCTGCCCCCTCTCTCTGTCCCCTTCTGTCTGTCACCATCTCTCTGTCCTCCCTTCTCTCTGTCCCCTCTCTCTCTCTCTCCCCCACTCTTTCTGCCCCCCTCTCTCTGTCCCGTCGATCTCTCCCCCGCTCTCTGCCCCTCTCTGTCGCCCTCTCCCTGCTCCCTCTCTCTCTGCCCCCCCCCTCTCTGTCCCCCTCTCTCTCTGTCCCCCACTCTCTCCATCCCTCACTCTCTGTCCCCTCTCTCTGACCCCCCTCTCTCCCCCCACCCACTCTGCACCCGTCTCTCTGCCTCCCTCTATATCCCCTCTCTCTGTGCCCCTCTCTCTGTCATCCTCTCTCTGCCCCTTCACCCTCCCACCCGCCTCTCTCTTCCCCCCTCTCACTGTCCCCCTCTCTCTCTGTCCCCCTCTATCTTCCCCACACTCTGCCCCCCCCTCTCTCTCTGTCCTCCTCTGTCTCTGTCCCTCTCTCTCTCTGTCACCCTCTCTCTGTCGCCATCTCTCTGTCCCCCTCTCTCTCTGTCCACCTCTCTCTCTCTGACCCCCTCTCTCATACCCGCCTCTCCCTGTACCACCTCACTGTCCCCCTCTCTTGCTGTCGTCCCTCTCTCTGTCGCCGTCTCTCTGCCCCCCCTCTCGCTGTCCTCCTCTCTCTCTGTCCCCCTCTCTCTGTCCCCCTCTCTCTCTCTCCCGCTCTCTGATCCCCTCTCTGTTGCCCTCTCTCTGCCCCCACTCTCTCTGCCCCCGACCGCGCTCTCTGTCCCCCTCTCTCTCTCTCTGTCCCCCTCTCTCTGTCTCCCTCTCTCTGCCCCCCCTCTCTGTCACCGTCTCTCTATCCCCCCTCTCTCTGTTCCCCCTTTCTCTGTTCTCCCTCAGTCTGTCCCGTCTCTCTGTCCCCCACTCTCTCTGTCCCCCCTTCTGCCCCCCTCTCTCTCTCTGCCCCTCTCTCTGACCCCCTCTGTCTCTGACCCCCTCTCTCTCTGCCCCTCTCTCTCGGTACCCTCTCTTTCTGTCCCCCTCACTCTCTGTACCCTCTCTCTGTCCCCCTCTCTCTCTGTACCCTCTCTCTCTGTTCCACCCCTCTCTATCACCCTCTTTCTGACCCCACTCTCTCTGTCCCACTCTCTCTGTCCCCCTCTCTCTCCCTGTCCCCCTCTCTCTCTCTGTCCCTCTCTCCCTGTCCCCCTCTCTCTCTCTGTCCCTCTCTCTACACCTCTCTCTCTCTGTCCCCTCTCTCTCTGTCTCCCTCTCTCTCTGTCTCCCCTCTCTCTGTCTCCCTCTCTCTCTGTCTCCCTCTCTCTCTGTCTCCCTCTCTCTGTCTCCCCTCTCTCTGTCTCCCCTCTCTCTGTCTCCCTCGCTCTCTGTCTCCCCCACTCTGTCTCCCTCTCTCTGTCACCCTCTCTCTGCCCCCCCTCTCTCTGTCCCACTCACTCTCCCTATCCCCCTCTCACAGTCCCCTCTCTCTCCCGCTATCTGAATACCTCTCTGTCACCCCCTCTCTCTGCCCCTGCTCTCTGTGCCCCCCTCTCTCTGTCCCCCTCTCTCTGTCCCCTCTCTCTCTCCCCCGCTCTCTGACCCCCTCTCTGTTGCCCTCTTTCTGCCCCCTATCTCTCTGCCCCCCTCTCTGTCCCCCCTCTCTCTGTCCCCCCCTCTCTCTCTGTCCCCCTCTCTCTATCCCCTTCTCACTGTCCCCTCTCTCCCGCTCTCTGTCCTCCTCTCTCTGTACCCCCTCTCTCTGTCCCCCCTCTCTCTGTTCCCCCCCTCTCTCTGTTCCCCCTCTCTCTGTCCCCCATCTCTCTGCCCCCTCTCTGTCCCCCTCTCTCTGTCCCCCTCTCTCTGTGTACTCTCTCTCTCCCCGCTCTCTGACCCCCTCTCTGTCGCCCGCGCTCTCTGTCCCCCCCCTCTGCCCCCTCTCTCTCTGTCCCCCTCTCTCTCTGCCCCCCATCTCTCTGTCCCCCTCTCTCTCTGTCCCCCTCTCTCTCTGTCTCCTCTCTCTCCCCCTCTCTCTGACCCCCTCTCTGTCACCCTCTATCTGTCCCCCTCTCTCTCTGCCCCTCTCTCTGTCCCCCTCTGTCTCTGTCCCCCCTCTCTCTCTATCCCCCACTCTCTCCATCCGCCCACTCTCTGTCCCCCTCTCTCTGACCCCCCCTCTCTCCCCCACACTGTACCCCTCTCTCTCCCTATGCCCCCTCTCTCTGTCACCGTCTCTCCATCCCCCCTTCTCTCTGTCCCACCTTTCTCTGTTCCCCCACTCTTTGCCCCCCCCTCTCCCTGTCCCCCCGCTCTCTCTGTCCCCCCGCTCTCTCTGTCCCCCCCCTCTCTCTGAACCCTTCTCTCTGTCCTCCTCTCTCTCTGTCCCCCTCTCTCTGTCTCCTCTTTCTGCCCCCTTCTAACTCTGTCCCCCTCTCTCTCACTGACCCCCTCTCTCTCTGACCCCCTCTATCTCCCCCACTCTCTATCCCCCTCTCTTTGTCGCCGTCTCTCTGTCCCCCTCTCTCTCTGTCCTCTCTCTCTCTGTCCCCTCTCTCCCACGCTCTCTGAGCCCCTCTCTACCCTGCTCTCTGACCCCCTCTCTGTTGCCCTCTCTCTGCCCCCGCTCTCTCTGCCCCCCGACCCCTCTCTCTGTTTCCCTCTCTCTGTTCTCCTCTCTCTGTCCCCCTCTCTCTGTCCCCACTCTCTCTGCCACCCGACCCCTCTCTCTGTCTCCCTCTCTCTCTCTATCCCCCCTTCTCTCTGTTCCTCCTTTCTCTGTTCCCCCTCCTCTCTGTCCCCCTCTCTCTGTCCACCTCTCCCTCTCTCTATCCCCGCTTCTCTCTGTTCCTCCTTTCTCTGTCCCCCCTCTCTCTCTGTCCCCCTCTCTCTGTTGCCTCTTTCTCCCCCCTCTCTCTCTGCCCCCCTCTCTCTGTTCCACCCCTCTGCCCCCCTCTCTCTCTCTCTCTGTCCCCCACTCTCTCCATCCCCCCACTCTCTGTCCCCCTCTCTCCCCCCACTCTGTACCCCTCTCTGTCCCCCACTCTCTGTCCCCCTCTCTCTGTCCCGTCTATCTCCCCCTCTCTCTGTACTCCTCTCTCTGTCCCCTATCTCACTCCCCTGCTCTCTGCCCCCTTCTCTCTGCCCCCTCTCTGTCCCCCTCTCTCTCTGTCTCCCACTCTCTCCATCCCCACACTCTCTGACCCCCTCTCTCCCCCCCACTCTGTACCCTCTCTGTCCCCCACTCTCTGTCCCCCTCTCTCTGTCCCCTCTATCTTCCCCTCTCTCTGTCCCACTCTCTCTGTCACCTCTATCTCCCCCTCTCTCTCTGTCCCCCTCTCTCTGTCCCCTCTCTCTCTGCCCCCCTGCTGTCTGACCCCCACTCTGTCGCCCTCTCTCTGCCCCCTCTCTCTGTCCCCCTCTCTCTGTCCCCCACTCTCTCCATCCCCCCACTCTCTGTCCCCCTCTCTCTGACCCCCTCTCTCTTCCACTCTGTACCCCTCTCTCTGTCTCCTTCTCTCTGTCCCCCTCTCTCTGTTGCCCTCTCTCTGCCCTCTCTCTGTCCCCCTCTCTCTGCCCACTCTCTGCCCCCTCTCTCTGTCCCCTTCTGTCTGTCACCATCTCTCTGTCCTCCCTTCTCTCTGTCCCCTCTCTCTCTCTCTCCCCCACTCTTTCTGCCCCCCTCTCTCTGTCCCGTCGATCTCTCCTCCGCTCTCTGCCCCTCTCTGTCACCCTCTCCCTGCTCCCTCTCTCTCTGCCCCCCCTCTCTCTGTCCCCCTCTCTCTCTGTCCCCCACTCTCTCCATCCCTCCCTCTCTGTCCCCTCTCTCTGACCCCCCTCTCTCCCCCCCCACTCTGCAACCCTCTCTCTGCCTCCCTCTATATCCCCTCTCTCTGTGCCCCTCTCTCTGTCATCCTCTCTCTGCCCCTTCACCCTCCCACCCGCCTCTCTCTTCCCCCCTCTCACTGTCCCCCTCTCTCTCTGTCCCCCTCTATCTTCCCCACACTCTGCCCCCCCCTCTCTCTCTGTCCTCCTCTGTCTCTGTCCCTCTCTCTCTCTGTCACCCTCTCTCTGTCGCCATCTCTCTGTCCCCCTCTCTCTCTGTCCCCCTCTCTCTCTGTCCACCTCTCTCTCTCTGACCCCCTCTCTCCCTGACCCTCCTCTATCTCCCCCACTCTCGGTGTCCCTCTCTGTGTCCCCCTTTCTCTGACACCCCCTATCTCCCCCACTCTCTGTGCCCCTCTCTCTGTCGCCCTCTCTATCTCCCCCCTCTCTCTGTCCCCCCTCTCTCTGTCCCCCTCTCTCTGTCCCCCCTCTCTCTGACCCCTCTCTCATTATGTCCTCCCCTATTTCTCTCTCTCCCTCCCTCACCTTATCTCTCCCTTCCCTCTCTCTCTCTCCCTCTCTCTCTCTCCCTGCTCCTTCGCTCTCTCTCCATCTTCTCTCACTCTCGATCCCCCTCCCTCGGTGTGTCTTTCTCTCCCCACCTCCCTCCGTTTCTCTCTGACTCAATCTCTCTCCCTCCTGTCCTGACCTTCATCTCTCTCTGACACACTCTGTCTCCCTAGTCCTTCCCTCTCCCTCTGACCTAGAGACTGGGTGTTTGTGGTGAGGCTGCGTGTGGGGGGTGGGGGTGAGATGATTCAGAGTTGTGGGAAGTGGGGAAATTGGGGTAGAGACGGAATTGCGGGAGGGAGACAGAGACGGCAGGAGAGAGAGAGAGTGAGGGTGAGGGGGAGAGAGAAGAATGGAGGCAGGTGGAGAAACTCATGTTGGGGGTGTGAGAGAGAGAGAGGGAGAGTGAGGCAGAAAGAATAGTGGAGGCAGGTGGAGAAACCGGGGTTGGGGGTTAGGGGTGTCTGAGAGGGGACCAGAGAGAGTGAAAGGGAGAGGAGGTGAGAGAGAGAGACAGTGTGCAGAAAGAGAGAGAGAGGGAGAGAATTGAGGAGGAAGAGTGGGGGAGAGGAAATGGGGAGGTCAGGTTGGAGGGGGGGGGGTGTCAGAGGGAGTTAAACCCAGCTCCTGAGCTCAGGGCCCAGTGCCCTCCCCTTCCCTGAGGACCAGGACTTGGGGTTGAGTCTGTCTCTCTCCAGCTCAGCTTCTCCAACACAAAGTCACACAACAACATCGGTCACTTTGCTGCTCGGTACGCTTTAATCAACATTTTTATTGGTTACAAATGGAAGTGATGGATACAGTCAGTGGGATGGTGCCTTTTCTTACTGGCCCCTGAGTTGTGAGAAACATTGAAATGTTTCCCTGTAACCCCCCTGTGGGATAAGGATGGACAAACCAGCGCTCCCCTCAGTCTGTTACCATAGCGACAGGCTGCTCCATCGCTGAAACACTGAACTGAAATGAGAAAATCCCGGATGGATTGATTAATGAGGGAATTTGATTGATGGATGGATTTGGGTGAAGGGATATTTCAGCACATTCTTCAGCTGCTGCCTGAACTTAGTCTGGGTCACGGCATAAATCGCGGTGTTTGTGCAGCAACTGAGGAGCTGCAGCATGAAGCCCAATTCCCGCACAAAGGGATGGAGATGCACAGAGTGATACCCAATCCAATACATCCGGTACCATATAGAATACAGCATTAACGTTGACCACAACAGGATGAAATTGGCCGAGATCACAAACAGTAAAATGATGGATTTTTTTCGGTTTCTCATTTCAGTGTCAGACTGAGCGTCCCCATTGGTGTGAGCGCGGAGTCTCCTGCGGGCTCTGCTGGTCACTACAATGTGTCTGACGGTGAGAACATTGAGCAGCAGAATCAGGAGAAATGGGACACACGGGGTTAGAATGTGGTGGAGCAACTCGATTATGACCCAGACACTGGATAATCGAACAGCGCCTGTTACCTCACAAAACCAGGGGGCGTTCCACAGCCAATACCGAGCCGTGAGAATAAAATACCAGGAAATGTTCTTTAAACAGCTCAGCACAGTCACTGCTCCCAGAACCACAGCCGTCGTCTTCTCACTGCAATATTTACTTTTCAGCTTCTGGCAACAAATGGCCACAAACCGATCAAAGGTGAAGGTGACGGTGAACCAGACAGAGCAGTCAGTGGCTGCATAAAGCAGGACGGCGTGGATATTACACACGGGGACGGATTCCTTCAGGAAATAAAACTGTCCCCGATAAACAATGGGAATGTGTCTCAGGATCAGGTCGAGGATAATGACCAGGAGATCCGCCGCTGCCATGGCCCCCATGTAACGTCTGACACATGGAGACAATCCACAATCTTTATAGAGCAGGACGTAGATGGTCACTACGTTAACTGTGAGGAAGGAAAACAAACCCATTATCCATCAGCCTGGAGGCAAAGGGACCCGTTTGACCGGGGACCCAGTGAGATTTTCAAATGTGTCCCTCTATTCAGGGATTTATTAAAATAATTGGAGCTGGAATAACATTTGCGAAGGTCGGAATTACTGACAAAAATGTGACATAAACCACAAGAAACCCTCCCTCCCCAAACACACACAGACACGTCCATAAGGACTGATGGTTTCTAGAACATTCCCACACACTCGATCACTCGAGAGCAAACACAGGTCACTCCTTCCCAGTTCCTAATACAGAGGGTGGAAACGTTGCTGTCCTGAAGGATTCTCTCCCAGTTTCCTGAAGACAAACAGAGTTTGGGAATTTCTGTATTTTGTTCTAAATTGTGGTCGATCCTGTGACGTGGAGAAATGTAAACGCAGGGAAAACGTATTCACCCCTTTAACTGCCTGAGGGGCCTTCGTTACAGTGTCTCCTTCTCCCTGGAACGGGATCTCTTCCCTCGGGATCTTATCGTCTGTTCAATTCACTGACGTTCGGCCGTTCACAAACAATGTCAGGGACAGAACGTTCCGGGGAATGTCAGTTATAGAATGTTGGGGACATAACGTTCGAGGGAACTCCTTGACCTGTCCATCACCTTTCCCCCCTACCCACCCCACCAACATGATGTACTGTGCACAGGCTACATATCCATCCAGCACCGGGAGCTGCACCGACCACATCATACTCTCCAGTGAAAACAGTCCCAGCCTACCCAATCTCTCCTTATAGCTCACTCCCTCCATTCCCAGCAACATGCCGGTTAATCTCTTCTGAACCTTCTCCAACTTAATAAGGTCAAAGTGAACAGTCAAGGTATTTTATCATGGTACGGGGAGTCCAAAACTAGAGGACATAGGCTTGAGATGAGGGGGGAAACATTTAAGAGTGACCTAAGCGGCAGCTTTTCCACCCAGAGGGTAGTGTGCCGATGGAATGAGCGGGCAGGGTGACCAGACTGGACACAGTATTCCAGAAGAGGCCTCACCAATATCCTATACAACCACAACATGACATCCCAATTCCGATACTCAAGGGTCTGACCGAAGAAGACAAGTGTGTTAAACACCTTCTTAACCACACTATCTGTATGAGATGCAAATTTCAAAGAATTATACCTGGCGGCCTAGGTCTTTGTTCTCCAGCACTGACAAAGGCCCTACTTTTAATTGTATAGGTCATGTTCTTGTTTGATTTACCAAATCCAATACCTGGCATTAATCCAAACTAAACTCCATCTGCCACCCCTCAGCCCAATGTGTGATATTACTGTCACCTCACCCTCCCCCTTCAATTTTAAAGTGCCCATCCGTCTCCAGGAGGCCTGCACACTCCGGCCTTGATTTTCACAAAGACCCTGAGCTTGGGTTGCCTTGTGTGGTTTGGCGGAAGAGGGACAGATTGCAGACACAGTCAGTGGGGAGGAGAGGCTGGACAGTAATCAGTGGCCTGGTATCATTTCATGGTTTTAGGAAGCGGGCAGTCGCACGTTAGAGGTGGCTAAGAGTGATCGGTGTTTTGGGACCAGAAATTAAGCTCTTCCTTCGTCTCTGGTGTTCAGTAATAAATATCCATTTGAGACCCTTCATTGGGCAGACTGTGACTGCAGGATTTCTTTCCTTAATATTGCAGACTACAGATAATAGCGATTAAAGATGTTCATAATTAATTTCGATAGCATAGCACGTACCCTCAATATCCTACAGTTGAGACAAGTATCTTGCATTTGTTTAACAAGACGAAGTGTTTTGTGTAACTCAGTAATGGTAACCTGATTATAATAAATCCACACTGAGCTGAAAGCTGGCACTTAAAATATGACTCAAAATCTGGATATGGTAGTGTAGTGGGTCGTGTCCCTGCCTCTGAGACACAACTTTGGATTTGATTCCAATTCCTGAACTTGTGTGGTAGTGTTCCTAACTCTGGACTAGAAGGCCTGGATTCAAGTCCTGCCTGTTGCAGAGGTATGTCACAGCATGTCAGAACAGGCTGATGAACAAACACACAGGAGAATACTGTTACAGCTTTATAGGTATTACTGAGTGATGCTAGTGTCCCTACCTCCAGGCACAAAGGTCTAGGTGTAAAGCTCACAGATGTATCTCGTGATACATCTGAACAAACTGATTAAAATGCATTTAGAATTGTGACTTGATGGAGAAGGAAGAGGTGTCAGTATTGAATTTCAGAATTTAGGCCCAGGATGACTGAAAGTACAGCCATTCATGTTGATTGGAGTCACATTTCGCTGCAGCAAAGGTTTATAAAATCAGAATGGTCATGGATAGGGTGAGTAGTCAGGGTTTTTCTCCAGGTTAGGGGCGTCCAAAACTAGGGGGCATTGGTTGAAAGCGAGAGGGGAAAGGTTTTTAAGAGGCCAAAAGGGCACTTTTCACACAGAGGGTGGTGTGCGTATGGAATGAGCTGCCAGAGGAAGTGGCGGAGGCTGGTACAATTACAACACTTAAAAGGCATCTGGATGCTGACAGACATGGAACATAGAACATAGAAAAGTACAGCACAGAACAGGCCCTTCAGCCCACGATGTTGTGCCGACCACTGATCCTCATGTATGCACCCTCAAATTTCTGTGTCTATATGTATGTCGAGGAATCTCTTTAATGTCCCGAATGACCCTGCCTCCACAACTGCTGCTGGCAACGCATTCCATACTCTCGCAACTCTCTGTGTAAAGAACCCGCCTCTGACATCCCCTGTATACTTTCCTCCAACCAGATTAAAACTATGACCCCTCGTGTTAGTCATTTCTACCCTGGGAAATAGTCTCTGGCTATCGACTCTATCCATGCCTCTCATTATCTTGTATCCCTCAATTAGGTCCCCTCTTCTCCTTTTCTCCAATAAAAAAAGTTCGAGCTCAGTCAACCTCTCCTTATAAGATAAGCCCTCCAGTCCAAGCAGCATCCTGGTAAACCTCCTCTGAACCCGCTCCAAAACATCCACATCTTTCGTATAATAGGGCGACCAGAACTAGACGCAGTATTCCAAGTGCGGTCGATCCAAAGTTTTATAGAGCTGCAACAAGATCTCACGACTCTAAAACTCAATACCCCTGTTAATGAAAGCCAAAACACCAGATGCTTTCTTAACAACCCTGTCCACTTGGGTGGCCATTTTAAGGGATCTATGTACCTGCACCCCAACATCCCTCTGTTCCTCCACACTACCAAGAATCCTTTCCATAATCCTGTACTCAGCTTTCAAATTCGACCTTCCAAAAAAGCATTACCTCGCATTTATGCAGGTTGAACTCCATCTGCCACCTCTCAGCCCACCTCTGTATCCTGTCAATGTCCCACTGCAGCCAACAACAGCCCTCTATACTGTCAACGACACCTCCAACCTTTGTGTCATCTGCAAACTTGCTGACCCATCCTTCAATCCTCTCATCCAAGTCATTAATAAAATTACAAACAATAGAGGCCCAAGGACAGAGCCCTGTGGAACACCACTCACCACAGACTTCCAGATAGAATATTTTCCTTCTACTACCACTCGCTGTCTCCTGTTGGCCAGCCAATTCTGTATCCAGACAGCTAAGTTCCCCTGAATCCCATTCCTCCTGACCTTCTGAATGAGCCTACCATGGGGAACCTTATCAAATGCTTTGCTGAAGTCCATATACACCACATCCACAGCTCGACACTCAGCAACCTTTCTCGTCACATCCTCAAAGGACTCGAGAAGGTTTGTGAGGCATGACCTGCCCCTCACATAGCCATGTTGACTGCATTTAATCAAGACCTGCCGAGCTTTTCCATCAATGTCTGTATTTCCTTTAAAAAATGCATTCAGTTTAACACAGGCATTCTTAATAAATAAAACGTTTTATGTTTTAATGACGCAGGGCCATGCATATATATTTCAATTCGACCGAGACCATTTTCTGCCAAGGGGATGGCTCTGTATATGATAGCAGCAATGATGCATCTACATGGAACAGGGAATGTGATGGAGACATAGTTTGGACCATGTACAAGGAGACCTCACATGGTCCCGTTTGGGAGAGGAAACCTTCACAGTTTGTGGGAGGAAACTGGACCACCCATTAGAAGCTCACACAGCAAGGTGGAGAATGTGCCAACTCCACACAGACAGTCACCCAAGGCTGGAATCGTACCCAAGTCCCTGGGGCTGTGAGGCATCAGTGCGAGCCACCGGGCTACCCTTTGGGTGCTCCCTGACCAGAATTCATTGGAATCTGCTCACAGCCTAAAGCAAAGGGAATTCATCCAAATCCAACTCTCCCACGATGAAATCCCATTGCTAGAAGCTGTGTCAGTACAATATCTTCAGAAGCAGAATAACGTTTTGGACAATCTCGCAATGTTTCCTTTTCTCATGAGTTCCAATAATATCTGGACAAAGTTTATTCAAGTTAAAATTGCAGAGATTTTGTTTATCGGTGTGTGTGTGTGTGTGTGTGTGTGTGTGTGTGTGTGTGTGTGTGTGTGTGTGTGTGTGTGTGTGTGTGTGTGTGTGTGTGTGTGTGTGTGTGTGTGTGTGTGTGTGTGTGTGTGTGTGTGTGTGTGTGTGTGTGTGTGTCAGTGTTTTTAGAAAGGGAACTATTGATTATATATTTGCAATACCCAAACAGTTTGCCATCCATCTTTCCATCATAGTTTGAGTAACATTGCTCTGGATCATAAACGTGTTGTTTCAGCAGATTAAAGAAACTAGCCTGACTTATTCCTAAATCTTACCCTGACCCAGTCTGAGACCAATATCATCTGCCATATAACCAACCTGGTTACATTTAACATTTGTTGTGAGCAGTGGAGGAGTTGGACTAGAAAAGAAAACAGTGACCCCAAAAGCCAGGGAACTATAGACGGGTGAGCCTGATGTCAGTGGTGGGTAAGTTGTTGGAGGGCATTCTGAGGGATAGCATTTACATACATTTGGGAAGGCAAGGGCTGATCGGAGTAGATAACGTGGCTTTCTGCATGGGAATTCTTGTCTCATTAATTTGGCTGAGTTTTATGAAGAGGTGACAAAGAAGACTGATGAAGGCAGTTTGGTAGACATTGTCTATAGGGACTTCAGCAAGGTGTTCATTTAAAGAACAAAGAGCAAACAAAATTTACAACCCAGGAACAGGCCCTTCGTCCTCCAAGCCTGAGCCGATCGAAATGTACTGTCTAAATCTGTCGGTCAATTCCTCAGCATCTGTATCCCACTGCTCACTACTTATTCATGCATCTGTCCAGACGCATCTTAAATGAATCTGCCGTGCCTGCCTCTACCACCTCTGCTAGCAACGCGTTACAAACGCCCACCACCCTCTGTGTGAATTACTTTCCGCGTGTATCCCCCTTAAACATTCCACCTCTCACTTAAAAAGCACGTCCTCTCGTTATTGAATCCTTCACCCTGGGAAAAAGCTTGTCTCTGTCCACCCTGGCTATACCCTTCATGATTTGGAAACCTCAATCATGTTCCCCCTCAATCTCCTTTCTTCTAGTGAAAATAAACATAACCTACTCAGCCTCTCTTCGTAGCTGGTATTTCATTCTGATTGGTAGACAAATGAGTCAGGTTCGGTCACATGAGATACAGAAGAAGCTAGTCACAATTGGCTTGAAGGAAGAGGGATATTTTTCAGACTGGAGACTTGTGAGCAGCAGTGTGCTGTAAGAATCAGTACTGAGTTCACTGCATTTCATCATTTATGTGAAGGATTTAGATGTGAATATTGGGGCCATAGTTAGCAAGGTTACAGATTACATCAGAAAGGTTATGTCGTAGATTATCTCAGAGTACAACGAGACCACAATGAGGTGGTACAAAGGGGCAAGGAGTGACAGATGAAGTTTGATTTAGATAAATACGAGGTTTTGCATTTCGGAAAGGCAAATCAGGGCAGAGGTTATACACATACTGGTAAGGTCCTGGGGGGTGTTGTGGAACAAAGGGACCTTGGGCTGCAGGTACATTGTTCCTTGAAAGTGGAGTCGCAGGTAGACAGAGTAGTGCTGAACACATTTGGCACATTTGCCTTAATCAGTCAGAGCATTGAGTATAGGGGTTGTGGTGGTATGTTGCATCTGTACAGGATGTTGGTGAGGCCACATGAAGAATACTGCGTACAACTCGGTTTTCTGCAGATATGACTTACACAAATGTTCCTGGACTGGAAGTTTGAGCTTTAGGGAGAGGTTGAGGTTCTCCCCACTGGAGTGTCAGAGGTTGAGGGGTAACATTATAGAGGTTTATAAAACCATCATAGGCATGGATATTCTGAACAGCCACGTTCTGCTCCCAAGCATAGGGGAGTCCAGAACAAGAGGGCTATGTTGAAGGGGAGAGGGTGAATGATTTAGAAGGGACCTGAAGATAAATGTTTCACACAGAGAGTGGTGTGTGTACAGAAAGTGCTGTCAGAGGAAGTGGTGAAGGCAGTTAAAATCACACATTTAAAAAGTATCTGAAAGAGGAGGGATATTGGCCAAATGCTGGCAAATGGGACTGGATCAGATTTGATATCAGGAGTGAACAGTTGGACTAACGGGTGTGTTTCCATTCTGCATGACTCTCTGATTCTATAAGAGGAACGACGAATAATTTGAAAGGACCTTTCAAGTCGAAATTCTCTTCACTGGAAGTCTATCGTGTCTCTATGTTCACATTGATTGAAAGCTGCGTTAGGTAAATATTTGACAGAGAAGTGAGTCACAGATAATGGGACACAGACAGGAAAGTGGGGCTGAGACCACAATCTGATCAGCTACAATCTTAGTGCCTGATGGAGCAGGCTCAAAGTATCTAATGACCAGCTCCTGTTCCTCAGTCCCATATTCCTGTGTTACATTCAGCCCCTGAAACCTACTAGAAGGAGCAGTTGGAGGCTACTTACTCCTATAACCTTTTGCACAGAAACAGAGGAGACCTTCAAGACTGTCCCACACGCTTTGAGGTGATTTGCGAAATGTAATTGGAAAATACAGGCTGGGTATGAAAGAGGCCCCTCATCTCGCTTTACTGAGCTTCCCCTCTCTGCAACTTGTGCTTCATTTGTTGGTCATGTTGTAGACCCAGATTCACTGAGAATACAACCTCTATACCTCACCCAGAGATGGCTCACAAAATCCTCTGGTCTCCCTGGCTGGAATATTCAATAACAGAACATTCATGAAAATAACACACACTAACTTTCCAGTAACAGAATGGGAGAACATCAGAAACAGGGGCAGGTCATTCACTCCCCAAGCCTGCCTTGCCCTTCACTAAGATCATGACTGATCTGCTCTTGGTCTCAAATCATCTTTCATACCCAATTCTTCATAGCCCTCATCTCTCTGACAGGTCAATATCCTCCTACCTCCTCTTCAAATACGTTCAGTCATCTAGCTCCCCAACATTCTTGAGAACAGAAATCCTGACATTCAAATACCACCTGTTTGAAGAAAACACTAGCTGCTCCGATATCATTGGCGTACTGATATGAACAAAAGTTGTCACAAGGGTTCAGGGAAAAATGACTGGCCCCAATATCAAGGCAGTGGTTGACTTCTGTTGACATCAAGGAGCTGAACAAAACTGGACTTAATGGGAATCAGAGTAACCTCTCCAGTGTTTGGAGTCAAACATGGCACAAAGGAAGATGTTCATCATCTCAGTCCTTGGTCACCTCTGTGGGAGATCCTCAGGGTAGGTTCCACTTCACAAACAGCTTCAGCTGCTTCATCAATGTCTCCCCATCCCCACCCTACCCACCATAAGATCAGAAGTGGGGATGGTCACTGAAGATTCCACAATGTTCAGAACATTTTGTCCCCAGTCAGTTCCTGATATGGTCTGTGCCCATGTGCAGCAAGACCCAGATTCCATTGAGACTTGTGCTGTTAAAGTGTCAGTAACATTCATGTCACAGCACTGGCGGACACTGCACATTGCCACAGTAAAACAAGAGTTCATTCAGCGCCTGACGCTGGTTTCACAGGAATATGAGGAAGTCGTTCAGCCCATTGACACTATTGGAGAAGAACAGGGATAGCCCATTCCGTGCCTCCAGCCTATTACTCAGGAAGAGAAGGAGTGATGGACCACACCAGAACCCCTCAAAAATATTTGAAGGTGGTAACCTAGACTCTAATGTTTTCTTATTTTAAAGGAAATGTAAAGTGTCTGTCCCAGATGCAAGGTGCCTGGTCAGACTACTCGGTTTGAAGCAAAACACTATTTATTTAAACATGAAAGATAAAATGAAACCAAATAAAGAGGAATTTAGAATAGCGTAATTCTATTGGCCAAGTTAACAGAATAATAGATCTAGGAACTATTACTAATGAACTGTTTCAATATAGGGAAATCCCATAAACACACCCCCTGCCAAAAAGGAATATTTAGACACAGAATGTCACAAACATTTCTCCAATCCAGGAATTAAAAACAGCACCAAGAGAAAATTCAGAGTGAGTAGCAGCCAGGAGACATTCACTTAAGCTTCCAACTCTGTGGCGACACCAAGAGTTTCTGATGTTGCCGAGAAACCAAAACCCAGAGATCCTAATCTCTGAGAGCTGGCCACACCCATTCAGGCTAGATTAAAATAAACACAAGGTCTCCCTATCTGTTACTCAAGTGATCTTAACTAGCCAGTTTGGTAACGGTCGTTCAATCTCTCTCTTAAAAGAAACCAGGACAAAATAACCTCTTAAAGCTGCAGCATTGTCACACTAGTCTGTACAATGACTGTCAAACAGGAACCAGTGCTAACCAGTCAGGCCCTTGGCCCTATCCAATTGGATGAGGTTGAAGCCAGTCAGTCCCTTGAGTCACTTACACAGGAACAGCAGGAGGCCATTCCCACCTCAATGCACTTACACGGGGGCAGAATGAGGTAATTGATGCTGATTCCCGTGGAATGTCTTATGCCCAAAATGTCGATTCTCCTGCTTCTCGGATGCTGCCTGACCTGCTGTGCTTTTCCAGCAATCGACGCTCTACTCTGATCTCCAGCATCCGTAGTCCTCACTGTCTCCTAATCGATGCTCTAACATGATGAAGAAGCAGAGCAGAGGCTGCACAGATAGACTGCACCACGTTCTTCCTTCTGACTCCATTGCTCATGATACACACGTGGGACTTGAACATGTTTTTTTTAGTGTTGAGGAGGGAAGCGATATGTCTTGTGTGAAGTCTCAAGAAGGTACCTTCCATCTCCGAGAAGCCAGCCTAGTGTTGTCTATGTCGGGCGGAAGCTGGTGGGAATGGCTACCTGTTTCAGATGGAAGGTATTGTGGCTGCTGTTGGGGATTGTGAATAACCTGACGTTCAGTACGTTCACACGCCGACTGCACAATAACATGGGGAGAGTTAATTTAGGCATATAACCTATTAGGAAAGTCACGTTAGACTGATAAATGGACTCTCTAAGTTCAAATAATGCTGATCTTGTTCATGTTGATCTTGTCTCGTGCATGTCCTGTGCAGTGTAACCTGTATGCCTTACTCTGTCCAAGTCTATTTCCACCCTATGATCTGCCAGGCCATGCTTACTATGATCTTCCTCCACTGCTCATAAACAAAGTGTTTCCCTGTACTGAGATACACGTGACAATAAATCAAACCAATCAATCCTGGGTAAAGTATGGAATTTCTCTCCCTGTCAATGTCTGTTTTGGAAATAAGAGATCGCTGCCTCTCCTCATGTTTCAGCATCACCATTTCTTCGTCTTTCACAGCTCTACAGATTAAACACTCAGCTTCTTCACTCTATCCTCATGTTGCCATCATCCGTGTCTGTGGTAAGGACATCATTCCTTACAAAGGTGATCAAATCTGTACAGTGTCCCAGAATGCTCTCTCAGAAAGGCTGTACAACAGCAGAGAGATGGCTTTACTTATGTACTCGAATCATCTTACAATGAAGGACAGCATGCCATTGTCTGCGCCCATTACTTACACAGGGTTTGATTTGGAGCAGTCAGCATAGACTTGTGAGTAGGAGATCATCCTTCCCAAATTTGTTAGCGTTCTTTGATGAAGTGGCCAGGAAGGTTGATGAGGGTATAGTGGTAAATGTAGTCTCTATGCATTTCAGTAAGGCCTTTGATAAGATTCCACATGGCAGGCTGCTCTGGAATGTTATATCACGTGGAATGCTGGGGGGACTGACCAATTGGATACACAGTTGGCTTGATGATATGAAGCAGAGGGTTTAGTGGAAGGATGCTTGTCAGACTGTAGGCTTGGTCCATAGCTGTTTGTTACCTATGATTTGGTTGAGAATGTACAAGGTATGATTTGTAAGTTTGCAGATGACACTAAAATAAGTGGGAGCATGATCAGTGAGGAAGTTTATCAGAAATTGCAACAGGGCCTTAATCAGGTGGGGAAGTGGGCCGAGAAATGGCAAATGGAATTTAATAAAGAAGTGTGTGGTCTTGCATTTTGGAAACTCAAATCAAGGTAGGAGTTTCATGGTGAATGGGAGGGCCTTAAGAGGTGTAGTGGGCAGAGGGACCTTGCTGTTCAGGTGCATGGTTCTCTAAGAGTGGAGTCACAGGTAGACAGGGCAGTGGAGAAGGCTTTTGGCACATTGGCCTTCATCAGGCAGGACATTGAGTATATAAGTTGGAAATTTATGTTGCAGTTACACAGGACTTTGGTAAGGCCACACTTGGAGTTTTGTCATCTTGTTATAGGAAGAATGCTATTAAATTAGAAAGAGTGCAGAAGAAATTTACAAAGACGTTGCCAGGACCCAATGGTCTGAGTTATAGGGAGAGTTTGGACAAGCTAGCACATTTTCTTTAGTTTGTAGGAGCCTGAGGGAGTCCTTATAGAACTGTATAAGATCGCGAGGTGTATGGATACGCTTAATACTCTCAGTCTCTTTCCAAGGTGTAGAGAAACTAGGATTAAATGGGATCAGTTTAAGGTTAAAGTTAAAGGAATAAAGGGAACCTGAGGGGCCACGTGTTTACACAGAAGCTGGTACGTGGATGAGCTGCCAGCAGATGTGGTTGAGGGGGTACATTAACAACATTTCAAAAGCATTTGGATAAATATATGGATAGGAAAGAACTGGATGGATATGGGCCAACTGCAGGGAAATGGGGTGAGAGTGGATGGACATTTACAAGGTGTAGTCGAACCTCTCTGTTAATTAAAACCAAACACCCAGAAAAGCTCGCCTCACCTCGTAATCTGTTAAAATATGAACGACACAGATCTCCTACATTCCACTATTTAAACAAAAATTAACAAGTTAGATTATTAACCTTAATAGTGAACACTAAACAGCAACTATTCACAAATACACGCCCCTCTTTTCTTAGCTACTTACTATCTGACTCCAACTCTGTATAAATATGCTGTTCCAACAACCCACATATTAAACATTACAATCTCAAGACCACACAGAATCCATCTTCCCCTCTGTGTTCACTCTTCCAGCTGCTGATCTCCCTGGACCATGTTTTTTTTTTACTGCAAGTAGCTTTTACATGAACATGTATCTTTGATAGAAAGTGTTTGAGATAGCCAGTTAGCACTCCTGCTCTACAGCAGTTACTCTGCTGTTGGATGGCAGTGGCTCTCTCTCTACTGTTCAAAATGCTGCGTTTATATACTTCCCATGATACAATAATTCTCATAATTTGATTGCTTTCCAGGTTTCCAAACAATAATATTCAAATTCCGTTGGCTTCTGGTATCCCGAGCGTTATTTAAACTCTTTGGTTGTATTTGCATTGTTGTCAAAACAGCAAGCAAAACTCAGGGATCCATTTCTCAGCTGATGGTGACACGTGGAACAGGCTGACCTTTAGCTGGCATCTGTGGCTTTACTTTCTATTCAGCAAAACCCGTTCTGTCTTAAAGTGACCAGACATGCTTTTGGCTTCATAACACCTCCCCCCCCTTCAGAAAAAAAAAACATGAACCAGCAGAATGAAAGGATGGCTTCAGTTATTAACCTCTAATTAATCTTAATTCATTTATTATGAATTACAAAAGTATTAATCTCATCTATACCATACATATTAATTCTACACACATATATAACATTGCAATAAGTCAAATCTTATCAAAACGTTTTCCTTTAAATCTGCGATAACACATCTGCTATCACATTTTAGGACCCACAGCATGTATATGTTGTAAGTTTAAAGTCGGTAAGAAAAGACTCCAATTAAATACTCTCACATTTTGGCCTTTAAATATTCCAAAAAACGCGAGAGATTTGTCGTTATCCACAATCATCTCCAACATTTTTTTTGTCATATCAACATTAAAATATTGTCACTCCAGTGCGAAACTTAATCATTGTTTTTCAATAATGGAGACTTTGTATTTCTTTCTGGTGGATATTGACAAGTATCAACAGTAGCCAATTGGCCATTCAATTCTATCATCATCTTTCTGTATCAGTACATCTCCGTGCCCTATATCCCGAGCATCTAACACAATTTTCAAAGATTGTCAAAATATTCAGTGCAGGTAAAACTGGTGTGGTGGTTAATCCTGCTTTAAAATTTTCAAAAGCCTCCTGGCATTGTTCTGTCCACCATAATTCTGTTTCCTTCTTTAATAAATCAAGCAGTGGTGCCAATACGCTGCTGAAGTTTGCAACAAACTTCCGATAGAATCCACTCAGTTCCAAAAGTCGAAGCACCTCTTTCTTCGAGGATGGTCGTGGAAATTTCTCAAAGCCCTTCGTCTTTGTGTTCCATGGGGTCAACCTTCCATGTCCAATGTAATGTCCCAATAACGTCACCTCTGCCTTCGCGAATTCTGCTTTCTTTAAGTTTATTACCAAGTTTGCTTCTTGTTATCGTTCAACATGCTCTGGCAACTGTAACATGTGAGCTTTCAATCACTTGCTAAAGAACACTACATCATACAGATAAACTGCACAATTTGTACATCTGGTCACAACTCTGTTCCTCTGTCTTCAATATGTCTGGAGCATTATTCATTCACATGACATTCTCTAACATGTTTTGTCATATCCAGTAGCTTTGACAGATAGTTTAACTGTTAGACTCAACATTTTTTTTTAATTTGAAAGGGACCACTAAACCTGGCTTGATGGGATTTCCTACCACTGGTGACAATATTAATACGTCATCCCCACGGGAAATCGTCAAAGATTCAGAGTTTTTATCTGCCATCTGCTTCACTCTATACTGTGCCCTCTTCAGGTGCTGTTTAGATAACTCAACTACTCCATCTAATTTCTCCCTCACCTCACATACATAATCCAAGTGTGAAATCTCCGACTTTGGTCCTGTCAATTTATATTTAATTAATTTCAAAGGACCTCTCACTTCATGTACGAATATTAACTCAAAGGATGTAAAGTGAGTAGATTTATTTGGGTCATCTCTAATGGCAAACAATATAATGAGACGCCTTTATTCCAATCATTCGGGTAATTCTGACAGGACGCCGTTAATATTGTCTTCAGCTTCTGATGCCAACTTTCCAAGGCCCCCTGGGATTCGGGATGGGACGCACTTGATTCAAACTGCTGTATGCAGAAGCTATCCATGACATCTTTAAATAGCTGAGCGGTAAAATGAGACCCTTGGTCTGACTGAATCACACTGCGTAGCCCAGAGCGAGTAAAGAAAGCTACCAACTCCTCTACCTCCCTTTTTGCCTTCACACCCCATAATGGAATTATCCATGGAAATTGGGTAGACACATCCATTATGATCAGCAGATATTGGTTTCCACTTTTTTTTCAGAAAGGGGAGCTCCACAATTAATCATAACCCATGTGAAAGGTTCTTCGAATACAGGAATTGGCAACAACGGTGCTGGTTTTATTACTGCCTGTGACGTACCTACCATTTGGTATGTATGACATGTACAACAAAAATTAACCACGTCCTTGTGCATTCCAGCCACTAGAAATGCTTTAGCCTGAGTTTTCCGTGCATCAAATCCTTTGGCTTTTGCTTTCGCTTTTCCTTCATGTTGTAACTTATGACAGTGGGATCTTGTTACTACATAGTCTGGAAAAATCCCTGGGTATTATTCTTTTAATTGCCCAGTTTCCTGATCTTACTTTGGCTTCTCCACCACAAGGGGTGCCTCTCCCACCTTGGATCCTGCTTAATCATTCCTAAGAACAAACTGTATTCCTGGAACTGACAGTCTGTCACTCACTCTCACTGTTACTTCCCCAAATTTGATTTGGCACTCCAACCTGATGTTACACAAGGGAATGCTTAATTTCTGTCCCAATTCACAAATTATTACGCTGTTGAGTAACATGTCAGAAAGAGTGAAAATACTTCCATCTCTTACTATTAGAGGCCGAGAGAAAGTGAAGACTGCAGATGCTGGAGATCAGAGTTGAAAAGTGTGGGGCTGGGAAATCACAGCAGGACAGGCAGCATCCGAGGGGCAGGAGAGTTGACGTTTCAGGGATAGGTCCCTCATCAGGAAAGTGGGAGTTAAGGGAGAGGGAAGGGGCCGAGAATTAAATAGCAGGGTGGGAGTGGAGCTGGGTGGGATGTAGCTTGGAAGGCGATAGGTAGATGCAGGTGGGTCTGATAGTGATAGGTCGGAGAGGAGGGTGAAGTGGATAGGTGGTAGGACAGCTGGAACCCTCAAACTATACTGCATCATCTTTGACTTCACCAATTTCCAAATCTCCCCTTCCCCAACCTCATCCCAGATCCAACCGTTCAACTTAGCACTGCCCTCTTGAACTGTCTTAATTGTTCATCTTCCTTCACACCTACCCACTCCACCCTCCTCTCCGACATATCACTATCACTCCCACCTACATCTTCCTATCTCCCTCCCAGTGACCCTCCCGCCAGCCCAGCTCCTACCCTCGTATTTATCTTTCAGCCCCCCTTTCCCCCCACCACATTCCTGACAATGGGTTTCTGCTTGATATTCGATTGTCCTGCTCTTCGGATGCTGCCTGATCTGTTGTGTCTTTCCGGCTCCTCACTTCTCAACTATTAGAGACTGAGCAGATTCCGTATCTTGCAAAATTATAACTTCTTGTCCTCCCCCCAAATCCCATTTTTTCTTAGTAAGGTTTATCTACAGAGGAGAATTCTTTATAGAGGTCAGGCACTGACTCCATACACAGCTCCTGTCTAGGCTGTGCACTCTCCTGCAGCTCCTCGGCTCTACTTGGGGTCTCCTTTACCAGGTTCACTAATACCACTGGCTTAAACACTTTTACGACATCTTTTCGCAAAGTTTCTTTCTTCAACCCCTAGCACTGTGTGTCCCAGCTTACTGCAGTGAAAACACCTTTTCCCAGTGCCCTTCTTAAACCATCGGAACTGTAATGTTTATGTATTCCACTACGTTATTGTAAGAACACCTGAGGCCTTTCACTTCCTTTCAACCCCTTTAGGCTTTTCTTTCACCTGTGGTAAACTATTGCCAGTGTGCTTTTCTCTAGGTTTTGTAGTGTAGGATCTCCAATTCTCCCAATTTTTATCACTCACAGGAGCTAAATTTCATCTCATGCACCAATGCATATTCTCCTGCCATTCCTGCCGCGCTTCTCACTTCTTGAACTTTCTATTCATTCACATGAAATCTTACCCTCTGTGGAAGTGAGTCTTTAAACTCCTCCAGCAGAATAATCTCCCTTCGAGCCTCACAGGTCTTATCTATTTTTAAGGCCTGCACCCATCTAACAAAATGACTGTGGTTAATTCTTTCAAACTCAATATAAGTCTGACCTGGTTCCGTCTCTATATTTCTGAAGCGCTGTCTATATTCTTCTAGTACCAATTCATAAGCACGCAAAATATCCTGTTTGACATCTGCATAATCTCTTGCTCCCTCATGTGACAGCACGGCATATACCTCACAAGCTGTGCCCACCATCTTAGTCTGAACTAGCATTACCCACAGGTTCACTGGACATGCCATCTGCTGAGCCAATTTTGTAAATGAAATAAAAATGGTTTTGGCGTCTTTCGCACCAAAATATGGCAATGTATTAACATAGTTGTATACATCCCTACATTCCCCCTTCATCTTTGTCCTGCTAATTTAACTTTCTTATCTAATTCCAAACTTCTGAATTTCTAATTATCCCTCTCTTCCTTTTTACTCTCTTTCTCTTTCTCTATCTTCTCTCTTTTTCAGTCTCTCTCTTTATCTTCTAACTCCAGTTGCCCCACTTGCAATTTAAGTTTGTTCGAACTCGACTGCAGTTTCCTGCTTCTCTGATACACCAAAAGTGCTTGACCAACTCCATTATGATGACAGCTTTCCTTTTGTCTCTGGTGAAACCCAATTCTAATTTACATGTTAATTCTAAAAGTATGGCCTTCCTTTGTCTTTCTATACTTTCTTGGCAAATTTGGGAATCATCTTGAAACCTCAGAACCTCTTTAGTAATGTTAAAAAACATTTCTTTTAATTTAACCAACGACAAGGAAACAAAATTAAATTAATTTTCTCACCAGTTTTATTTGACGGTCTAGGTCTCTAACTGCCAAGTGATGGAATCTGCTGGGACCTTTTGTACCCCACATCTGTTCAAATCTATCCTAATCCCATACGACAAGCCCTCAAACCGTTATGATGTCGATGTCGAACCCCTCTGTTAATTAAAACCACACACCCAGAAAAGCTCAACTCACCTGGTAATCTGTTAAAACATGAGTGACAAAGTAGTCGCAAATTCCACGATTAAGAGAAAAATAACAATTTATAAATATGTATGTTAACTCGCGGAGCTTGAAGGTTTGTTTTCAGATGTTTTGTCACCATGACTAGGTCACCTCATCAGTGAGAGTCTCTGGTGACGCACCGGTGGTATGTCTTGTTTTTCTATTTATAGGTCTTGGTTTCTTAAGGTGCGTGATGTCATTTCCAGTTTTTTGTTCAAGGGAAGAAAGATAGGATCTAAATTGATGTGTTTATTGATGTACGTCTGGCTAGAATGTCATGTTTCTAAGAACTTTCGTGCGTTGCTTTGTCCTAGGAAGTGTTTGTTGTCACAGTCAACGTGGTGTCCTTCTTTTTCTGTATGTATGGAAACTAGTGAGAGTGGGTCATGTCTTTTGGTAGCCAGTTGGTGTTCATATATCCTGCTAGCACGACAACAGGACAGTCTGAAATGGAGGAAAAATGATTTATAAACACTGTTTAATCAGTGTGTGTTCAGATAAGGAAGATTGTTCATATGTGTCCAACACATTCTGAATGAACAACGGAGACACAGTTAACGAAAAATGATGCACAAGATGAATAAAATTTCTAAAGCATTACAACATTATTTGATCCTCATCTGAAGTGATACCTTCCCTTTCTCTTAACGTTCCCCCTTTTCTGGGATTCCCAACTCTCGTCTCTCATTCTTATCAGGATGTGTGTTATAAATTCTTGTTTCTGGTTTCCCAACTTATTTCAGTTAATCCCCTTTCTACCAGGAATTAGATATGTTGGCTTGCTGGGTTCTTTCCAAAGCTCGTGTCTGTCATATTGTTGGAGAGAAAAGTTATGGAATCAGACCCAGCATTTGAACATATTGCTCTGTTGCACATGCAATGCACAAAGGGCCACCATACAGGAATTGCCAAAATATTGAGTGAAGTACATCTACTTCTTTCAATAATATACTTTTCCCATTTTCCACATCTCCATATCTATATCCTCTCTCTCTCACGTTTTCCCTTTGTATCCAGTTAAGAAATCCACCAATTATTCTTCATGTCCCATCTCTCAAAACTCCTTCTGTCAGTTTATACCTAATGCTGTCTTCTCGATGTAATGTGGTTGTAATTAAGCAATGTAACTACAAAGACATGCGGGAGGAACTGGCCAGAGTTAATTGGAAGGGATGCTGAGCAGGAAAGACCATGGAACAGCAATAGCAGGAGTTTGTGGGGATAATTCGAAACATAATACGAGAAATGCAACCCCAAGAAGATGAAACATACTCATGGGAGAACAAGGCAGCCTTGAGTGATAAGGCATCAAACCAAAAGAGAAAACGTACAATGTGGTGAAGATGATTGGGAATCCAGAGAATTCATTGGCTCTGAAACTACATAACGCTGGCATCACTGACACTACAGAGCTCTTAATCATGGTCAGGGAAAGAAACAGAGGAAACACATTCACTTTAAACACAGAAAATGGCATTTCTCAAGGAAAACTATTCAGGTGAATTAAACATTTGAATTAGTATCAGTTAAATGCTTTTGCGGAATGTGTCAGATTGGAAGCAAGATTGGAAGACAGATCCTCAGCAGATTGAGAATATGAAAATGGAAGTATTTCCACATCAGGAACCAGGTTAGGTCACTGGTGCAGGGCTGATGGGTGAATGGGTGTCAGTGAGAATTGGGGAACAATTGCATTGCAGGTATTGCAGCTCGAAACTGCGTATTCATGTAGTGCTGTAGACCACAGCAGCAGGAGAAGCAGACATGCATTAAACCACAACCTGTAACTTTTTGCCAGGGTAAAACCTCAGTCTGTCATTACCATCAACACCATCTATGACTCAGTGACGAGTGTGAGTGAATATGTCAGAGTCAGAATCACATGAACCTTAACCTGATGCTAACTCATTAAAGCTACCGCGCTTGAACAACAAATCTGAAGGAAGCCCTGCAGTCCTGCCACATTCAGATATAAATGGTGATGGACGATTAAAGAAATGACTGGAGGAGCGGGCTCCACAAACATCCCCATCCTAAATAATGAAACAGACCTGCACATCAGTGTAAAAGAGAAGGATGTTTTATCTGCACCATCTTCTGCCAGAAGTGTTGAGTCGATGATACACCTCACCCTCATCATGATGCCCACAAAATCACAGATGGCAGTCTTCAGCCAACTTGATTCGCTGCACGTGACATGAAGAAACAGCTGAACACAGTAGATACGACACAGACAATGGGTCCTGACTCCATTCCTGCAATGGGACTGAAGACTTGTGCTGCACAACGAGCCGTGTCCCTGGGGAAGCTGTTTCATTCCAGCTCCAACTCTGACATCTCCCTGGAAATGTGGAAAATTACTCAGCTCAGTCCCATCCCCTAAAACGGGAATAATTACAATCTGACCAATTACCACCTCCTCATTCCCATCACGACAGTCAAATTGGTGGGAGTTCTTTTTGACAGAGCTGTCAAGCAGCACAGAAATAACCTGCTCAGTGTGGTTTTTGACAGGTCCCCATGTGGAGATGGTGCTGTTGTGGAAATGTCACTGGATTACTAATCCAGACCAGGCTAATGCTCTGGCAGCGGGTGGAAGTTAAAAACAATTAATAAAATATCGAGATCTAAAATCTGGTGTCAGTAATAGTGACCTTGAAGCCAATGTCGATTGTAAACAGAATTTCCTTTTCCAATATACTTTTAGGAAGTGAATCTCCCATGATTTCCTGGGCTGGCCTAAAACTGACTCCAAAGACCCTGACATGTAATAAACATTTCAATGCTTCTCTGAAATTGCCAAGCAAGGTACTCATTTGTATCAAACTACTCCGAGGTCTGAAAGGATGAAACCGGACAGAACACCCGGCCTCAGCATCAGTGTCGGAAAAGTGAATGGGAACACAGTCCTGTCGACACTGCAGAGACCTCCTTCCTAACATCTGAGAGCTTGTGACAACATTTACAGAGCTTTCCCATAGACTGCACAGAAACATCGGGAATGGAAAACACATTTAACCTCCCTATTCTAGTTCATGGAAAAATCTCCTCAATGCACTTACCCCACACGATATACATATCCGTTAAAGTGAGTAACATTGGGAAGCTATAAAATATGAAGTGCAGTAGTACGTTTGGTCCATCGAGTTTGCTAACCAATTCAATGTAATGATGGTTGGCCCTTCATTTCCGCACCATACTCCTGCTCTCCCACCATCAATTTACTGTCTCTAAATCCTTATTTATAATCAGTGTCTCGGTTTCCAGGTGCAAGCGAATTCCCCAGGTTCCCCAGTCAGTGAGAGCAGACATTTATTATCATCTCAATGCAGAGTGACTGTCTGTACCTAATACTGTGGCCCCTTGTTTTAGAAGTCCCAGCCATTGGAATTATCATCCCTGCTTCCAATCTGTCTCACCCTGTCAGAGTTTTGTATATTTCACTGAGATCTCCCCTCATTTTCCTAAACCCCATGGAATACTGGCCCAGTCACCTCAAACTCTGCTCCCACAACAAGCCCGTCATCCCAGAGATCAGTCTGGTCATCCTTCACTGCTCTCCATCAATGTCAGGTTTGACCTTTATTAGGTAAGGCGACCAAAACTGCAAACAATACTGCACATGGTATCTCACCAAGGCCCTGTACAGCTGCAGTAAGACACCTTTTCTCCTGGACTCGCATCCCCCTGAAGTGAAAGTCAACACACCATTTATCTTCCTCGCTGCTTTCTGTTTCTGCATTATTACTTTCAGCGGTTGGTGCACAAGGAGATGCAGATCCTTTTCAGTGTTGCAGCTCCCCACTTGGTGGGTCTGTGTACACTGGGCAGCGTGCCAATGCCATGTCCAGTATTGACATGTGGTTGCAGAACTCACTGCGCTGCATGGGTCTCAGCGGTTTATGCAGAAGGAAACAACAAAAAGGAGCATACGTCCCTTTGTAAATCAACGTGTTTCAACCAATCCCTTTCAAATGGTAGGCTGCCAATTTATCGTTACCACTAAAGTACATACCTTCACCTCTATCCCCATTGTTCTCCATCTGTCACGTATTTACCCTTTCACTCCAGTTGTCTTAGTCTTCTCGGTGCTTTTTTACATCCTCCTCACCCACTCACAATCCCACATCCGTTAGTGCTGTCAGCAGGATGGGATATATTGTATCTGATTCCAGCAACCCAATGTTTAATGGGCATTGTGAGCTGCTGGGCCCCAAGCACCGATCCCTGTGTCACCTCAGCAACCGTCCTCTGTTAATTTCTATTTATTTATTTCGTGAATCTAGGTGTCACTGGCTGGGCCAGCATTTATTGCCTGTCCCTAGTTGCCCTTGAGAAGGTGGTGGTGAACTGCCTTGTTGAACGCTGCAGTCCACCTGCTGCTGTTGACCTCCAATGCCATTAGGGAGGGAATTCCAGGATTCTGAGCCAGCGACTGTGAAGGAGCGGTGATATATTTCCAAGTCAGGATGGTGACTGGCTTGCAGGGGAACCTAAAGATGATGGTATTTCAATACATCTGCAGCCCTTGTCCTTCTAGATGGACGTGATCGTGTGTTGGGAAAATGGTCTCTGAGGATCTTTGGTGAATCATTTCATTTCAGCATGTAGATAGTAACACACTGCTGCTGCTGCTGCTGAGCGTTGATGGTGGAGCATGATGGATGAAGGGACAGTCAAACTGGCTGCTTTGTCCTGGATGGTATAAAGCTTCTTGAGTGTTGTTGGGGCTGCACCTATTCAGGCAAATTGCGACTCTTCTATCACACTTCTGACTTATTCATTGTAGATGATGGACAGACTTTTGGAAGTCAGGATGTGAGTTACTCGCCGCAGTATTCCTAGCTTCTGACCTGCTCTTATAGTTACGGTGTTCATGTGGTGAGACCAGTGAGTTTCTGAGCAATGATTACCCACCAGGACTTTGATACTGGGGATTCAGTGATAGTAACACCATTGAATGCCAAGGGCCAGGTTAAATTATATTTTATTGGTGATGGTCACGGTCTGGCTTTTGTGTTGCCGGAATATTACTTGCCACTTGTCAGCCTGGATACTGTCCAGATCTTGTTGCCTTTGAACATGGACTACTTCTGTATCTGAGGAGCCACAAATGTTGCAGAACATTGTACAATCATTGGCGAACATCTCCACTGCTGACCTTAAAATGGAGGGAAGGTCATTGATGAAGTAGCCCTAAAGACGTTTTCCGCCACTGCTCGAGGGACTCCTACAGATTTGGAACTGAGTTGACTGACCTTTATCAACCATGACCACCTTCCTACGTGTTAGGTATGATTCTAACCAGCAGGGAGTTTGCCCCTGATACCCATTGATTCCAGTGTTGCTAAAGCCCCTTGATAGCACACGTAGTCGAATGCAGCCTTGATTGAAAGGGCTGTCACTCTCACCCTATCTCTGGAATTCAGCTCTTTTGTCCATGTTTGAACCATGGTAATGAAGTCAGGAGCTGAGTGGCCCTGGTGGAGCCCAAACTGGGTGGTGACCAGGGTATTGCTGAGCAGGTTGCTGTTTAAAAGCACTGAGACCTTCCACCACCTTACTGATGATCGAGAGTAGACTGATGGGGTGGTATTTGGCCGAATTGGATTTGTTCTGCTTTTTACATTCAGGAGATACTTGGGGTAATTTTCCACATAATCGGGAAAGCCATTGTTGTAACTGGATTGAAACAGATTTGCCAGGGGAGTGGCAAGTTATGGAGCACACGTTTTCAGTACTATTGCAATAATGATGTCAGATTATCCACCTTTTGGAGTATCCAGTATCTCCAATCGTTTCTGGATATCGCGTGGACTGAATCGAATTGGTTGATGACTGGTAACTGAATTGCTGAGGACCACTGGAGGGGGCTGAGATGGATCTTCCACTCAGCACTTTTGACTGAAGATTGTTGCGAATGCATCAACCTTATTTTATAAACTGAAGTGCTGGGCTCTTCCATCATGGAGGAAGGGGTTATTTGTTGAATCTCTTCCTCCGGTGAATTGTTTAATTGTCCCCAACGTTTCTCGGCTAGATGTGAAAGGACTGCAGAGCTTAGATCTGTTCCTTTGCTTGTGGAATCACTTAGTTCTTTCTACCACTTACTGCTTATGCTGTTTGGCGCACAAGTAGTCCTGCTTGGTGGCTTCACCAGGCTGACACCTCATTGTCAGGTATGCCTGGTGCTGCTCCTGCCATCCTGCACACTCCATTGAACCAATGTTGATCCTCTGGATTGATGGTAATTGTTGCGAGGGGGATATATCAGGCCATTAGGTTATGCGGGATGCTTTAGCTGCTATTGATGACCCACAACACCTTATAGACATCCAGATTTGAGCTGCTAGATCTGTTCGAAGTCTGCCCTATTAAGCACCATGATAGTACCACCCAAAAGGGTGGAGGTTATTCTCAATGTGCAGGTGTGACTTTGTCTCCACAATGACTATGCCGTGGTCTCTCTTACCGATACTGTCATGGACAGATACTTCTGCAACTGGCAGATTAGTAAGGCTGTGGTCAGTATGTATTTTCCTCTTGTTGGTTCCTTCCCCATCTGCTGCAGAACCAGTCGAGCACTTATATCCTTTGGGGCCTGACTAGCTCGATCAGTAATGCTGTAGCTGATATACTGTTGGTGGTGAACATTGAAATCCCCCACCCAGAGTAGATCTTGCGTACGTGCTACCCTCAGTGCTTCCTCCAAGTGTTGGTCAGCATGGAGGAGTACTGATTCATCAGTTCAGAGAGGCTGGTACATGGTAATCAGCAGGAGGTTTCCTTTCCCATATGCAAAATAATACCATGAGACTTCATGGGATATGTAGTCACTGTTGAGGACTCCAAGAGCAATTCCCTTCCAACTGTATCCCACTGTGCCGCCACTTCTGCTGTGTCCGTCCTGCTGATGAGACAGGAGATATTCGGCGTAGGTACCGGGGTGTCTGGGATATAGTCATACTCACAGAATCATACCTTCCAGACAATGTCAGGCTGTTGCTTGACGAGTCTGTCTATTTCAATTCACCGTTTCCTGCCAGCTGTCCCATTCTAGAAACATGTCCATATATTAGCCCCAATCCACTCAGATTTGATTTTGCAAATTGGGCTTGGAGCTTTCGCCAAAATATTTCTAAACATCAACATTTTTTACATCCATTGCTTCTCTTTCATTTGTCTTCCAGTCTGTTTCTCAAACATAATTCCAATTTCATAAATCTACGTTAGTGTTGTCTATGACCATTACTTTCAGTCACAATAATTTCTCCTGAACCATTTACTTACTATGCTCTATATTCAATTTACTCTATTATTTTCCCACACCAGACTTGGTTTTCCTAGTTTTGTTTGAAAGTTCTGTGAAGATAGAACTAAAGTAGTGGCTTCATAGTTCTGCCATTTCCCTGTTTCCCATTCTCTAATCTCTGGTTCAAACTGTAAGGAAACTGCACTTGTTTTCTCATATTTCTCGCATTGTCATAATTTAACAAGCTATTACAGTTTGCTCTTTTAACCCTTGTGAATATACTCTTCAGAAAGCCATCAATTCCTGCTTTAAACTGCTCAACAATTGACCTTCCACACCATACACTCACAGGAGCATAGACTCTGTGCCAACAGAAATACAGCACGATCTATATTAGTCCCACTTTCCTACACCAGGCTCATAACCTGGAATGTTATGAGACTTCCAAGTGCTCGTCCAAGTACTTTTTAACGATTGTGAGTTTACCCGTGATAATTCCCCTCTCAGGAAGTAATCCCAGAACCCCACATCCTCGAGGTGGAAAAATGTTTAAATCCTCTCTGAACCTCAAACCCTTCAGTTTAAAAGTGTGCTCCTTTGTTCTTGACCCTCTCACTAAAAGGAACAGCTGCTGTCTATCCACCCTGTCCGTGGCGCTTATAATCTTATCCTCCTGAATCACGGACACCTCAGCTTTCTCTGCTCCAAAGTAAACACCCCGAGCTCATCCAGCCTCTCTCCATAGCTGATACGCTCCATTCCAGGGAACATCCTGGTGAATCACCTCTGCACCCTCTCCAGTGCAATAACATCCTTCCTGGAATGTGGCTGCCAGAGCTAAATACAGTACTCCATTTTGGCCGAACCAAAGCCCTGTATTGCTCTTATAATCGACGTCCTGATTAGGAAACGCTACACTCAAGGTCCAATTCTTAACTAGTTCATTAACCTGTCCAGTCACATTCAAGGATGTGTGGAGAAGCACAGTCTCATCTTCCCAGTGTGCTGCCATTCATTGAGTCCTCCCCGTCTGGTTCCTTCTCCCAAAGTGCATCACCTCATATTTATCAGGGTGACATTCCATCTGCCATTGATCTGCCCATCTGACCAATCATCTGCATCTTCCTGTAACTTAAGGCCTTCCTCCTCACTGCGAACCAACCGGTCAATCTTTATGCCAAACATACACTTACTTGTCACACCTCCCCCAATCTCCATCTCGCCCCCTCCACATTTGCATCTTTTTTTAATGAATAACACAAACAATAAGGAACATAGCACTGATCCCTGTGGTACACCAGGGGACACTGGTCTCCAGTCACACAAACAGCCTTCTCCCACCACCCTCTGCCTGCTGCCACTAAGACAATTTTCCTTGTAACTTGTCAAGTTATCCTTCATATTGTGAGATTTTACATTATTTCTCAGTTTCCCAGCTGGAAATTTGTCAAATGCCTTCCTACAAAACTAAACAATCGACCTCTCAAACTAATTCAATCAAATCCATTAGATGCGACTTCCTTCTGATAAAGTTATGTTGATTATCCCTGATCAAACCTTGCGACTCTGATTGGAGTTCAATTTTCTCCTTCCCTATTTTCTCCAGTAGTTTCCTTAACAGTGATCTAATACTCGTTCGTCTATAGTCACCTGGACTATCTCTCCCACCCTTACTGGGAAGTGCAATCGTATTAGCAGTTCGCCTGTCCTCTGGCACCTCCCCTATGGTCAGATTCTTGGCCATAATTACAGGCCAGTTAGTCTTACGTCGGTGGTAGGCAAAGTAATGGAAAGGGTACTGAGGGATAGGATTTATGAGTATCTGGAAAGACACTGCTTGATTAGGGACAGCCAGCACAGATTTGTGAAGGGTAGGTCTTGCCTTACAAGTCTTATTGAATTCTTTGAGGAGGTGACCAAGCATGTGGATGAGTGTAGAGAAGTGGATGTAGTACACATGGATTTCAGTAAGGCAGTTGATAAGGTTCCCCATGGTAGGCTTATGCGGAAAGTCAGGAGGCATGGGATAGAGGGAAATTTGGTCAGTTGGATAGAAAACTGGCTAACCGGTCGAAGTCAGAGAGTGGTGGTAGATGGTAAATATTCAGCCTGGAGCACAGTTACAAGTGGAGTTGCGCAGGGATCAGTTCTGGATACTCTGCTGTTTGTAATTTTTATTAATGACTTGGAAGAGGGAGTCGAATGGTGGGTCAGTAAATTTGCAGATGATACGAAGATTGGTGGAGTTGTGGATAGTGAGGAGGGCTGTTGTCGGCTGCAAGTGGACTTAGATATGATACAGAGCTGGGCTGAGGAGTGGCAGATGGAGTTCAACACTGCCAAGTGTGAGGTTGTCCATTTTGGAAGGACAAATAAGAATGCGGAATACAGGATTAACGGTAGGATTCTTAGTAAGGTGGAGGAGCAGAGGGATCTTGGGTTCTATGTTCATAGATCTTTGAAAGTTGCCACTCAGGTGGATAGAGCTTGTAAGAAGACCCATGGTGTATTAGCGTTCATTAGCAGAGGGATTGAATTCAAGAGTCGTAAAGTAATGTTACAGCTGTACAGGACTTTGGTTAGGCGACATTTGGAGTACTGTGTGCAGTTCTGGTCGCCTCACTTTAGGAAATATGTGGAAGCTTTGGGGAGGGTGCAGAGAAGATTTACCAGGATGTTGCCTGGAATGGAGAATAGGTCGTACAAGGATAGGTTGAGAGTGCTAGACCTTTTCTCATTGGAACGGCGAAGGATAGAGGTTTATAAGATGATCAGGGGAATAGATAGAGTAGACAGTCAGAAACGTTTTCCCCGGGTACAACAGAGTATAATAAGGGGACACAAATTTAAGGTGAAGGGTGGAAGGTATAGGGGAGATGTCAGGGGTAGGTTCTTTACCCAGAGAGTGGTGGTGGCATGGAATGCGCTGCCTGTGGGAGTGGCAGAATCAGAATCATTGGCGAACTTTAAGTGGCAATTGGATAGGTACATGGGTGGGTGCTTAAGCTAGGACAAATGTTCGGCACAACATCGTGGGCCGAAGGGCCTGTTCTTTGCTGTATTGTTCTATGTTCTAGATCCTGTCTTACAGCATCGTATTTACCCTTCCCCCAATTGTAAAACCTACCCTGTTGCACGCACCTATCTCTCTCCATAACCAAGGTGAAAGTCACATAATTGTGGTCACCATCACCAAAATGTTCACCTGCTAACAAGCCCATTACCTGTCCCGGTTACTTACCAAGTACCAAATCCAATATGGCCTCCCCTCTGGTCGGACAATTTACATACTGAGTTAGAAAAGCTACCTAGACACACTTCACAAACACCGCCCCATCCAATCTACTTGATCTAATGAGCTTCCAATCAATATTTGGGAAGTTGATATCGCCCATGACCACTACCCTGTGGCTTCTGCACCTTTCCAAAATCTGTTTCCCAATCTGTTTCTCCACATCTCTGCTGCTATTGGGGGGCCTATAGTAAACACCCAACAAGGTGACTGCTCCTTTCCTCTTTCTGACTTCAGCCCATACTACCTCCAAAGGCAGATCCCCCTCGAACTGCCTTTCTGCAGCCATCATACCATTTCTAATTAGCAACGCCACCCCCCCTCCTTTTTTACCACCCTCCCTAATCCTACTGAAACATCTGTAACCAGGAACTCCAACAACTATTCCGGTCCGTCTTCTATCCACGTTTCCGTGATGGCCACAACATCGTAGTCCCAGGTATCGATCCACGCCTTAAGTTCACCCACCTTATTTCTGATACTCCTCGCGTTAAAGTATACACACTTGAACCCATCTCTGTGTCCGTAAGTATTCCCTGTCAGTGCTACCTTCTCCACAGCCTCCCTACATTCCTGGACATCCTGAAAAACAGCTATCCTACTTGCTGGACTACAAGTCCGGATCCCATCCCCCTGCCAAATTAGTTTAAACCCCCGAGAAGAGTGCTAGCAAACCTACCTCCCAGGATATTGGTGCCCTTCTGGTTCAGGTGCAGCCCGTCCTGCTTGTACAGGTCCCACCTTCCCCAGAATGCAGTCCAATTGTCCAAATACCTGAAGCCCTCCCTCCTACACCATCCTTGCAGCCACGTGTTCAACTGCACTCTCTCCCTATTCCTTGCCTCACTGTCACGTGGCACCGGCAACAACCCAGAGATGACGACTCTGTCCGTCCTAGCTTTTAGCTTCCAGCCTAACTCCCTGAGCTTCTGAATGACCTCCCCACCCCGCTTCCTATCTATGTCGTTGGTGCCAACGTGCACCACGACTTCTGGCTGCACACCCCCCCCCCCCTTAAGGATTCTGAAGACACGGGTCCGAGACGTCTCGGACCCTGGCACCCGGGAGGCAACAAACCATCCGAGAGTCTCGCCCATGTCCACAGAACCGCCTGTCCATCCCTCTAACTATAGAGTCTCCTATAACTAGCGCTCTCCACCTCTCCCCCTTTCCCTTCTGAGCCTCAGAGCTGAATCTCATGCCAGAGACCCGGTCACTTCAGCTTACGCCTGCTAGACCGTCCCCCCCCCACCCCCCCAAAACAGTATCCAATGCTGTATACTTATTGTTGAGGAGAACGACCCAGGGGATCCCCGCACTGCCTGCTTCCTCCCCTTCCCACCTCTTACTGTTACCCAGCTACCTCTGTTCTCTGGCGTAGCTATGTCCCTATGGCTTCTATCTATCACCCTCTCAGTCTCTTGAATAATCCTCAGTTCATCCAACTCCAGTTCCAGTTCCCTAATTCGTTCTGTGAGGAGCAGGAGCTGACTGCATTGCCTGCAGATGAAGTCAGCGGAAGCATCGGTGGTCACCCCTACCTCAAACATCCTGCAGGAGGAACATTCCACTGCCTGCGCTGACATTACTCTGCACTTAGTCTCCAAAACAAGAACACTGAGTAGCTTATCTGTGGACTTTAAAGTTAGGTTAGAGGAGGAGGATGGGAGGGAGGCCCTACTTTGTGTGGACTGGGGTCTGGAACACACCCACGCAAATATCAATCACTTACCTTCCCGACCAGCTCTGCGCTCCAACTTCACTTCCGCCCACCTCGCGCAACTCTCTGCTGTGAAAAGACCGTTGGCGTCGAGGTAAGTTCTTAAATATCAATCACTTACCATCCCGACCAGCTCTGCGCTCTAAGTTCACTTCCGCCCAGCTCGCGCCGCTCTCTGCTGTGAAAAGACCGTTGTCGTCGATGCTGACAGACATGTCGATTTTTTCCAGAAATGAATAGGCACAGAACAAATTTTTACTAAAACAAATAACTATGGATACTGGAAATAAAAATACAAAAAATACTGGAGAAACTGGGAGCTTTGTAAAGTGTCACTGGACCTGAAAGTTTAACTCTGCATTCACTCCAGAAGATGCTGCAATATTTTCAGTAATTTCTTCAGCAATTCTGAAACTGCAAATAACTGGCATCACTGACACTACAGAGCATTGAATCATGGTCAGGGAGAAAAACAGAGGGAAACACATTCACTTCAAATACAGAAGTTGACATTGTGGAAACGAAACGATTTAGATTATTACGTTAAATGGATTGAGATAAAGTAACAAATTGGAGGCGTGACACCAGGGAGATGCCCTCAGCAGAATGAGAATATGAAATTGGAAGTGTTACCGCATCAGAAACCAGGTTAGGTCACTGAATGCAGGGCTGATGCCAAGGTCGGAATCACGTGCACCTGAACCTGTTGACAACCAATTAAAGCTACCACACGTGACTGGTTGCATTCCAAATAGCAGAATTAACTTCTGATCGAGAGGGGGAAATGATCCCAAGACTAACAGATCGGACCTAAGCTCTGTCGTCCTGTTAAACCCAAGCATAAATGTCGATGGAGTATTAAACAATTTACTGGAGGAGAGGACTCCATAAATATCCTCATCCTAAATATCGGAACAACTCTATACAGCAGTGAAAAAAAGTCAAGGGTGTGGTGTCTGCACTACACTCAGCCAGATGTATTGAGTGGATGATCCAACACACATTCATCATGATGTCCACAGACTCACAGATGCTCGTCTTCCAGCAATTCGATTTGCTGTACATGACATGAAGAAACACCTGAACACAGTAGATACGACAAAGGCATTCTCTGCCTGAGCCATCAGCAGAGGCTGGGTGTGATACATATTTGATTGGAAAGGGTCAGTGGGAATGTGGGTCCGGTTTGGTTCATCTTTATTCCTAATTATTCTGTCGTTCTGTCTGAAAAAAGGTGGTGACTTGTTGTTCAATTAAGACAGTTTTGAAATAACAGTCCCACAATTTAATAAGGACGTCTCTTTCACTTTAGTGCTGTGCTACCTGTGGTGTTCTCATCCTCAGGGATCAGTAAAGACTCGGTTATTGAAGATTTACAAGGCTCAGCTCGACTGAGCTTTGCTGGACAGAAGGTTCAGTGTTTGTAGGAAACAGACAGGAAATGGATGGTCAGACAAACTCGGATCAGCCATGAACATTATGAATGGTGCAGCCGAATGGGCAACTTCTGCCCCTACGCCATGTGTTGTTCCCTCAATCGACACTTTGAGGCTGTTACAGAGATATACTGCTGTCCCTAACCCATGTGTTGTTCCCTCAATCCAGCCCTCGACGCTGTTACAGGGTTGGGGACCACCCCATTCAGTCAGACAGGATCGTCACAATGAGACAAGAGGAGACGATTCTGCCCCTCGAAGGAATTACACAGTAATATAGTATGAAATAATTAGGTTCATTTAGTACATTACACAGCCCAGGAGGAGACCTTTCAAACTGCCTGAATGGCGACACCAGAACAGGGAATGTATCGCTCACAGGAAATAGAGAATAGACACAAATGTTTATTTTCAGGCTGCAAAGCTGTAACTGATGGAGTGCCTCAGAGGTCATTGTGGGGTCATCAATGATCAATAATCTGTATCAAAGATCTGGAGGAAGGGGAGGGAATGTTTTGGAGCTTAGTTAGCTTGTACACCAAGATGGCCATTCAATGTTGTGTCAAATGGAGGTAGTGAGTCTACAATGCGATGTAGACAGGGAAGGTTAGTGAGCAAACCTTCAGCAGAAATAACACAAAGTAAGTTGATTATTTTGGCATGAATGATGAAACAACGGTAATCAATTTAAATGGAGAGAAATTGCAGAACTCTTTGATACAGGCGGGTTCCATGTTTTTGGTACCTGAATCATATGAAGTCAGTCTGCAGGTGCAGCAAGTGATTTGGGAGGTAAATGGAATGTGCTGTTTTTGGCAAAAGGTATCAGGTTCAATGGCAGAAATGTTTAACTGCATCTGTACAGGGCATTGCTGAGACCACACCTGATGCATTGTGTGCAGTTTTTATCTCCTAAAATAAAATGAAAGGAGATAATTCTTTTCGAAGATTTTCAAAGAGGTTACCCTTTACTCATTCCTGGAATGCTGGCCTTTTGTTCTGGGGGATTATCAGTTTCGATCTTAGCTAAGAAATAGTATTGAACCATCGATGACTTTCTGAAAAGTGCATCAACTGGATGCGTATTATCTCTTGAAAACATTTTAAGAAAAAGATGTATTGATATTAACACACATACATGACGACACCTACCGATATTTACAACGTCCACAGACACATGTCTTTAAATTTAAAAGTGGGTACATTTTTTGCGATTGAAAGGAATGACGCACTTGCATATAATCTATAATCAATTTTTCCATAGAATATTCCAGGAGAGCGCACATGGCCCAGTTTGATGTTCAGTTGACATTATCGTATGTTCCAACATAGAGAGGGAGAAAAATGTTCCCTGGCTGAGATGCAGCAGCCAATTGATCCCTCTCTCTTACTTTATTCCGCCAGATAGCAAAGTGTGAGACCAGAAAATACCTGAGTTATCTTTACCACTTGTGAAGGATTCCTGGTGAGGATTCATTGGAATCTCTTCACTGCCTGAAACAAAGGGAATTCAGCCAAATCCAACTGTTCTAGAAAGAAATCGCACGACCAATACATTGTGTGAGCAGAATAACTTCAAAGACAGAATAACATTTGGGGCACTCCATCATTTTAACATTTGTTATGAGTTCAAATTTCTCTATCTCACATTTCTCTCGAAAATGACCTACTCTGAGACCTATATCATTGGCCACATCACTAAACTGGTTGCATTTCAGGTTGGTGTAACCAGTGGAGGATTGGGACTGAACAAGGAAACAGTGACCCTCCAACTTTGCATGGAACACAAATGAGAAATTCTCAAAGGACTGTTCAAGTGTAATTGCTTTCCCCAGACGTTTGTGGTGCCTGGATGTTTACATTTATTCAAAGTTGTATTTGGTGACATTTGACAGACAAGTGAATTTAGGAAAATGGTATACAGACAGAAAAGTGCTGCTGAGACCACAATCTTTGTGCATGGTAGAACGGTGACAAAGTGGCCCACTCCTGCTGCTCAGCCGTACGCTCCGATGTTCCATTCAACACTTCACCATTCCTGCAAAGAGCAGATCGAGGCCACTTCCTCCAAATCCCTGGTCTACAGTAACACAGGATATCATTCATTCCCTCCAGACTATCACGCACGGTTTAGTGTGGGTTGGAAAATGTTATTGGGAAATAGAGGCTGGGTTCGAAAGATGCTCTTTACTGCTCTGGTCTCTTTACTGAGTGTCTCCTTTCTGCAACTCGTGCTTCAGTTTGTTGGTCATATTATTGACCCAGATTCCCTGTGAATATAGCCCCCATACCTCACTCAGAGATGACTCACAAAATACTTTACTCTCTCTAATTGCAACATTCAATAACAGAACGTTCAGGAAAATTACAACCATTAACTTTGTAATTACAGAATATGAAGACAGAAGGATCAGGATCGGTAATTCGGACGATCAAGCCATTGTATACAATCATGGCTGATCTACAGTTGACTTTAACTCCTCTTTAATGCCAATTCGTCACACCCCTTAGCTCTCCAACAGGTCAAAAATCCATCTACATCCTCCTTAAATACTTTCAGTGATGTAGCTCCAATAACTCTCGAGCCCAGATAATGTCTGACAGTGATTACCCTCTGTAAGAGAAAAACACTCCCCACACATACACCGTCACCTATTGATATGAACAAGAGGTGAACACAGGGGCTCAGAAAAGAGTGAATGGCTTTGATATCAAGGCAGTATTTGACTGAGGATGGCATCGGGACCGCCTACTTACTTGAGCTGAATGGGAATCAGATGTAACCTCCCACTTGTCTGGGTCTTTCAGAGCACTAAGGAAGATGCTTGTGGTCACTGGCCAACAGTCCTCTTAGTTCTGGGACATCTCTGCAGGAGATCCTCAGGTTAACCTCCTCAGCACAAACATCTTCAGCTGCTCCTTCCATGTTTTCCCCCATCATAAGATCTGTAGTGGGGATGATGACTGAAGATCACACAATGCTCAGAGCATTTTGTCCCTATCAACCGTTCTGTGTCCATGTGCAGCAAGACGTGGGCAACATTCCGTTTTGAGCTGTTAAAGTGCCGGTAACAATCATGTAACAGTACGGCCAGACACTGCGCATTTCTACAGTTCAAACAGGAGCTCACTCACCATCTCAAGTTGGTTACACACGGATATATGGAAGCCATTCAGCAAACGACTGAACAAGAAGAGGGACAGCCCATTTTATCCTCCTGCCTGTTCCACAGGAAGAGAAGGGGTCTGTCAGTTCATCGAGCTGTTAAACAGGAGCAGGCAAAGCCCAATCAGACCCTTAAACCTGTTCCATTAGACCAGGAGGAAGCTATTCAGCCCCACGAGACACTTATACAGGAACAGCAGGGTGTCATTGATAGTCCAACATGACAAACCAATGAAACTGAGACTGCACTGATAGAGGGCTCTATGGTATTTATCTTGGCTCCACTATTTGTGGAACGTGTGCTACTTTAACACGATTTGCTGGCAGTGAGGATGGAAGCCAAATGTTTTGTGTCAAGTCTCAAGGAGGCATCTTCCATCTCCGAGAAGACACATCCACGTTCTCCATTGAGGTCAGATGTTGCAAGGAAGAGTTAACTCTTTTATAATGAAGGTCTTGTGGCTCCTGTCCGGATTATGGATAACATGACGTTCATTGCAGGATCACACACCAGTTGAACTGTATTAATATTTGGAGAGTTTATTCAAAAGCCTGAACCTCTCTCTCTTTCTCTCCCTCTGTCTCAATCAAAATAGGGAGTGCGTGCGGTTGGGTGGAACATTGGTAGAGGCTCTTAAACTATCGAGAATCCTGTAACCCGAGTGACAAAAATGCCATGGAATTCATCTCTGTGTCAGTGCCTGTTTAGATCATCATGAGTGATTGTCCATCTCCCTTAAGGTTCAATGCAATCACCTCTTATTCTCTCACTGAGCTTCACTCACTGCTCATGGTGCCATCATCTCATGGATTAATCGAGTGAAACTTCAGAGAAAGTCTATCCACAGTACCCCAAATACTGCCTCAAAAACACTCTCAGGGCTGATTGCAATAATCCTTTTCTCTCACTTATACATCGCCATTTCTTTCCTGTGCCACAAAAAGCCATTTCTTCTCTATGCACTACGTCTGATATGGAATTCATAAGACCCTTACATCCGTATATCAGCATCAATAAAGCTTGCACCAGCAATGCCTATGGAGATATGCAATACTCTCGGGGAGAACTTCGATGAGTTTGAATACACCCAAACTAGGGGATGGTCACTGAATAGAAATGAGCTGTAGGAATACGTGAAAGAGGCAGAGGAGGGGAGCTATCTTTACTTTTGATCTTCTCTCACAGAATGTATGCAGCCCTGGTGAGGCCAATATGTTATGCTGATCCTGAACTGAGTGGCTGGTTCAACTGTTCCACAGGACAGTAAAGAGTTAAACACATTGCTGGGGGTTTGTAGTGTTACAACACAGGAGCAATTCTCCTGCTTAATTAAAACCAGAAACAGAGAAAAGATTTATGCCATGCAGTAATGTGTGATAATTCTAGAGTCCAAAACTATTAAAAGTAAAAATTAACAAATTTATTCTTAAAGTATAACAGAGAATAATAAACCAACTACTGTTTACAACTTCTTCCTCTAACCTATCTTTTACCTTCCCCCTCCACAATATTAGTCTGATAATACGCCGAATGAAGATTTACAAAGCAAAACTTCTAACCTCAAAACCAGGAAGCTTTCGGTTCTTCTCCGTATTCCTGTTTTCTTTTCTTCTTGGGGATTCTGTTTCACCAGTTGCTAATCAATAAAAGTACCCTTAAGAGAGCTATTTTCAGGCAGTCTTTGCTTTCTAGTAGCTTGGTAGTTCTCCTCTCAACTGTTCAATTTCCGCAGTCCTGTACCTCCCAAACCATTCGACTGTGTCATTGGCCTTTACAATTGTCAATATACTAAATTCATACTTGATTAGAGGTGGGTATTTTGGGTTATAATTTAAAGTGTTTTACTGAATTTGTTTTTGGCTCGGGACAAGGAGCTAATCGAGTTTTTCAACCAAAGGTTACATTATATCTATTTTTCAGAGCACATGGTGCTGTCAGGTAGTTATTGCTGGTTTTTAATTCTCTTAAAGGTACAGTACACCCACATGTTCATCACAGAAGTTACACGGAAACCTGACGAGGGAAGCATGACACATTGACTTCCCTAAAGGACATGAGGCAAGCAAATGGGTTTTTATAACAAATGATAATGGTTGCTTTTATATTCCACCAATTTCCTTCATGAGAGATTCTGTTGTTCTAAATTATGTGTCAATGGCTTGACCATCATAAACTGTATTCCCAAATGTGCACAGAAAAAGTTAAACATCATCAAGAGCAATTATTTAGTGACGGACATGTGGTTAGAAGGAACTTAAAACTGTTGCATCCGTATTGTACAAAGTCACAAGTCATGCTTTATTCAGAAGTTGCACTGAGACTGAGGACGAGACTGGGATTTCATGATGGTGGTACAGGATTGGTGAGTGGGGAGGACATGGAGATGTAAATCTGTGAAGGACAAAATGGATTATGGAGTTTGAGAACAGTCTGGTTCCATCTTGCATACCAGTGAGTAATTCGGAAATAGTAGTTTGGTAGTTATAATTTATAAGGAAAGGAAGTTTTGTTTGGAACTGAAGACATTGGCTTCCACTTTCTAAAATTTATATATCATGAGCAGAAATTCAGATCAACCCTGTTTTGTAGACAAATATAATGACTTACCAGGAACACCAACTATCGCGAGGATGGGATAGTAACCACCTTGAATAATCCAAAGGATATACTTGATCCGCGATGTTAATGATATCCAAGGCCGGGAAACATAGTAAAGACTAGAGTATAAAATCCTGCCCATTGTTGGAACAGTCCAGTCTAATGTTCTCAGATTATGATCCATTGTTGTACCATTAGAGTCTAATGTTCTCTGATTCTGATCCATTGTTGGAACAATCCAATCCTAGGTCCTCAGATTTTGAACCATTATTGTAACGTTCCAGTCTCATGTTCGCGGAATCTGATCTCTTCACCCCCTCTCACTCGAGCTGATGCTCCCTGTTAGTGCTGTCAGTGATGATCGTACTCATACTATGGGATAACACATTTACAGAGCGCATTTATCATTCAATGATGGAAACTCTCCACTGGGATAATTAGGATCCACAGAGATTGACATTAATCACAGTCACTGAACAAATATCTCCAGTTATCCTCTTTGATTTCAATATTCATGTTATTAAAAATCAAAACAACGTTTAAAATTTACACATTTGGAATGAGATATATGGGGGTGACTAAAGGAAGGAATATGGAAGATGGAAGCTTAATTGTATACAATTATTCAATCTACCTTAGATATGGGAGTCATGCCAAAGGATTGTCAGAACATAAACTGTTTCTCCGTTTATAAATGGAAACATAAAGTCTGTAACTACTGATCAGTGATTATAATGTCAGTAAAATATGGAGGGAACATTTCTAGTCCATAATCAGACAGGAAAATGTGACTACAACAACATGAGTTACAACAGACAAATGGCATGGATATGTTAACAGAGAATATGATGTGTCACACAATTCAGATAGTTATTTGAAAGATCAGACAGGGCCGGTGAGGGTCTTGCTCTTAATGTTGTCAATGTCAATCAAATGTGATTAAGTACCATGCATTGGATTTCAATTGCAGTGTGATTATAATATTGGAGACATGGCTGCTGAGACTGGAAGGATGGAACATGATATTTCCCAGTCATCTGTATTGGAAAGTTACTCTGTATAAATCATATGAAGATTAATTCTAGGGTACATCTCCAATAAGGAATAAGGAGAGCTAATATTAACCAAGCAACCAGAATACATTGGAGCAGAAATTTGTCCATTCAGAGCATTAAACCTGCTCTGCCATTCAATGATGGCTGTTAAACTTCTCATCCCCATTCTCTCGCTTTCTACCTGTAACCCTTGATCAACTTTGCAATCAAGAACCTATCTGTCTCACTCTTAAATATACTCAATGGCCTTGCCTCGATAGCCTTCTGTAGCAGAGAATTCCATATATTCTGTAGCAGAGAACTCTCTGGCTGAAGAGGTTCCACCTTAACTTTGTTCTAAACGGTCTCCTCTTTACACTGTCCCCTCGGGACCTCGTCTCTCCTACCATTGGAAATTAATTTCCAATATCAACTCTGTCCAGGTCATTACAATATTCTGTAAGTTTGAATTAGACCTCCCAGTATCTTTCTGAATTCTATTAAATATAGATGCAGAGCCCTCAGATGTTCTTCATATGTTAAGCTTTTCATTCCTGGGACTATTCTCGTGAATCTCCTTGGAAAACGTTCCAGGGCCAGTACATCCTTCCTGAGATATGGGACCCAAAATTGTGCACTATCATCTAGATGTGCCCTGACCAAAGCCTTATAGAGCTTTAGAAGTACATTCCCTGCATTTATATTCAAGGCCTCTTGAAATAAACCCCATAATTGTATTTGCCTTCATAACTACTGACAACCTGGAAGCTTACCTTTCGAGACTCCTGGAGTAGAACTCCCTCGTCTTTTTGCACTTCAGACTTCTGAACTTGCTCGCTATTCTTCATGCCTGTATTCTTCCTGGCAAAGTGCCTGCCATCATGAGAAGGACCCTTTTATCCCTACTCTCTGCTTTCTGTCAGACAGCCATGCTACTATCCATGCTAGCAGCTTGCCTCTAACACAATTGGCCCTGATATTTCTCAGTAGCCTTTTGTGTGGCACCTTGTCAAAGGCTTCTTGAGGAACAAGTGAATAGCATCTATTAGTTATCCTTGGTCTAATCTGCTCGTTACTCCCTCAATGTATTCTAGCAGGTTTGTCAGGCCAGATCTCCCCTTGATGAAACCATGCTGACTTTGTCGTACTTTATCAAAGACCTCCAAGTATTCAGAAATCCCATCCTTCAGATGGATTTCAGGACGTTACCCACAACTAAGGTTAGGCTAATCAGTCTGTAATTTTCCATCTTCTGCCTAACTCCCTTATTAAACGGAGTGTCATGTTAGACATTTTCCAGTCATTTGGCCCTTTCCTGATTTTAGTCATTCCTGAAAGATTACCAGTTATGCTTGCATTAACTCTTCAGCTATCTCTCTTACAATGCTGGGGTGTAGTCCACCTGGTCCAGATTATTTATCCACGTTCGGGCCATACAGTTTTCTAACATGTTCTTCTTGATGATGGCCACCATACTCAGCTCTGCCCTCTCACTCTGTTCATTTTTTGGGAAATTACTCATGTCTTCCACCATGAAGACTGATGCGAAGTTCCTCATTCGTTTCTTTGTTTCCCACTACTGTCTCTCCAACATCATTTTCCAGTGGCCCATATTCACCTTTACGTCTCTTTTGCACTTTATCTATCTAATGAACCTCTTACAGTCTCCTTTATATTACTGGTTAGCTTACTCCTACATATAATATTCTCCCTCCTTTTTTTTCTAACCTTCTGTTGATCTTTGTAAGTTTCCCAATTCTCTAGTTTCCCACTGCCCTTCACCACATTATATGCTATTTCTTTTGCTTCGATGCAATCCCTGCCTTCCCTTGTCAGCCCAAGTTGCCTCATCCTCCTTGCACCATGCCTCTATTCCTCAGTATGCATCTCTGCAGTGTCTCCTGAATTAATCTTGGAATCTCCTGCCATTGCTGTACCCCTGCCTTTCCTGCTGGATCCCTTTCCCGCTCAATCCTACCCAGCTTCTCCCTTATGCCTCTGTAGTTGCCTTTATTCAGCTGAAATACTCGTACCTGATTATATCTTCTCTCTCTCAAATTGCAGAATACATTCAACCATGTTCTGATCACTGCTTCCAAAGTTTCCCTTCACCTTAAGCTCCCTTATCTAGCCTACGTCATTAGATCCAGTATCATCTGTCCCGAATGGGCTCTACCACAAGCTTCTGCAAAAAAAAGACATCGCATAGACATTCCTGTAATTTCTTTTCTTGCGATCCACTACCAACCTGATTTTCCCAGTCTGCCTGCATAACGAAATCACCCACGATCACTGTACTTTGCCTTTCCTACATATCTTTTCTATCTCCTGTTGTATCTTCTGCCCCAGCTCCTGACTATTCTTTGGAGCCGTGTACAAGACTCCAAATGTGGTTGTCTTACCTTTGTGGTTCCTCAGTTCCACCCACGCAGATTCTGGACTATCTGACCTTACTTCTTTTCTTACTATTGATTTAATTTCATTTCTTACTAATAATCCATATTTACTACCTCTGCCCACCTGCCTATCTTTTCAATAGGATAACTGTCCTTAAATATCCTGATCCCCTTGCAGCCACTTCTCCGTGATGCCCATCACATCATACCTGCCGATTTCAATCTGTGCCACCAGCTGATTTACCTTATTCCTTGTACAGCATGCACTCAGATATAATATGGTCTGTCCTGTATTAACTGTACCTCCTGTCATTCCATTCATTTGACCAGTTTGCTTGAAGTTTGATTGTTAAACATTACCAGATGCTCTATCCTATTGGTTTATGTGCTGGAGAATTTAATAACCTCTCCTGAGTTCTGTACTCTTACCTCCTCTTTTAATTCAGCTTTTCTAATTAAACCCTGTAACTGCACCTCCACCCCGCACACACACACTCCTAATCAGTTTAAATCTATGTTCTACAGTCCTAGTCAGGATTCACTCGGACTCTGGTCCCAGCACGGTTCAGATGATGACTGTCCCATCGGAACAGGTCTTTTCTTCCTCCGTAATAAAATTGATTTATTCAACACAGACACAGTAACAAAATAAACTTTTCTGTACATACAAAAATAGGAAAACTACAAAGAGACAAGGTTGTTAAAATACACTTACTATGTGGTGCTATATAAATTGAAATGTGAATTACAAAACCATGGAAATGATGTGTAAACTTTGTCAATCATTATTTGACCCGCAGCTGAGATCCTGATTTCCCGTCTGTCAGTAATCCCCATCACTGAGATTCTCCCACCCTGTCTCTCACACAGTGTCGAGAGAGGTTACAAGTTGATGTTGGCCCAGAATATTTAAATTAATCCACCTTCTCTCTGGAGCCAATCTATTGGTCTATTGGATTCTGATTAGCTGTCAGCAACTCAGTTCTGTGATGTTTTGGCGGTAAATGATCTGGGATGACAGCCAGTATCACACCAGACAAAACGTTTGCAGTCTCTAGGAGTTTCGAAATGAAATTCTGTGTATTTCTCCTCATGCTGCCTCCTGATTACTTCACACTCGTCTGACATCCGTTGCTCTCACTCATTCTGTTGTTCCGTTTTCTTGCCACTCTGTTTATCTCACTTCACTTTCTCTCTGTTTATCCTCTCTCTCCCTCTCAGCCGATCTCCGATCATTCTCTTTATTTTCAAGTGGTCAAGTTGGAGAGCTCGTGGGCGCATGGTGGGCTGATTGGCCTCCTCTGTGCTGTATTAATTCTGAATTTCACTGACCCAAAATAAACACTTTAGGTGCCTGGAGAGACAAGCTGATCCAATGAAGGACACATCGCACAATTAACCATTATCTCTTCCTGTTTTCTGACAAGCAGCGATCTCGAAATATCTGTCCAAACAAGCAGTCTCCTCACATTAACATCAGCACACTTCAGACTGCCAGGTCCACTGTGTTCAGTACCTCTGCCTGCTTGCAGTTGGTCTTAGTTGTACTGATATTAATCTACAACTCCTCCTCAGTCACTGTTCCTGTCGATCTACTGCTGTCGTTCCTCACGCCCCTTCCACCGCCCCCACCCACACCCCCACCCACCGCCGCCACACAATATTTGAAACGCTCCTAAGGGACAATGACAAACCTGCCTGCCAGGAGATTGCTGCCAGTTCAGGTTTGTCCTGTCCTTCTTGTGTCGGTCCTACCCATCCGGGAATCCCAATGATTCACATATTGGAGATTGCTGCTAGATCAGGTTCAACCCGTCCTTGTGTGTAGGTCCTACCGACCCGGGAATCCCAATGATCCACAATTCGGAGATTGCTGCCAGTTCAGGACCATCCCGTCCTTCTTTTGTATATCCTATCATCCAGGGAATCCCAATGATCCACCTATCAGAATTGCTGCCTCCCCTACCATCTCTTTGGCAGTATAGTTAATTGTGCAATCTTCCTATTTCTAATCTCACTCACACGTGACATACTCCAATGTCTCCAACATTCAAATATCCTTTCAGCACAACTCTATCAAGGCATTTTCTTTAAAGTAGATAGACTTGATAATAAAAAATAAATAAGTGCGACTTCAGGAAAGTGAGACCACTGAATCAGTCCAATGACCAGAGGATCTGATATCTATCCCCACCACCAAGCGTATTTGACAAGGCATACATATTAATCATCTGTTTGCAGATGAACGAGGATAAACAGAGATTAGAAAATGTCACAGCAGATGGATGTCATTCAACCAGTTTACTCAACTTTGCTATTCAATTGGATTCTAGTTATTATGTTCCTTTCAATGGCAGCATCTTTACCCAGCATCCCCAGAGTGTCAGAAAGTTCCCAGTGCCATTGTGTGCACAGTCCTGTGAAGGGAGTATCCAGTGCCAGGCAATGGGGTGTGGGGAATCCCAGGGGTGGCACAAGGAAAGACTGCATGTAGTGACGATGGACTGAGGGACTGAAAGAGATGGAGTGGGTATCCAGGGACACTGCACTCACACAAATGACCGGGCAAGATTCCTAAACACCCAGAGGAACCCGCGAACCACGCCTGCTTTTACAAAAACCTGTCACATTTGCTGCATTTCTCCATCGAACAAAAGCAAAAATACTCTAGATGGTAGAAATCTGAAGCAAACACAGAGACGTACTGTGGAGAGAGAAAAGAGTTAATGTTCCCAATCCAGACACAGGAAGAATGTACAAAGTCCACACAGACAGGGCCCAGAGATTGGAATTGAATCCGAGTCCCCAGCATTGTGACGCAGCTTTGCTGTGTCACCATGCAGCCCAATGATGGATAATTGGGGATAGTATAGTTAGAGGCATAGATACTGTTCTCCGTGATCGAGATTGAAAGTCCTGAAGCTTGGGTTGTCTACCTGGTGGTCGGATTTGGGATATCTCATCTGGGTTGCAGAACTTGTCGCGGGAGGGGAATGATCCAGGTTTCAGGGTCCATGAAGGTACCAATAGCTGGACAAACAAATGACAATTAGAAGAGCGACGGGTAATACAGGACTGAACTATTATATCGGAATGCATGCAGTATAAGGAATAAGGTAAATGAGCTTGTGACTCATCCATAAATTGGCAGGTACGACATAGTGGGCATTACAGTGACATCGCTGCAAGAGCATCAGGATTGGGAGCTGAATATTCAAGGATATTCATCCTGTCGAAAAGATAGGCAGTTGGGCAGAGAGATAGAGTTGTCTCAGTATTAAGAATAGAGTTGACTCAATAATCAATAAGAAGAAATGAAATAAGGTCAGATGGTGTAGAATCTGTGTCGGTAGAATTGAGGAATCAAAAAGGTGGAAAAATGCAGTTGGAGTTATATACAGGGTGCTGGGGTGTAAGATATACCAGGAGCTAGAAAGATCTGCAGGGAAGGCAAAGTTACAGTGATCATGTGGGATTTTATTATACAGATGGACTGGGAATTCAGATTGAGGTTGGCAGGAAAAGGAATTTGTGGAATGTCTCCGAGATGGCTTTTGGAGCAGCTTGTGCAGGCAGACTAGATGAGTGGAGCTGAAAGTGACAGTGATCATAATATGATTGAATTTACTCTGCAATTTCAGATGGAGAAATTAGAGTCAGAAGCAACGGTATTATAGTTGAATAAAGACAATTACAGAGCAATGAGGGAGGAGTTGGATATAATTGACTGGGAGACGGGCCCAGCAGGAAAGGTAGTGCAACAGCAGTGACAGGAAATCAGGTATACTATAAAAGCAAAAGATAAAGGATATAATGTGGCATCGTGCAGTGGGAAACCAGAGGATAGGGAAGCTTACAAAGACAAAACAGAGTGCAAACAAAACAAAATAAGGAGGGAGATTATTAAATATGGGGGTAAGCGCGCCAGTAATGTAAAAGACGACTGTAACAGTTTCTTTCGATATATAATGTACAAAAGAGCGGCAAAAGTGAACAATGGACTACTGGAAAATGATACTGGCGGGCGAGCAATGGGGAACGAGAAAATGGTCAAGGAACTGAATAAATACTTTGCATCAGATTTCACGGTGGAAGACAGGAGTAATTCCTAAAACATTCAAGAGATTGAGGGGCCAGAGCTGAGTGTGATGACCACGACCATTGAGAACATGCCAGGAAAAATTGAATAACACGAAGGTGGTTCAATAACCTTGACCAGATGGACCACACCCCAGTGTTATAAGGGAGATAGCTGAAGAGGGAGTGGAGGCGATCGTGTTTATCTTTCAGGAATCAGTTAAGTAAGGAACGATCCCAGAGCACTGGAAACACACTAACGTGACACCCCTTTTTAACAAGGGATTAAGGAAGAACACAAAAACTCTACAATGAATAGCTTAACCTCGATCATAGGTAAGATCCTCGAATCCATTGTGAGGAATCAGATTCCAAGTACTTGGAAGTATTTGGTAAAACATTGCAAAGTCACTATGGTTTCATCAAGGGAAGGTCATGCGTGATAAACCTGTTGGAATTCTTTGAAGAGGAAATAAGCAGGCTTGACCAAGCACAGCAATGATAGTAGTTATTCACCTGGATCTCAAGAAGACCTTGTATAAGGTGTCACACAGGAGATGTCTGAGTACGATTACAGAGACATGAGGGAGGAGCTGGGTATAATTGACTGGGAGAAGGGCCGAGCAGGAAAGACAGTGCAACAGCAATAACAGGAGATTTTTGGATTTTTGTTAGAGGCAAGGTAGTGGCATTGTTCGAAACTTGGCTGTCTGGCAGAAAGCAGACAGTGGGGATGAAATGGTCGTTATCATGATGACAGACGATGACAAGTGGTGTTCCACAAGGCTCAGTGTTGGAATGGTAACTTTTTACTCGTTACGCTACCAATCTAGATGAGGGAATCGAAAGCACTCTGGCTAAGTTTGCAGATGATGAAAAGATAGACAAATGGACAGGTCGTGTTGAGGAGACGGAGAGGCTGAAGAAGGATTTCAACATGTAAAGAGATTGGCAAATGCATTCCAGTGTTGGAAAGTGTGAAGTCGTGAACTTTGGCACAAAGAATAGAGGCATGGTCTATTTTCTAAATTTGGAGAAAGTTCAGAAATCTGAAGTGCAAAGGGACTTGGGAGTTCTAGTGCAGGGTTCTCTCAAGGTAAGCTTGCAGGTTGAGGCAGTAGTTAGGAGCGCAATTGCATTTATTATTGACGACATTTATTACGAGAGGAATTGATTATAAAACCGGTTGCATATGGCTCTGGTAAGACCACATTTGGAGTATTGTGCGTAATTTTGAGACCCGTATCTCAGGAAGGATGCACTGGCCCTGGAGTGTGTTCACAGGATCTTCACGAGAATGGTCGTAGGAATGAAAAGCTTATTGTATGAGGCATGTTTGAGGAGTCTGGGTCTATACTCAATAAAGTTTAGAAGAATGAAAGGAATTGCAAAATACTGAATGACCTGGACAGAGTAGATGTTGATAGATGTTTCCATTGAACGAGGACCCGAGAGCACAGCCTTAGACGAAAGGGAACATCTTTTAGAACAGTGATATGGAGAAATGAGTTTAACCAGAGAATGGCCAATTTTTGAAATTTATTGCCACAGAAGGCAGTGAGGCCAGGTCATTGATAATATTTGAGAAGGAGGTAGATAAGTATTGATTATCCAGGGGATCAATGGTTACAAAGAGAAGGTCGGAGAATGGGTCAGAGAACACTGTCAGCGATGATTGAATGGTGGTGCAGACTCGATGGGCTAACTGGCCGAATCTCTGCTCCTATGTCTTATCGACTTATGGTTTAAACCTCAAGGAGGCACCTTGCATCTCTGAGAAGATGGATACATGCCCTTCATCAATGTCAGTAGCTGGAGGGAACAGTTAACTGTTTTAGAATGAAGGTATTGTGGCTGCTGTCAGGGTGGTGGATAGTATGATATTCAGTGCAGGATCACACACCCACTGCCCTGTATTAATGTGGAGAGAGTTTATTCAAAACCTGGACGTCTCTGTCTCTCTCAATTACCGTGGAGAGTGCGGGTTGGGGTGGGAGGGCGTACCGTCCTCCCAGGCACTTAAATTAACCAGCATCATGCATCCTGAGTGAAATAATAGTCACGGAAACTACGACCTTCTCATTGTCTGTTTAAAATTTAAGGAGTGATTGTCAATCCCACTCAGTGTTCAATGCAATCACCGCATATTCTCTCACAGCGCTCCCGATCAACTTTCACTCACTCCTCGTGGTGCTATCATCACAGAGATTAATCTGGTGGAACCCCTGTTCATTCTCTTGAGGGAAGGAGCTCACACCTGTTGGGGAGATTTCACTGGGGTGTTTAATGTAGGGCTAGGGAGGGTGACACTTCTAGCCCTGAAATGGTTAACAACAGCCAAGTGAGCTGCTGCAGGCGACTGCATGACTACCTAGCTGGAGCTTGTAAGGGATATGCATAATGTTAATTAAATCTTGGAGCCTGTAAATACCAGCCAGTATCAATGGCCCCATCGAAACTCGGGATTAATAAAGAAACCGATCGGAATCTGTAACTGTTAGACAAGTGTGAATTGCTCTATCGGAACCTGTAACTATTGAGTGTGAATGGCTCTATTTAAGTCTAAAGTTGATAAGTGTAATTGACAATTTAGTTAAACTGAAACTATTGAAAATGGCTAGCCTGTCAGACGCATAGTAATTCCTTGAAACAATGAACTATTGAATACGGGATCGGAACCGCTCCCGGGGATGGCTGAGCCATTGTCAAGCACAGCAGGAGCTGGACAGGCACTTCGATGCGGCCAATAGGAGGACGGATCCCCAGCGCGCGCAGATGAATAGACCAATGGGGAAGGCGAACTGACCGGGGACTCCAGGTAGCGCGAAGTATAATTGTGTCAAGTTTGAACGGGAAGACAGAACGCCTTCTCCAACGAATGCATGCTTGTAGATTCGTTGTACCAGTTAAGATTCTGTGAATAAACTGCTGTCTGCGTCTAACCATAGTTGCCAGTGTGAGTCTCTCCTTCTGAAAGAACACGCAAAGACGGGATAAGACCATAAGACCATAAGACATAGGAGTGGAATTAAGGCCATTCGGCCCATCGAGTCCACTCGCCATTCAATCATGGCTGATGCGCATTTCAGCTCCACTTACCAGCGTTCTCTCCGTAGCCCTTAATTCCTCGAGACAACAAGAATCTATCAATCTCAGCCTTGAAGACATTTAGCATCCCAGCTTCCACTGCACTCCGTGGCAATGAATTCCACAGGCCCACCACTCTCTGGCTGAAGAAATGTCTCCGCATTTCTATTCTGAAATGACCCCCTCTAATTCTAAGGCTGTGTCCACGGGTCCTAGTCTCCTCGTTTAGCTGAAACAAATTCCTAGCATCCACCTTTTCCAAGCCATGTATTATTTTGTACGTCTCTATTAAGTCTCCCCTTAATCTTCTAAACTCCAACGAATACAATCCCTGTATCCTCAGCCGTTCCTCATATGTTAGACCTGTCATTCCAGGGATCATCCGTGTGAATCTCCGCTGGACATGTTCCAGTGCCAGTATGTCCTTCCTGAGGTGTGGGGACCAAAACTGGACACAGTACTCCAAATGGGGCCTAACCAGAGCTTTATAAAGTCTAGTAGTACATCTCTGCTTTTATATTCCAACCCTCGTGAGATAAGAGACAACTTTGCATTCGCTTTCTTAATCACGGACTCAACCTGCATGTTTACCTTTAGAGAATCCTCGACTAGCACTCCCAGATCCCGCGAGTCCGTCTTAACACACCTTATAAAAGAGAGAAAATCTGCCCACAATGCTCCAAATAGTGCCTCAACATAACTCTTGGGTTCTATCGCAATAATTCCTTTCCCTCACTTAGCTGGCTCTGTTTCGTTTGTGTGAAATAGGAAACTCTTAATTTACGATGCACTGTCACTGATTAAAAATGTAAAACATCCTTACATATATAGGTCAGCATCAACAAAGCCAGCACAGGAGGTTGCTATCGAGATGGACATCACTCTCAGCGAGAGACTCAATCACAAAGAATCCATCTAAAACACTGAATGGCCACCTACCTGAATGGCAATCAGCTGCAGGAATTTAGGAGAGAGGCAGAGGAAGGGAGGTATCTTTCCTTTTGATCTGCCCTCACGGGATGTGTGCAGACCTGATCAGGCCAGCATCTTATGCCTTACTTGAACTGAGTGTTCGGTTGCTCCACAGGACAGTAAATAGTAAAACACAGTGCTGTGGGTTTGCAGTTACACAGAGACTTGACCGGGGAAGGATGACCCGATGCTTTCTCTAATGGGCATGAGGCAAGCCGATATCAACAGTTTATTATTCTGTGCCCCTAGATTATGAGCCAATGGTGTGACCACCATACACTGTCTTCCCATCTTTGTGCAGAGAACAAGTTAAACATTTCAAGTGCAATTACGTTCCAATGGACTCGTGGTAAGAAGGATCTTGAAACAGCTGTATCTGGAATTAACAAATGTACAAATTATGGTTTATTCAGGCGTTGCACTGAGGCTGAGGAGGAGCCTGGACGTCATAATGGTGGTACTCGAAAGGATTGGTGAGTGTAGAGGGTGTGGAGATGTAAACTGTGCAGGAGAAAATGAATCAAGGAAGTTGATATGTGAGTGTGACTGAAGGAAGGACTGTTGAAAATGGAAGATTGTTTGTGTGTAATCATTCAGTCTGCCTTGGGTATGAAAATGATGCCAGAGGTTTAACAGAACATAAACATACTTCCCTTTGCGTGAGAGGACTGGGAATCTGTGGATTGGGCCAGAGCCGGGGGTTTGAATCGAATAGTGTCGGGGTAATAGCCGTCACTTTAATAATCCTATGTAGAGACTCATTCTAAGAGAATAAATTAATCAGGAAGAAGGTTCAGTAAACTCTCGCACGGTATCAGAGCAAAACTCAAGGGAAAGGATTGCCGTCTCTAGAGTGGTTAAGAGACAGCAGGCTAAGGGTGGTTTTAGACTTGGAACCAACACAGGTTGAGCTTGACCCACCAAAGACATACCGGGTACGTGCTTTCTTGGTTTACAAAAAAACAAGGCATTGTGGTGGACGCACCCAATGCGAGAGGAGACCTCCAGAGGTAAAGGCAGGTCAAATGTAAAAGATAACGGTACCGCGAGAGAGCTGAACACTTTTCCAGTAACGCTGAAAATGGGCTTCAGCAACACCAAACAAAAAGAGGGTTAACAGAGGACTTGGAATGGCCAACCAACAATACAGTATACGTTAAATAATTACGGCTCAGAGTCTGTAAAGCAGTTAGAATTGTGGATCAAGGAATGTGATTTTAGTAAAAGGCAATTGGAAATACTGAGGTCACGGTTGGAGGCGAGAGAGTAGGAGAAACGGAAGGGGAAAATAGAACCTAGGAATTGGAGTGTTTCTAATATGTGGAAGGCTGAGGCTGATATCAGAGAAAGGAAATCTCAAGTAAAAGACATATCAAATACGCGTACAATCACTAGAGCACATGCAGACGTGTGAGAAAACAACCGAACGAAGCTGAACAGTGCCTTAAGTCTGTTTCAGATCCTGACATTGATGGCTACCATCCGAGACCAATAGCCCTCCAAGATCTGCCTGGTGAAGATCCCAAGTTAGCAACCGCAGCCTCAGGGTCTGCTGAATCACTGATGGCAGGCCATAACCCCAACCAACTGAAGCAAGAAGGCCAAAAGAAGGAAACCCACTCCACGACAGGAAGGCATCCAGAGTCTGTCCGCGATCACCCCATGATGGATGATGAGTCAGGCGGTGAGTGTATTGGCGTATGATTATCTTACCAGGTAATTCTGCAATCACCAATGGTTGATGTAGCAGGCCCAGAAGGGTGCCGAGTGTGGGTCCACCGACCATGGACCATTAAAGATTTCGGGCGTGCCTCTGGGCAGTTGCCTGATCCACGTCAGATTGGAGGGAATAAGTTCACTGAAGAAGCGACGAAGTTCTGGACCGAGTTCCGTCCCACATTGCATGCGATAAGACGCCTCTTGGGACGAAAGCTTTGTGCTGATGTCATCAAAATCAAGTATAGCTGGCCAGGCGTAAATGTCCATGCCAGATCAACCGCCCCACAAGAGAAAGAAAATGGAGACTTTAATGCTTTTGTTGCAGCGATGGAAATCGCCTGTAGAGAGGCATTCCCAGTGCGAATGGACATGACCAAAACTGCAATGTGTAAACAAGGAGAAGATTAGACAGTGTCCCAGTACCTTACGCGCCTCACTGAAGTCCATAACATCCATAGTGGACTGAGACCACCCGACGACATAATGGCAGATATCACTGCGTATGAGGAACAGCTTCATCCATGGAATGAAGGACTAAATAGTGAAAAAGGCACATATTTTACCTGGGACACGGGAAAGCTGAATTTGATAGAACATCATGCGATACATGCAAAATAATTGGACAGCAAGTGCATAAAGCTCAGCTGACTTTGATGCAAATGGCCATCCAGCCGTTGCAGGGATGTGCTGCAGGAAAAGAGAGAGGCAGAGGGGAAGGTTGTGGAAGTGGAAGATGCAGGGGTTGCAGAGGTCGATCTGGCGGGTGCTTAGTTTGTGGAGCAATGGACCTCTAGGCGTGACAGTGCCCGCACAGACAGGCTCACTCGGCCCTGGATGCTAGGCAGCAGTGTGACTGGCAGGGGAAGACTGAGTTGGAGGTCGGCAGCCCATAAGGTACAGGTAAGCCTCTTTCCTTTATGTTTGGCAACGAAAACTCGCTTATGCTAATCTCTTCTACTAACCTTATTGGCCCTGAGACGTGTCCCACCTCGACATTGAGCACTTCGATTGCGAAGTGTGGACAATACGTTCATTATAACAACGATGCCGATAAGTCGATGCCTACCTCTATGTTATATGTGGAAGGTACACCAGTTACTTTTTTTGGTAGTCACTGGGGCAGCATATTCAGTCATTAAATCAAGCCAGTTCAGAGAGTCAACGGCAATAAAGTCGATTAGAAGGTTCCTGAACTCAATGGGTGCATCAGGAGTTGTGCTACGAGAGAGATTTACGGCACTGCTGCAGAACAGAATACCCGTTAAAACCTGAGGCTATAGCAGGAATTACTCCAGTCTTTGAATCCCCCTTTTCAGGCAATAACTCTGTTGTTCCATGCGCCTCAAATGTTCCTAACCCCTGTGCTATATTAGATCAAATTCCACCGGACAGTAAATGATTCTGTGTTGTGGATTTAGCAAATACCTTCTTAAGTGCACTGGTACACCCAGATCGTCAATTCTGGTTTGCTTTTTTTATTCAAAGAGAAATCATATAACTTCACATGACTTTGTCATGGTAACTGTGAGTCCCCCACCAAATACAATGAGGCTCTACGCAGGAGTCTGGAGACTTTTGTTTTAACCCTGGGGTCAGCGCTTCTGCAGTGTGTAGTTGATTGCTTGATAGCAGCATAAAGTACACCTACATTGGGGATTCCGAATCCAAACAAGCCTTTTGTACAAACGGTAGATGAGACGTGTGGCTGCATGACATCTGCCCTGTTGCAGGCTTATAGAGGAACGATTGAGGTCAGTAGCTTACTTTTCAGTTAAACTAGACCCCATAGCGGCAGGATTTTCTAAATGCTTGCAAACCATGGCCGCATCTGAAAAGGCTGTTGTAGCATCCAGGGATATAGTCAGCTATGGTGAATTAACCCTACTGGTCCCACATGCAGTATCCTTACTGCTTTCTGAGTAAAAGACAGCACACATGTCATCAGCACGTTGGCTCAGATATAACACTATTATTGGAGACGCCTGACATTACAATAAAGTGATGCAACGTCCTTTACCCTGCTAGCCTTCTACCCACAGAAGGAGACGGAGACCCACATGAGTGTGTTTCTGTAACTAATGAAATTTGCAGCCCTAAACCAGACTTGCAGGATTCTCCACTTCAGAATCCGGATATGGAGGCTTTTTTAGATGGGTCAACATTCAGGAGCAAGGAGACAGGCAGGAAATGCGTTGCATATGCTGTAATGACTACCCAAGAGGTAGTCAAAGTGGGATCATTCCTTTCTCATCATTTGCCTTGACTGAGGCATGTAAATTGGCTGAGGGAAGGCCAGTGAATATTTACACTGACAGCAGATATGCATTCGGGGTTGTACATGACTTTGGAACCCTATGGAAACACAGGGGTTCTTGACCACCACCGGAAAGCCCATCACACACCGTGGTCTGATTTCTGACCTCCTGGAAGTGGTCCTACTGCCCAATAAATTTCTGTATGTAAATGTGAAGCTCCCACAAAAAATAACGATTCTATTTCTTAAGGCAATGCGAAGGCAGACACAGCAGCAAGGTCAGCAGCCCAGCAGCCGTGAAGTGATCAGTTTGACACATGTATGACAAAGATTTGCACCCCAAAAGCAGGCGTACGGGAATTACAGTCACAGGCAACGCTGGAGGAGAAGCGTGAGTGGACAAGGGCAGTGTACAGCATGAATGAAGGGGTGTGTTGTGGCCCTAATGGTAAAGCCTGTCGACCACAATCATTATTTCCATTCTATGCCAAACTGACACACAGTAAGGACCATGTGTCAAAAAGGGGGATGTACGACAGTATTTCAGCACACTGATACACTAAGGTATTTACGCATTAATCCCAGAAATATTGTGAACGATGTGTTATCTGTGCCACTAATAATGTGGGGAGGGGATTACAGACGAGACAGACAGCACACCCCGAATCCCAAAGACACTTTGAGCATTTACAGATGGATTTCTTTGAACTAACTCCCAGCTGAGGGAACATATATTGTCTGATTATAGTTGATATGTTTTCCAAATGGTTGGAAGCGTTCCCCACGTCAAAACAGGATGCCAGTGCCTAGGCTTTTGTAACTGAAATAATTCCAAGATGGGACATCCCTGAAAACCTTTGTAGTGACAATGCGACACCATTTGTCAATACTGCCTTGCAGCAGATCCGTCATTATTTGGGAATAAACATGAGACAACACTGTGCCTACCATCCAGCGAGCGGTGGGGCAGTGGAAAGAGAAAATGCTACCCTAAAACATATAAATGGACGAAATGTTGTGAGGAACTAGGGTTGACATGGACAATGTTTTGCTAACGTACATGAGATCTAGGAGGAGAGGAAGAGCTAATCTTAGCCGGTTTGAGATTTTGTTTGGTAGGCCATCAATTACAGGAATGGGCCCATGACCTAAGGTAAGACAGATAACAGACCACTGAGAGGATGAGATGCTGTGTTACTGTGTAAAACTCTCGACACTTTTGTGTCAAGCATCGAATCAAATGAAAGCAGCACTGCCCCAATCAGCAGAGGGGAAGTTGCACAATCTGGTGACTGGATAGTGGTGAAAAACCTCAGGAGGAAAAGCTAGAAGACGAAAAGGTGACTGGGACCGATTCAAGTGCTCCTGCCTCAACACGGGCAGCTGTTAAGGTCGCCGATGTATAGATATCTGGCTCTGTATTTTTTTAACGTTGTTTTGTACATTTCTTTTTAAATTCTGGCTCTGTTTTCTTTGTCCTTGTTGCCATAAAATGACACAAAAGGGAAATGTAAGGGGAAATTAACAAAATTAACATTTACTGTGAAATCTGAAAGCGAATGCTGTGCTAAATTTAAAACTTTTCCGAACGTTGCAAACACTTTGCTGAATTCTGCAGTCGAAGAGACAGCTTATCTTTGCTGAACTTTTTGAACATTCAACCTGGCCTGGCGAGCAGTCGAATTCAGCAGAAAAAGCTAAGGAAAACATAAAGACAGTTATGTTCATGGCAAGGGGATGAGAAAATAAGAACTCGAATGTTTCCCAGCCCTTGTCCTTGAGCGTGTGATAAGAAGAGCATAAAAGGAATACGTTAATTATGTTCAGTGCCCTTACACAAGGCGTTTTTGCCAAGTGTATTGGCCCACTGCAGTGGGAAAAAATAAAGCTTTTTCTTTGCTGTTCTTAGCATCTGAGTCCAGTCAGTTTAATTTCCACGACAGTCAGTGATCCACCTGACTGAGATTCTCTGGACCAGTCTCTCACACAGTGGGGGCTGTCATCATTTCCTGCTGGTCTTGGAATAGTCTATTTTTTTAAAAATCCACCTTCTCTGTGATACTAATCTATTGGCCGAATGGATTTTGTTTAGCTGTTAGTAACCTAGCTCTGTAATATTATTGGGAACAGCACACTGCTCACAGTGTATGATACCGAGACAAAGGGCTTGCAGTCCAGAGGTATTTCTAAATATAACTTCTAACTTCTGTCTGTCCATATCTACCCACCTTCATGCTGTCTTTTGATCTATTTGACTTCACCCTCATCTAACACCTCTTCATCTCGCACTCAGTTAGTCGCTCCCCTTTCTACTCTATCTCAGTTTATCTCTCTTCACTTTCTTTCTCTCTGTTTATTTCTCTCTCACTCAATGTATCTCCACATACTCTCTCCCGCTCCAATTGTGCCGTTGACGAGCTTGTGACCCCACGATGGGCTGACTGACTCCCATTTGTGCTATAATAATTCCGCGGTTCTTTGACCCACAATAAGTACTTTCGATATCTGGACAGACACGCTGGTCCGGTGACAGGTACAGTGCACAATTACCATTATCTCTTCATATTCTTCTCTGATGTGCAGCTGCCTTGACATGTCTATTCAAACAAAACAGACTGAATGGAATTCGAGCAGTCGGGATGACTTTCATCACCGTGCATTTCAATCAGGATTTAATGAAGGATGAGGTTCCACAATAACGTAACAATGATAGAAAAACTGGACAACACAATGAATAAGAGTTGAGTGCAACATATGGTTCCAAGTAGGCTTCATGGTATTACCGCGAGATTATCAATCCAGAAAATCAGCTCCTGTTCTGTGGACCGAGGTTCGAATCCCGCCACTGCAGATGTTGGAACTTCAATTCAATAATTTTCAAATATCCCTGGAATTAAGAATCTACCTATGAGAATGAAATCGTTGCCGATTGTCAGAAAAATCCATCTGGGTCACTGATATTCTTCAATGAAGGAATCTTCCATTCCTCAACTGGACTGGCCGACCGTTGACTCCAGACCCAAAGCAATGTGATTGACTCTCAATCGCCCTCTGAAATGGTTTAGCGAGTCAGTCGGATGTGCTACAAAATCTCAAAGAAATGACACCGGATGTATTGACCTGGATACCGGAACAGTGAACGTTAGAAACATCATTGTCGAACCTGCAAAGTCCTCCTTCCTAACAATGAGCACTCGTGCCAAAATTGGGACAACTGTTTTACAGACCAATCAAGCAACAGCCTGACATAGGCATACGCACGGAATTTTACCTTACAGATACACCCAGACAGCACCATCACTATCCCTGGATATGTCTTGTCCCAAATGCAGATCCGATCCGGCACAGGAGGCAGCTCAGTGCGTTAGAGTCGGGCGGTCGATGCTCTGGGAGTCCCTGTGACCTGTAACCTCATATTCCCAGCATATCCCCCAATCAACCATTACCATCAAGCAAGAGGATTAAACCTGGTTCAAAAGACAGTGCAGGAGGGCAAGCCAGGAGCAGAACCTGGCATACATAAAGATAAAATGTTAATCTGCTGAAACTTCCAAACAGAACTATTTGCACGCCAAATAGCATAAAATGCAAGGGACAGCCACAGCTAAGTGATCCCAGAACCAACACATCAGATCTAAGCTCTGCAGTCCTGCAAATCTGATCGTGGATGGTGGTGGACGATTAAACAACTCACCGGAGCAGGAGGCTCCACAAATATCCCCAACCTCAATAATGGAGGAGCTCAGAACATCAGTGCAAAAGTTAAGACTGAAGATTTCACAGAATTCTTCACTCACAAGTTTCGAGTGGATGATCCACTTCGGTCTCCTCCTGTGGTCTCCATCATTACATATAGCAGTCTTCAGCAAATTCGATTGACTGATATCAAGAAACGGTGAAGGCACTGGATACTGCAAAGGCTATGGGCCCTGATAACATGCTGACAATAATTCTGAAGGCTTGTGCTCCAGAACTTCCCGCTCCCTTAGCCGAGCTGTTCTAGTATGGTTACAAACCAACAATGGGGGAAAAAACTGCTCAAGTGTGTTCTGTACATAAAAAGCAGGACAAAGTCAACCCGGCCAAATACCACCTCATCAGTCTACTCCCCATTGTCAGTAAAGTGATGGAAGGGGACATCAACAGTGCTATCAAGCCAGCACCTGCTCAACAATACCTGCTCAGTTACACCCAGGTTGGGTTCCACCAGTGACACTCAACTCCTAACCTCATTACAGTCTTGGTTGAAACATAGAAAAAAAAGCTGAATTCCCGCCCTTGACATCAAGGCTACATTCTTTCAAACGTGGCTTCACGAAACCCGAGCAAAAACGGTATTGCGGGAAAATACTCCATTATTGGAGTCATACCTGATAGATGGGAAGATGGTCATTGTTGTTGGAAGTCAGTCATCTCAGCTCCAGAACATCTCTGCAGTAGTCCCTCGGGATAATATGGATGTTGGTTAGCTCGCTGAACTGCAAGTTTCATTATCAAATATTTCATCACCACACAAGACAACACCTTCAGTGACTCTCCGGATGATTCCTAGATCAAAGCATCTTCAGCTGCTTCATCAATGACCTTCCCTCCATCATAATGTCAGACCTGGGGATATTCGACAATGACTGCACAATGTTCAGCACCATTCACAAATGGTCAGATACGGAAGCAGTCCATGCCAAAATGCAACAAGATCTGTCCCTCTCCATGCTTGGGCTGACACGTGGCAAGAAACATTTGCACCGCACAGATGCCAGACAATGACCATCACCAATAAGAAACAATATAACAACTTAGTATTTGCAACATTATCATCACTCAGTTCCCCACTATCAATATCCTGTGGGTTATAATTGATTAGAAACTCAACTCGACTCATCACTAACTGTAAGAGCAGATCAGAGGCTAGGAATACTGCGCGAGTAACTCACCTCCTGACTTCCTAAAGCTTGTCGATCATCTAAAAGGCACAAGTCAGGAATGAGATGGAATTCTCCCAGTTGCCTGAATGAGTGCAGACCCAACAAGACAAAAGAAGCTTGACACCATCCAGGACAAAAGAGTCCATTTGATTGGCATGACATCCACTAGCATTCACTCCCTCCACCGCCGTCGCTCAGTACTGGAAGTGTGTACTATCTACAACACACAATGCAGAAATTCCCCAAAGATCCTCAGACAGCATCTTCCTATCCCAAGAACACTTACATTAGAATGACAAGGCCAACATACCTATGGGAATTCCACCACCTATAAATTCCCTTCCAAACCAATCAACATCCTTATATGGAAATATATCGCCGTTCCTTCACTGTTACTGGTTAAAAGCCCTGGAATTCCCTCCTTCATAGCATTGTGAGTCAACACACCGCAGGTGGACTTCAGCAGTTCAAGAAGGCAGCTCAACACCACTTTCACAAGGGGGCAATGAGGGGCGGACAAGAAATGGTAGGCCCATCCAGCGATGCCCGCATCCAAAAAAAGATTTTATAAAAATAGTTTCAAGTTGAGCTTCTGGATGGGACAGGTTATCTGATTTGAGCATGAACAGGAAAGCAGTGTTTCTCATACAGAACATTATCAACGTTTCTGTTATTAGAAGGGTGTTCAGTGTTCGATGACTTATTGTTGCTGTGTGCTGTGATAAATTGCATCTGTTTTGTTAAATTCAACAATACTGACGTAACAGGATCGATCCTTCGAAAATACCAGTCTGAAAATGGCAACCATTTGAGAGACAGTGTACTCCCGCCCGATGAGACTCACAGATATCTGTGTATATTTAACGTTTAATAGAGTACTGGCCGACACTGAAGCCTCCCATCGTCCATATCACAGGGGTTACCATTGAACAGAACATGAAGTCAAATCAACATACAAATACAAGGGTTACAAGAGCTGCTCAGAGACTTACAATTCTACACTGAATAATAGACCACATGACCATAAGAGCATGAGATATTTGCATTTGCTTTCCTAACTGCCAACTGAACCTGCACATTAACCATAACAGAGGACGAGTGCTTCAAAATTCTTTTTGTGCTTCAGATTTAATGGGTCCTATTAGAACATAGTGTCTGCCTTTTGTCCGCCTACCAAAGTGCGTAATCTCACACGATCCCATATTGTATTCCATCAACCACGTGTTGGCCCACGGTCCTCAACTGTCCAAGCTTTTCTGCAGCCTCCTCACTTCATGAATATCGCCTGCCCATCCAACCATCACAGTATCATCTCCAAACTTAGCAAAAATGCCCTCAGGTCCTTTGTTCAGGTGGTTCATGTAAATGGCACTTCTTGACTCCCTAAGAACTGTCCACCATTGAAAAGGCACAGGACTCAAGGTGGTTGACTCAATTCAGGTTCAAGCATTGAGTTGACTGGAATTATACCTGTACCATCTTCGCTCCCTGCACCACTGACAACCAGGAGGAGCACACACTGCCCCCGAATTGTTGTGAATTACCCCGTTATGGTGACAAAGGACTTGATGGCGCACAGTCCCAATCTAATGATGTCACTCTGTCTCAACACTACCTGTGTGCTGCTCACAACAAACAACGTCACTGTGTGTTGTTGATGACGGAGGGAGGTCGTGGAGCGAATGTCTGTGATGAATGACTGTCAGTATGAAAACTGCCCTGACAGCCTCGGATGTACCTGTGCCCGCTGTCACCACTGCAGACATGATCAGTCTCCCTGCAGGTCAAGTCAAGGAAAGCGACAGGCTTGGAGAGTGTTCCCGGCTGAACACTCAGATGCTGTGAGGACTAACTGGCAGAGGTATTTACAAACATCTTCAACTTCTCCCTCCTGAAGCCGAAATCCCAATCTGCTTCAAGAAGACCACCATCATCCTTGTAAGTGAGAAAGCACATGCAACGTTCCTTAATGACTCCTGCCTAGTGGCTCTGACCTCAATAAACATGAAGTGATTTGAGACGCTGGTTGTGGCCCACATCACCTCCAGTCTTCCAGCCTGACCTGCTGTCCTATAATGTGCGGACTGCTGTAACGGGTCCACAACGGATGCCATATACCTGCCCTGCACTCATCCCTGGGACATCTGGACAACAATAATGCCTACACCAGACTCCTGGTCATTGACTACACCTCTACCTTCAACATCATTATCCCCTCCAGGCTGATCTCAATACTCCGTGACCTTGATCATGGCTCCACCCTCTGCAACAGGATCCCCGGTTTCTGTCACAGAGGCGACAATCTGTGAAGATAGGTATCTGCACATTCTCCACAATAAAACTCAACACTGGAACTCCTGGAGGATGTGTTCTCTGCCCCCTATTGTACTCCCCGTGCACCCACAGCAGTGCCATCAGCCCCCTTCTGTACTCCTTGTACACACATGGCTGTGCCCTCAGCCCCCTACTGTACTCCCTGTACACCCATGGCTCTGCCCTCAGCCCCCTACTGTACTTCTTGTACACACATGGCTGTGCCTTCAGTCCCCTACTGTACTCCTTGTACTCCCATGACTGTGCCCTCAGCCCCCTACTGTACTCTCTGTATTCCCATGGTTTGGTCCTCAGCCCCCTGCTGTACTCTTTTACTCCCATGGCTTGTCGTCAGCCCCCTACTGTACGCCCTGTACACACGCGGCTGTGTTGTCAAATTCCAAACAACGCCAGCTACAAGTTCGCTGATGACATCACCAAATCAGGAGGGATATCAAACAACGATGAGTCAGAATACAGAAATGAGATCGAGGGCTTAGTGGCATGGTGTAATGATAATAACCTCTCTCTCAAATTCGACAATAGTAAAGAACTGATCATTGACTTCAGAAAGAAAGGAGAGGAACACGCCATTATCTACATCAATGGTTGAGGGAGTGCAGAGCATCAACTCCCTCAGAGTGACAATAACTGACAACATACCCTGGTTTTCTCGCATAAGTGTGACAGTCAAGAAAGTTTAACAACGCCTTTTCTTCCTCAGGAGGCTCAGGAAATTCAGCATGCACTACTTCGACAGATACACCATTGAGAGCATACTGTCTGGGTGCGTCACGGCTTCATACAGCAACGCTCTGCCCAGGACCATAAGAAACTACAATAGGTTGGGTGCACAGACAATCTCCCAACCACTGACTCTATATACATGGCTCGTGCCGCAGAAAGGCTGCCAACATCTAGAACATTGAACATAGAACATAGAACAGCACAGAACAGGCCCTTCAGACCACGGTTTTGCGCCAACAATTGAACCTCATGCACGCACCCTCAAATTTCTGTGACCATATGCATGTCCAGCAGTCTCTTAAATGTCCCCAATGACCTTGCTTCCAGAACTGCTGCTGGCAACGCGTTCCATGCTCTCACAACTCTCTGTGTAAAGAACCTGCCTCTGACATCCCCTCTATACTTTCCTCCAACCAGCTTAAAACTATGACCTCTCGTGTTAGCCATTTCTGACCTGGGAAATAGTCTCTGGCTATCGACTCTATCTATGCCTCTCATTATCTGGTATACCTCAATTAGGTCCCCTCTCCTCCTCCTTTTCTCCAATAAAAAAATTCCGAGCTCAGTCAACCTCTCTTCATAAGATAAGCCCTCCAGTCCAGGCAGCATCCTGGTAAACCTCCTCTGAACCCTCTCCAAAGCATCCACATCTTTCCTATAATAGGGCGACCAGAACTGGATGCAGTATTCCAAGTGCGATCTAACCAAAGTTGTATAGAGCTGCAACAAGATCTCACGACTCTTAAACTCAATTCCCCTGTTACTGAAAGCCAAAAACACCATATGCTTTCTGAACAACCCTGTCCACTTGGGCGGCCATTTTAAGGGATTTATGTACCTGCACACCAAGATCCCTCTATTCCTCCATACTTCCAAGAATCCTATCCTTAATCCTGTACTCAGTTTTCAAATTCGACCTTCCAAAATGCATCACCTCGCATTTGTCCAGGTTGAACTCCACCTTCCACCTGTCAGCCCACGTCTGTATCCTGTCAATGTCCCGCTAGCTTACAACAGCCCTCTATACTGCCAATGACACCTCCAACCTTTGTGTCGTCTGCAAAATTGCTGACCCATCCTTCAATCCCCTCATCCAAGTCATTAATAAAACTAACAAACAGTAGAGGGCCAAGGACAGAGGGCACTCACCGCTGACTTCCAGGCAGAATATTTCCCTTCTACTACCTCTCGCTGTCTTCTGTTGGCCAGTCAATTAGATTAGATTGCATTACATTACAGTGTGGAAACAGGCCCTTCGGCCCAACAAGTCCACACCGACACGCCGAAGCGCAACCCACCCATACCCATTCCCCGATATTTACCCCTAACCTTACACTACGGGCAATTTAGCATGGTCAATTCACCTAACCTGCACATCTTTGTGACTGTGGGAGGAAACCGGAGCACCCGGAGGAAACCCACGCAGACACGGGGAGAACGTGCAAACTCCACACAGAGTCGCCTGAGGCAGGAATTGAACCAGGGTCTCTGGCGCTGTGAGGCAGCAGTGCTAACCACTGTGCCACCGTGCCGCCCACAATTCTGTATGCAGACAGCTGGTTCCCCTGTATCCCATCCTCCTGACCTTCTGAATGAGCCTACCAGCGGGAACATTATCAAATGCCTTGCTGAAGTCCATAGACACACATCCACAGCTCGACCCTCATCAACGTTTCTAGTCACATCCTCAAAGAACTCGATAAGGTTTGTGAGGCATGACATGCCCCTCACAAAGCCGTGTTGACTGCATTTAATCAAGCCATGCTCTTCCAGATGGTAATAAATCCTATCCCTCAGAATACTTTTTAACACCTTGCAGAAGACAGACATAAGACTTACTGGTGTGCAATTCCCTGGGATTTCCCTATTTCCTTTCTTGAAGAGAGAAATTACATTTGCCTCTCTCCAGTCCTCAGGTACGACTCCAGTGGAGAGCGAGGATGAAAAAATCTTCGCAAGTGGCGAAGTAATGGCATTTCTTGTTTTCTAAAGCAGCCGAGGACAAATCTGGTCCAGACGTGGCGACTTGTCAATCTTAATGTTTGACAAACGTTTCAGCATATCAGCTTCCTCTATCTCTATCCATTCCAGCATGTACACCTGCTCTTCAATGGTTTCATTCACTACAAATTTCGTTTATTTTGTAATGACAGAAGTAAAAAAACTCATTTAGGGCTTCCCCTACCTCCTCGGACTCCACATACAAATTCCCTATGGTATCCCTGATCGGCCCTACGCTTTCATTGACCATTTTCTTATTCCTCACATGAGTATTAAATGCCTTTGTGTTCTCCCTAATCTGTTCTGCCAAGCCTTTCTCTTGCCCCCTCCTGGATCTCCTAACACCATTTTTGAGCTCCTTACTCGCCTGCCTGTAATCCTGTAGAGATGAGCTTGACCCTAGCTTCTCCACCTTATGTAAGCTACCTTATTCCTTTTGACGAGAAGCTCCACCACTATCCCAGAGTACTGAGTGAAGAGGGTGCGGAAATAGTTGGGGCATTATCAGATATCTTTGTAGCATTCTTGAACACAACTGAGGTCCTGGAAGACTGGAAAGTTGTTGTTCAAATAAGGTAACATGAATAATCCAGTTAATTATAGAACAGCGAGCCTATCATTAGGGGTTGGGAGCTGCTAGAGAAGATATTGAGGGATAGGGTCTATTCTCATTTGGATGAATATGGCCTTATCAGTGATAGGCAAGATGGTTATGTGCAGGGAAGGTCATGTCTTACCAACTTAATAGAATTCTTTGAGGAAGTGACAAAGTTGATTGATGAGGGAGGGGCTGTAGATGTCATGTACATGGACTTCAGGAAGGCATTTAATATGTTTTCCCATGGTGGGCTTATGGAGAAAGTGAAGTCACATGGTGTCCAGGGTGTGATAGCTACATGGATAAAGAACTGGCTGGGCAACAAGATCCAGAGCGTGGTCGGGGAAGGCAGTTTCTCAAAATGGAGAACTGTGACCAGTGGTCCTCCATTTAAGATGTTTCCAGAACGATACATGAATGGCCAGGGAGCAAAGGGCTAAAGACCCTGAGAAAATAGGCGACGGAATTATACAGAGGATATGGATCGGCGCAGGCTTTGACTGCCGAATGTCCTGTTCCTGTACTCGAATGTTCTTTGTTCTAACATTACCAAAGACCCGTCACATGCCTGTAAAGTTCTCCCACAAACTCTTCAATCAGGTAAAAAGATACAGAAGCTTGAAAACACAGAGCAGCTGGTTCAGTAACAGCTTCTTTTTGACTGTTGTTAGACTGATGAATGGACTCTCTAATCTCAGATAATGTTGATCTTGTTCAAGTTGATCTCACCTAGCGCATGCTCTGTGCAGCGTAACCTATATGCCTCTCAGACATGTTTTACACCCATCGTTCTGTACATCCTTGCTTACTGTGATCTGCCTGGACATCTTGTTACAGGTCAAAATAAATCCTCATTCCCTCCTCCCAGCTCCCTCTTGTGCTCACTCCCAGGTCTCTCTGGTCCTCAACCACAGCTTCACCCATTCCCCCCAGTTCCCTGTGACCCCATTCCCAGCTCTCCGTGTCCTTTGTCTCCCACTGTGTCTCACACGGTCTGTTTCCCTCTGTTTTCATTTTCTCTGCCTTCTGTTTCTTTCCCTAAACCTACTATATTCCCTGCTCCCTCTCCATGTGACGGTTTGTTTCGTTGTTTTGTTTCCTTTCTCTCTTCGACTGACTGTCCATCTGTTCACCTCGCTTGTTCTCTCTCTCTCCTCCCCTTCGTGCCTGTCTCTTTCGGCCTCGTTGTGATGGTAACGGCTTCTCTATTCGTTTGAAGCAGGTGATGGCTCATTGGATCGATGTTGGTAATGCAATTAACTCAACTGGGTTTTGGTATCGAAGACATAATTTAAAATTATTGGTTAAATTTCAATTGTTATCAAAACAGCAACCAAAACCTGGGTATCACTCATGTGTGTATGCCTTACTCTGTGGAAGGACCCCACGATCTTTGTTTTCTTGTTTACTATCATGTGCCTGCACTACTCGCAAAACAAACCTTTCCATTGTACAGTTGACTGAAATAAATCAAATCAATTCAGATCAATCACGTGGACGGCAGTAGCTCAAGATCTTCTCAAGGGCAACTGTGAAAATGAACTAATGCTGGCCCAGTCAGAGATACCCATATCGCGTTAAGAAATATAAGAAGATGACCACACTCAGGGAATACTGACAGGGGAAATCAAATCGCTTTAAACATGGACTTAGACAAATTCAAGTTTCCCTCGCTACCTGAAAGAAACCGTTCGCAAGCTGATATGGTGTAAAGTGCAGTAGCACTAATTTATATGGGAAACATTTCGCCTTTCTTCGTAAAAGTGAAAATTCTCTACGGATTTCTTTTGGTTCGCGAAACAAGGTCCTAATGTAGGTCATTCGGAAAGGGAAGTGGTGAAGAGTGAACTTTTGAAAAGAGGGCAATACCTGTATTTGCAAGTATATGATATTCAGGAAGATGGGAATGGCGAAAAATAAATGAGGTGAATCACACATTTTATTTCCAGACCAGCTGATCATCATTCTCTTTGTTTGCTCTTTTTCTTCAATAGCTCTCTTTCTCTATTGATTCCTCCTTCCCTTCAAAGCAGACTTCCCTGTCAACGGTATTAATCACACTCTTTTCCAGCTGCTTTCTGTTCAGGAAGGTTCCCCAGTACTTTCTGTTCGTTTCTTTGCATTGCCTTGTATAAGTTCAGATTTTCATCATCTTCTTTTATTTGATTTCATCTTCAATTTTGTTATTTCGTGGACGTTGGCATCTCTGCCAAGGGCAGCATTTGGTGACCATCACTAATTGCCCTGACTCTGAGGCCATTCCACAAGCCAATATAAAGTAAAGCACATTCTCATGGGTGTGAAGTCTCACTTAACCCAGACCAGGTAATAACATTAGTTTTCTTTGCCGAAGGTGATCAGTGAAACAGGAAGGTTTTCAGACAAAATGATGCTTTTATGGTTGTCATTGTGAAATTCACTTTTATTCCAATTCTTATCAGTTTTATTGAAGTTCTGTCATCAGCTGTTGTGGAATTGAAACAAATCACTTGAAACAATAACTTTCGTTTAATAAGCTTTGTTCCTGAATTAAATCAAGCGACATTCCTACATTCATATATTTTCCTAATCATGAAGTAACGTCCAAGACAAGAACAATTTCAAGACTGAAATATTTGTAATCGGAAAAGTGGTCAGAAGAGAGCTTGAAACATTAAAACATTAGCATGGCAAATCCACTCTAAGCTGCACATCTTTGTACTCTGGGAGGAAACTGGAGCATTGGGAGGGAATTCACACAGATACGTGGGGAACGTTCAAACTCACCTGAGGTTGGAATTGAACCCAGCTCCTTGGTGATGTGCGGCCGCAGTGCTAACCACATATCCATCATACACCTCAGTTAGTTCTGTTAGTTACTTGTAGCTGACTGAAGAAATCCAACTGACTTGTTCTGATAACTGAACCTGACCCAGTATTAAACCTTTATCATCGGCCATATCGCCAACCTGGTTACATTTAAAATTTGTTGTGAGCAGTGGAGGAGTGGGACTAGAAATGGAAACAGTGACACCCTCCAACCTCAATCAGAACCAGACTGAGGAGAAATTCACAAAGTGGGAATTCATTCAAGTGGGAATTCTCTCAACCAGAAGATTGGGAGGGCTGAATCTTCATATTATGTCGAGGCTGACTTTGTCTGATTTTCCATAGACAGATAAATCAGGGATCATTGTGAAATCAGAGAAAAGTGCAGCTGGGAACACAATGAGATGAGCCATGACCTTATTGCCTGGTGGAATAGTGTCAAAGTTCCGAATGGCCCAGTCATGTCCGTTCCATACAGCCCTTCGGTCCTTCTGTGCAGGAACAGATTGAGGCCACTCCGATGGTTTGGTGTAGTTTGGCAAATGTATTGGAAAATCCAGGCTAGGTCAGGCAGTGACTCCCCTCCCCTAATCCCTCTTTTCAGGCTTCTCCTCTCTGTCACTTCTGCTCCTGATGTCGGTCATGTTACAGGTCCAGATTCGCATTGAATACAGCCCCCATGCCCCACACAAGGTCAACTCAGACAAATCCTCTGCTGTCTCTGAATGCAACATTTTACATTATGACTTCCAGGAAAATAATCAATTATTTTCCAAAAACATAAATAAGAATGTAAGAAATAGGAACCTGTGCTGTCATTCAATAAGAACATGGCTGATCTACTCCACGGCTCAACTCCACTTTCCTGCTAACCCCTTGCATCCCTCAACTTGCGGAAATCTCACAAACCAATCCACCCGTCTGTAAATACAATCAGTGACCCAACCTCCACAACTCTAGTGGTTAGGAAATTCCAGCCATTCACTACCTTCTGAAATAAGACATTTCTTTACATCTCCGTTTGAAATCGATATTCCTTATTCTGTATCTACATCCCTGACTTCGAGACTCTGCCCTGGTGTGGAATCAAATTCTCAACACCGACCTTGTCAAGCCTCCTCTGCATCTTTTCCGTTTCAGTAATGGCACCCTCATTCATTTAAACCACAATGAGTAATCACCTCAGCATTTTTGATGTATTCATTAATTCAATCCTTTCATCCCAGGAACTAGTCTAATGAACCAACATTTCTGCATCAACATGGTGACGTTATGTTTCAGACACAGAAACACGCCAATCCGTTCTACTGCTTCTTTTTTGGGAGTCCTCTCCATTTAATAACAGCTGCCTTTTGGTTGTCAGTGTCATCCTCAAACTCGAATGTATATCGCACTCAGCTTCCGCCGTCAGGAGCTGAGTGCAGCTCTTGTAAGCAGCTCTTACCATAGGACTGATATTTTTGGTACTCCAGCAGATACATTTTTTTCATAAAGATCGATGAATCATGACTCTCCGATTTGTAAGTGTTTACCAAGTGTCATCCCATGCTAATGCATTATCCATCATACTATGAGCTTCTGTCTTGCGTAAGAACCTTTATTTTGTGATACCTTGTGGAAAATCTCTGGAAAGCCTCATGTCTACCAGTCCCCCTTTATCAAGGCCACTTGTTACATTCTGATGGTTTTCCAGAAAAACTTTGCATGATTTTACAGGCAAAATGTATTTCGCCTTTACCAAGACCATGCTGACTCTGTGTGAAGCTTTTCTAAATGTCCTGCAGTTCCTTCCTTAATAACAGACTCTTACAGATTCCCAGCATTAATGGTTAGGCTAAGTGATTCCTGCTTTCAGTCTAGCTCGTTTCTTGAAGACAGGCGCCACATTGGAGGGTCTCCAGATTCACGGGGTCACTCCTTTAATCCAGAGAGTTATGGAATATTTCACACAGAGCCACCAGCCACTCTGTGACCGCTTCTTTTAAAACCAGCTTTGAATTGCTGATGACCTGTTTACTCTTAATCTTATCTGTTTGAGAATTGCTGTTACAGGGATGTACTGCTGCCACTACCTCATGTATTGTGCTCTCCATCCACCCCTCGACGCTGTGACAGAGATAGGGGACCTTCTCATTCAGCCAGTCATTATAGTTACCATGAGACTGGAGGTGACCATTCTGCCTATTTAACGAGTTACAGAGGAAAATAGAACTAATCATTTTAGCTCGTTGAGTACATTTTCCTGCTCAGGAGGCCACTTAAACTGCGTGAGCTGCTACACAGGAAGCTGTTACTAACAGGAAATAGAGTAGAGATAAATGCTTATTTCATATTACATAGCTGTAACTGGTGGAGTGCCTCAGAAATCACTATGGGATCATCAACGATCAATATCTGTGTCAAAGATCTGGAGGAAGGGACTGAACACTCTGGGACACCCGGACGAACCAACCCAACCACTCTGTGGCCCAACACTTCAACTCCCCCTCTCACTCCACCAAGGATATGCAGGTCTTTGGACTCCTCCATCGCCAGACCACAACAACACGACGGTTGGAGGAAGAGCGCCTCATCTTCCGCCAAGGAACCCTCCAACCACAAGGGATGAACTCGGTTATCACCAGTTTCCTCATTTCCCCTCCACCACCTTGTCAAATCCATCGAACTCAGCACCGCCTTCCTAACCTGAAATCTTTATCCTGACCTCTCCGCCCCCACCCCAGTCTGACCTATCACCCTCACCTTGGCCTTTTTCCACCTATCGCATTTCCGACGCCCCTCCCCCAAGTCCCTCCTCCCTACCTTTTATCTTAGCCTGCTGGACAAACTTTCCTCATTCCTGAAGAATGGCCGAATCGTCGATTCTCCTGTTCCCTGGATGCTGCCTGACCTGCTGCGCTTTTCCAGCAACACATTTTCAGCTCTGATGTCCAGCATCTGCAGACCTCACTTTCTCCTGAATATATCAAAGCCCAATTAGCTTAAACACCAAGCTGGTCATCCAGTATGTCATCAAATGGAGGTCGTGTGTCATCAATGTGATATAGGCAAAGGGAGGTTAGTGAGCAAACCTTATCCAGATATAGCAAAATGTGAGTTGACTATTTTGGATGGAAGTATAAAACAATGGTAAACAATTTAAGTGGAGAGAGATTGCAGAATTCTGTGATACAGCCGATATTTCTGATCCTGGTATACGAATCATATGTAGTTAGTCTGCACTTGCTGTTAGTGATTTGGAAGCTAAGTGGAATGATTGCGTTTCTGGCAAAGGGTACCAGGCTTAATCAGGAATGTTTTACTGCATCTGTACCGGTAAACATGAGGAGTGCAGATGCTGGAGATCAGAGTCGAACAGTGTGAGGCTGGAAAAGCACAGCCAATCAGGCAGCATCCGAGAAGCAGGAAAATTGGCGTCACGGGTGTAAGTCCTTCATCAGGAATATGCCTGAAACATCGAGTCTCCTGTTCGTTGGGTGTGGCTGACATGTTGTGGTTTTCCAGCTTCACATTTTACGAGTCTACATCTGTAGCGGGCATTGCTAAGACCACATCTGGCACATTATGTGCAGTTTTGATCCCTTAACCTAAAACAAAGTTGTAGAAGGTTATCAACAATATTTTGTTCACACGTTCCTGGAATGAAGGCCTTTTGTTCTGCAACATTATCAGTTTTGGACTTAGATGAGAAATCCTTTTGAAGCATACACAATTTTGAGAAAAGTCAGCTGGATGCATGCCCGTTTTCAGAGAGAGGAGCAGCTCGGGATCATGTATTGAAGCTTCCAACCCGCCTGGGGCACCGAGCAGCTTCTGAATGCTGCAGCTAAAATCAAAATGAGAAGATCTGGTCTGGGAGAGCTGGACACTGCCCTACAATTGTTACCACTGTTTTAATAAAACCTAAAGGACTCCTAAGTTAGTTACTTTAGCCATTTTCAATAGGCAGTTAGGCATCTCTGCCTTTAGGACCTCTCTTCAAATAAAAAGAGAAAATAACATTTTCAAAATGACAGCATTGTCACATCTCCTCCTTTGACAGAATGAACAATTAATACACAACAGCAGCTTCTTTTTAAACCCATTATTCTTACTCTATTAGTGGACTACAATACATATATATGACATTGACAGTAAGTATGCAAACATTCACAACTCCATTCTATTTCAGTCTGTATACTCCTGCCGCAGAACGCCTCTGTCTTTCTTCATTCAAGTCTCGACAATTTGTCAGCAAGTACAGTTTCTTGTCCTGTCATCTGTATAACTTCCAAATCGAATGGCAGCAATAAAAACCTATATCTGAACAGACCAGATGTTTTCTCCCTAAATTTCTCCAAAGACGTTTAGGCGTTATGATCGTATATAGATTTGTCTTGGGCACGTTATTTGCAAGTTAAATGCTGAAATGTTGTAACACCAAAACCAAGCTCAAAGTCTCCTTCCAAGTTGTGAAATACTTCTCTTGATGGTTTCACCGGACACACCAACCACACGTTACATAATGGAACAATTTGCATCTCTCCAATAGTTCTTCTGAATGACATGTCTCCTCATTTCTCAGCATCAACAATTTACATGCCTCTGTACCTCTTAATGTTGTAACGTCTTTTCCTGCTACTCCTGGCCTATGCCAGACAACCTTACTCTCACAGGTGTATATTTTAAGAAGTTCTCATACATTCTTCTCAATTCATCATGGCATCCAAACTTTGATTTATGGACAAACTCATAATCATCAGCCATTTCTGCTTCTAATCTTACCATTGTAACTCTCTGCTCTTCTGCGTGAGTTCTCACTATTGCAGGAAGTGAATTTTTGAACTCCTTCGAAAAAAGAACCTTTCTAAGAGTATCATAGGTTTGCTCAGCTTTTTATACCCTTACCCACCTTTCAAAATTACTTTGATTCTTTCAAACTCAATTTGCGTTTAAATCAGGGACTCTTTTTTAGATTCCTGAAACACTGCCTGTCGGCTTCTGGCACAAGCTCATATGCTTTCTTCACCTTATACTCCACAGATACCTCCTCCGATAGGGATACAAACAGATGACATCCACCCCATTGTCCATGGAACACCACATGGGACACGCTGGGAAGTGAACAACAGCCTGACACACACCATATCATTGTCTCTGAACTTCACCATGCCAGCAGTCGATACACTAGGGAGCCAGAAACCAAGGTCACGGAAAGGTACAGAGGGACAGAGAGGTCCACATTAAAGACAGAAACAGATAGTTAATTACCTGAGAACCTGTTGTGGAAATATGGGGAAAAAGACAGAGCAGTGGGACTAACTGGAGGAGTGAATCCTTCGAGAGCAAAATTATAAGAGTGAGAACATTGAATAAAGGTATTTTCAGGTGAATTGAAATGGTTTGTTCAATCAAATTCTGAAATTGCTTCACAGAACACTTCAAACAATGTACACTGGGCCAAGATGACAGCCCACAATGCTAGTGTATTGCTCAGTAAACTAAACTATCTGCCCAGCTGTGCACACTATGCTAGTGTTTTGCTCAGTAAACTACACTGTCTGCCCAGCATGGGGAGTATTGCAAAACGTTATTATCATATGGGACTGATACACTCAACAGATTACTGTCTAAAAGGGGAGGATTTCCATCTCCATTGGACCAGTATAAGTGAAGGTATGTGTGTGCATGTGCATGTGCTCGAGCATGCATGTGTTTGTGTCTGTGTGTGATGCACATGTGTGTGTGTGTGTGTGTGTGTGTGTGTGTGTGTGCATGCGGTTGCGTGATGCATTTGGGTGTTGAATTCAAAAATCATTGCATGCGAGAAAATACACATGAAGGAAAACAAATTAAATATGAACCACTGGCAGGGATTTGAATAAAAGACACAGAGAGACTGAGGGACGTTTCATGAACAGAAGAGTTAAAGTGCTTAAGAATAGTAAAATCAAGACATTGCCAGACACAATAGCGCTAGAGATCAGCGTGCACAGCAATGTCAGATGGATGGAATTTTGGTCTGAGTTCGAATCAGGTTTGTTTCTGCAGGTTTCAACCTGAGAGTGTCAGCAGCAGACTGTTGTCATCATTAATTCGGTATTTCACAGCTCAAGGTTCAAACAGCAGATGGGGTAAGACAGTGAAGAACTTTCTGGAGCAGTGTGTAGTTAAAGTTAATAATGGTCACGGCATGGTGTCAGTAATCAGATCATGGCCAAAGGGATCACCAAAGTTGTGATTCGTCTGTTTCAAACACAACCTGTATGTTTCACCTACACGCACCCCCCCCCCCCCCCCCCCCCCCCCCCCCACCGCCCCACCCCTCCCCACTCCTAGCCTGTCACCACCATGATTTGGAAATATACTGCTGTTGCTTCAGAATCGTTGGGTCAAATTTCTGGAATTCCCTCCCTACTGGCATTGTGGGTAAACTCACTGGTCAGTGTGAACTAGATGGAATGAATTCCAAACTGAATAGATTCTATGAAGCCTACTGCTTGCACAGTGGAGTTGTTGAACCAGCAGAGGATTATATTACATCATTTTAAACATACGAGGAAACAAGGTGTTATTCCCCATTTCAATTAATCGCCTGTCCCCAAAACAAGAGAGAGCCCATTACACAGTGTTTCAGGACAGAGCAGAACTCTCAAAATATATTAAGAAGTTAGCCTGGACCCTAATGTTTTCTTATTTTAGACATAAGGTGCCGTGTTCCAGGTCCAATTCAATTGATAAAAGTAATTGAAGTTACGCAAATCACAGTTTATTTGAACACTATTGTAAAAATATAATCAAAGAAAGATGAACGTGGAATAACTTCACTCTATTGGAAATCTTAACAAAACTCAATAAATTATTTTACTACTAAACAGCAACTGTTCCAATGTGGGAACATCTCATAAACACACCCTGGGCACAAAATTCAGGAAAACAAACTGCAGGACATGCAACTCCTGCAATCCAGAAAGGAAAATTCAGAGAGAGTAGCAGCCAGCGACATGTAGTACAGTGTACAGCCCTGGTGAGATCCCGGCTACAACTGCTGCAAACTGCCGACTATACGCCCTGCTTCTTTGAGACCTTGACTGTACTCATTTAGGCTGCTTCTATTGTTCCAACTTTTAAAAAAAAACTAAGGTCTCACAAACTATTTACTCAAGTTGCTCTGGAAGATTGCTCGGTAACTCTGACTGAAAACTTAAATTTAAAAGAGTCCTGGATAAAATAATCCCTTAAATCTACAACAGACAAATGCACAAACACGCATACAGACACTCATATATGAACAAACATGCAAACACAGTAACACAGTAGCGTCTTTGAGATAGAGTTTGGTAAACTTTTGATGAATAAGTGAATCAAGGGTAATTGGGAGGAGTGAGGAGTATGTGGTTGAGAAACAAACCGGCCATGATCAAGCAGCAGAGCAGATTCGATGGAGCTAATTCTGTTCTCGTTTCTTATGATCCAATGATATCTGGAAATGGCTTTGTGAGGGTGCTGTGCAGGCTGGTTTTGATAGATATTTAACCAAAAGATAGTCAGTAGTAATGTGGGGCATATTTGGAAGGCTGAATGGTTTTTGTCTATTCCTAATTATTGTCATTTCCTGTTCCTCAAAAGCAGTGGTGATTTTTTAGTGAGGTTGGCACATTTTGCACATTCTCCCCGTGTCTGCGTGGGTTTCCTCCGGGTGCTCCGGTTTCCCGCACAGTCCAAAGATGTGCAGGTCAGGTGAATTGACCATGTTAAATTGCCCATAGTGTTTGGTGCATTAGTCAGAGGGAAATGGGTCTGGGTGGGTTATTCTTCAGAAGGTCGGTATGGACTGGTTGGGCCAAAGGGCCTGTTTCCACACTATAGGGAGTCTAATTTACTCTAATGTAATCTAATCTGATCAAATATGTTATAAAATAAATGTCTTCTAATTAAGACTGAGTTAAGGATAATTTTTTCTCCTTGCCGATTTTCACATTCCCAGGGAACAGTGAAGACTGGGTTATTGAAGGTATTCAAGGCTGAGCTGTACTGACCATTGATAGCTAACAGAGTCAGTGTTTATTGGGAACAGACAGGAAAAGGATGCTCAGACACAATCATATCAGCCAAGAGCATTCTGAATGTTGCAGCAGGCCTGAGGGGGCAATTGGCCAACTGATGATCCTACCTCCTGTGTTGTTCTCTCAATCCACTCCTCAATGCTGTTACAGAGGGAGAGAAAGACCACATTCAGCCAGTAAGGCAATTAGACAGCGGGAGACCATTCTGCCCCTCCAAGGAGTTAGACAGAAACGAGGTGATGGTATTCAGCCCTCTTGTACACTCTACACAGCACAGGACGAGGCCATTCAAACTGCCTTCGGTGCTGAGCATTCACAGCAGGCTCCTGAATATAACAGGAAGTAGTGCTTCGAGATTAATATTGGTTTGCAGGTTGTAAAACTGGTATATATTAATCTCTGAGGTACTCCACTAGTTACAGTTATTTGGATGACCCGATGGATTGAAGCTATATGAGCTAATTTATCAAGATAGTCATTCAATGCTTTGTCAACTGGACGCAGGGAGTCAGCAATAGGATACAGACAGGCGTGGTTTAGTGCGAAAATATTCAGCAGAACCTGTTTAATGTAGATTATGAGAGTGAGTGTTTTGGAAGAAGGATATAAAATCAGTAATTGTTTAAATGGTGAGAGATTTCAGAACTCAGTGACACACAAGGAGTTTTGAGTACTGTTGTATGAATCATGTAAAGTTAGTCACCAAGTGTAGCAAATGATTAGGAAACTAAATGGAATGATGCTGCAAAGGGTATCGGTTTTAATCGTAGGAATGTTGTACTGCATTAGTACAGGGCATTGCTGAGATCACGCCAGATGCAATGTAAATTGTTTTGAATCCTAAACTGACAAAAAAAGAAAGATTCAAACTGAGGAAGGACACCATTCAGACCCAAAATGTTAACTTTGATTTCACTTCACAGAAGTTGCCAGATCTGCTGCGATTTTCCAGGAAATTATGTTCATGTTCCTGATTTACAACAGGAAGTTGCGTGTAGAATTTTATATTGATTATCGGGTTGGAAAACTGAAACCAGTGGAATGCTCAAGGTTTATATCTGTTATTGACAGTGCTTTTGGTTTCTGGATAATAAAAAAAAACATTCATTACATTTAGAAACTTCCAAAGATACTTCACTTTATTGTTTCTGTGTTGAAGGTTTTGTATTATGAAAGATATGCATTTTAGGTCTCAGTGTAAGTGTTCTTGCTACTGTGCTAAACAAGATCTTGAAAACCGTGCATCAGATGAATACCTGATGGACATTTCCTCTTGTATGGGAGACTAAAGCTCGGAAATCCATTTTAAGAATATGTATTCACTTTGACGCAGATATTGGAAAGTCATTAACCTTTTTGTGTAAAAGATAAAAAAAAAGATTCGTCACAGAATTGAACAACATGGAACCACGCCTTTTGTTCAACTAATACTACCAGTCTAAGTTTGGCCCATATACCTCCAAACCTTTCCTATTTGTGTACCTACCCAAATATCTGTTAAATGTTGTAACTGTATATGCACCCGCCACTTCTTTTGAAAGTTCATTACACACACTAATATCTCCATATTAGTTGCCCCGCAGGTAATTTTATATTCTTTCTCTTCTCACTTTAAAATATTCTCGCTGGTTTTGAATTCCTCCATCCGAGGGAACAGAAACATGCCATTCACCTTATAAATATTCCACATGATTTTATAATGTTACCCTTGGATCCTCTGCGCTCCAGGGAAATTAGATCCAATCCATTCCCTACGTTCTTAGTAACATTCCAGTAAATATATTTTAACTCTAACAAACTTAATAATGCCCTTCCTCTGACTGAGAGATCAGAACTGGACCAGTATTCCAACAGAGGCCTTATCAATGCCCTGTACGAACTCAATATGAAATGCCGACACCTATAGTGAACATCTGAACCTTCCAAAAATCTTTTTCGTCATGTGATACAAAGTTCAAAGAATTATATACCAAAATCCCTCGATATCTATTGCCTGAAGTAGTACCTGGGACTGTAAAATTATTTGTTTTACTTCATGCGCTTGATCATTTTACCAAAAATGCAGTACCTCACATTAATTTTATCTAATCTTCATCTGTCACTGCTCAATCCATTGACCTAATTGATCAATATCTCTTTGCAATCGCAGACAACTGTCTCACTGCACAATATCAATTTTGATTACATCTGTAAATGTACCAACCATGCCTTCGATATTATAATCCTAATCTTTTACATCAATGACAAACAAAACTCCATCCAGTACTGATCCCTGTGGAAAATGCTGGTCACAGGCTTCCAGGCCAAAGCAAAATCCTCTATTTTGTCTCCTTTTGTCAAACCGAATTTACATCCAGTTGTCAACCATACCTGCAATCACATGTGCTCAAACTTTATTAATTAGTCTACCATGCAGAACCTTATCAAAGGCTTTGATTAGATTACTTACAATGTGGAAGCAGGCCCTTCGGCCCAACAAGTCCACACCGACCTGTTAAAGCGCAACCTACCCAGACCCATTCCCCTACATTTACCCCTGCACCTAACATTACGGGCAATTTAGCATGGCCAATCACCTCACCTGCACATCTTTGGACCGTGGGAGGAAACCGGAGCACCCGGAGGAAACCCACGCAGACACAGAGAGAATGCGCAAACTCCACACAGTCAGTCGCCTGAGGCAGGTATTGAACCCGGGTCTCTGGTGCTGTGAGGCAACAGTGCTAAACACAGTGCCACCGTGCCACCCACAAATGTTTTTTGAAACAACATCTATCATTCTGCTACAATCAATCTTTTTGTTTACTTCATTTAAAACAAACTAACTCATGTTTGAAAGACATGATTCCTCTCACACAAAACCTTTCTGACTAACACAAATCAGCCCTTCCCTCTCCATGCATGTAAATCTTATCTTTCAGAATCACTTCCAATACCGTATTCATCACCGGTGCCAGACACACAGTCTATCATTTCCATGCTTTTCTTTCCAACCTTTCTAAGTAGCAGCATTAGCCACCCTCCCGTCCTCCAGTACTTCACTTGTGTTACAGATGATTCGACTATAACTGCTGGGTTCCCATAGTTTCAAAGAACAAAGAACAAAGAAAGAATAACGAAGAATGTTACAGCACAGGAACAGACCCTTCATCCAGTGCCGATTCAGTTCTTCGATCTAAGCCTATTTTCTAAGGAACTGTATCGCTTTGCTCCCTGCTCGTTCATACATTTTTCTAGATAGATCTTAAATTACGCTACTGTGCCTACCACTAACACCACTACTGGCAATGCGTCTCAGGCACTCCCACCATCTGTGTAATGAACTTACCATATATACCTCCCCTCAACATCTCCCATCTCACGTTTAACTTGTGGCCCCTACTTATTCAGTACGCCAATCTCCGCAAAAAATCTTGCTATCCACCCTCTCTATACCTCTCACGATTTTGTAGATCTCATTCAGATTCCCCCACCCTGACCTCTGTATTTCTAATTAAAATAATCCTAACCTACCCAACTTCTCTTCATAGCTTGTACCCTCCATATCAGGTAATATCATAGTGTACCTCTTCTGCACTCTGTCCAAAGCATCCACATCGTTTTGGTAATATGGCGACCAGAAATGTACCGGATATATCGCCGCAACATTGCCTTATTGACTGTAACATGACCTGCCAAATTTTGTACTCAATACCTCGTTTGATGAAGGAAAACATTTCATATGTCTTCTTGACAAATCTATTGACCTGCAATACCACCTGCAGTGATCAAATGACTTGAACACACAGAGAGCTCTCTATACATTTATTTTCCTCTGGACATTTCCACTTCCTATATAATTCACTCTTGAATTGGATCTTCCGAAATACATGACCTCGCATTTGACAGGATTGAACTCCATCTGCTACTTCTCAGCTCAACTCTCCAATCTACATATCTTTCCTTCCACAATGCCCTGACATACACATAATCTGGTCCTGGAAATTGATTATTCCTTATGGTTTCTCAGACCTTGTACACACAACACCCAAATCTCTCTGCGTTGGTCTTTTGGTTTCACAGTTTCTCTCTCCATATGAATAATAATCTGCTTTTTTATTATTCCTTCTGAAGTCCCTGACCTCACACTTTATTACAAAGAACTCCATCTTCTAATTACGTCGTGCAGATTTCTTATATCCTTATCACAGTATGACTCCAAACTATTTTTACGATCATAAAATATGCACAGATGGCTTTCTTCCCCCACCCCACCCCTGCCAAACCTTTAATACAGAGAGTAAAAAACTGGGAGTCCAAGGGCTGACATTTCTGGCACTCCACTTATTATATCTCTCTGAACTCAACCGACATATTCATCAAGACTTACTCCTTGTTGTCTTCACAAATGTTCAATCTCTGAACAATAACCCATAAGTTCCTACCGTGTGCAATACACGCTTTATATGGTACTTTACAAAATGTTTACCAAATCTAATTACACAATCTAAGGGTTCACTTTTATCATCACTGCTTCTCCTTTTCAGATAACTCTGTTGAGTTTATTTGATTCCATTAAATTATTGTAAAAGCCCGCTTTTTTTCCTGAATAATAGGCTCGAGCAGTTTCGTAATAATAGACATGAGCCTCCGTGGCCTTTATTTTCCTGCTTTCTGCCTTGCTCCCTCCTTGAAGTCAGGCATCACATTAAGACCTTTGAATCCATTTAAATCTCCTTGGACTGCAGTGATATTTCAGCAAATGCCAGGAATATGTCTGGAGCACATTATTTCGAAATCCGAGAAACAGAGCAAACGGGTTGCCCTGAAGATAAGAACTGCGATCCTTTGGGATATTCTCTGTCGAAACAGTGTCACAACCAATATAAAATACATGCTTGAGTCATTTGAAAGGGTTTTTTTCCTGTGTTGAGTTTCCCAATCTCATCTTCCAATTGTTCCAAAAAAGGTTTGTGCTATTACCTTTTTTCTTAATTTTATTTCCACATGGATTCTCATACTTTTTTTGTTTATGCTTTGCAACAATTGACCTTCTTAAATCAATTGTCTCCAACTTTATTCGCTTTACGTTTTTCAACTGCTGGGCTCTAAAAAAAAAAGTCCCAAACCTCTGGTCTACCAGCAGTTTTCATCATTTGTGCGCTTTTGTTTTCATTAGGTACTCACCCTGACTATATTTGTTTATTATCCAAAGTTCATCATCTCATCAATTTCTTTTTGATGTGTTTTTAATTTGTTCTTGGAAGTAGTGAATTACTAGCGAGGTCAGTCTTAGTTTCCTATCCCTAATTGCCCAGAGGGCAGTTATGAGTCAACCACATTGCTGTGGAACTGGAGTCACATGTAGGCCAGGTAAGCATGACAGATTCCTTCCCTGAAGGACTTTAGTGAACCAGAGTGGTTTGCCCTACAATTGACAATTGATTCATGGTCATCATGAGATTCTTAATTGCAGATTTTTTTTTTAAATTGAAATCAATTTCCACCATCTACTGTAGCAGGAAGGTCCCAGAACGTTGCTGGGGTCTATGGATTAACAATCTAGTGACAACACCACAAGGCCATTGGCTCCCCATCATGTTTGACTATTGTGAAATGTTAAGTTTAATACCTGCCAACTTTATCAACTAAACTTCCTCTCTGTCTATTTTCCAGCTAATGTTCCCAACAGGTGCCTAAGCTGTTGTTTATAACATAAGAACTAGGAGCAGGAGAAGGCCGTCCAGCCCTTCGATCCTGCTCCATCATTCAATAAGATTATGGCTGACCTTTTTGTGGACTCAGCTCCACTTACCCAACCTCTCACCGCATCCGTTATTTTCTTCCATTGTTCCAAAAAAAACCTTACTTTAAAACAGTTTCCTGAATAGCGTCAATTACTTCCCTGGGCAAGGAATTCCACAGATTAACAACCCTCTTGGTGAAGACATTCTTTCTCAATTCAGTCCTAAATCTGTTTCCTCTAATCTTGCAGCTATGCCCTCTTATCCTAGCTTCACCTGTCAGTGGAAACATACTCTCTATTTCTATCTGATCCATTCCCTTCATCATTTTATGTGTTTCTATAAGATCCCCCTCATTGTTCTGAATTCCAATTAATATAATCCCAATCTACTCAGTCTCTCCTCATAAATCAACCCCCTGAACGCCAGAATGAACCTCTTCTGCACCGCTCCAGTGCCAGTACATCCTTTCTCAATACGGAGACGAAATCTGCACACAGTAGTGCAGATGTGATCTCAAGAGCACCTTGTACAGCTGTAACATTACCTCTCTCCTTTTAAACTCAACCCCTTTAGCAATGAAGGAGAACATTATATTTGCCTTCCTAACCAATTATTGTACCTGCAGACCAACAGTCTGTAATTCATGCCTGATTCTTCTCAAACCTCCAAGGGGTTTTCCCATGTGGATTCAGGTATGATCAGCTGACGATGACGAACATTGAGTTTCAATGGATTGACAGAGAATAATTGTGAAAGTCATGAGTCAAAGTTGCTGATATCCCTGTCTGACAGGGAGCTTCACGTGTGATGCTTTGGGAAGTGAATGAAAATGCAAGCAATAACACAGTACCATCAACTGTACAGGGGCTCAAATCATGGTCAAAGAGGGAAACAGAGAGAAACACTTTAATTTTGAGCACATTTCTGGAAGGGAAAAAATTGAGGGATCTATGAGAAATGACTTGCGGAATGAGACTAATTGGAGATGTGATGCCAGAGAGAGACATTGATAAGAATGAGAACTTTAAAATGAGATATTACCAGACCAGATGCCACTGTAGGTCAACGATTATGGGGGTGATAAGTGAATTAGCCTCCGTGTGAGTTGATGGACAAGCAGCAGAGTTGAGGACAAACTGCGGTTCATGGGGAGTATGAAGTGAGACGCCAATGAGACGATTATTAGAATAGTTGAGACATGGATGAAGTTTTCAGAAGCAAAGTGCCTCAGGCAGGGATACATATC